>NC_142699.1:27130967-27438207 GCF_029339155.1 Prunus mume | reverse complement strand
CATTGATCTCCCATTTTGTTCCTAAGTGGACCCTTAACAATATTCATGACAGAAAATGCCCTCTCCACTGAAGCAGTTGCAACCGGTAAAACTAAAGACAATGTAATGAGCAAATATACATAATTGAATACTTGATGCATCCTTGTCTCCACCATTTTTTTTGCAAGATCACCAATCCCTTGCAATTGAGAGAAATCACCCATGGAACGCACATAATGAATATAAATCTCAAGTTGATCTTCAAGTGCCAAACGATCCTCATCCGAAAAGTCTTGAGGATAAAATTGAGCAAGACGAAGTAACTTTGATTTATCAAAAGCTACAAATGAATCTTTCGGACTCAAACATGCCAAACAAATAAGCAACTCGGTATTTACCTCATTAAAGCGATCCTCTAACTCCGTAATTTGCTCATCAATGACATAAATAAATAGCTCCACACGATAATGATGTCGATTTGTCTTTATTGGAGCATTACGCCTTGACCTCCCTGGAAGTATAAATGCATCTTCCATGTTAGGAACATAAATATGATGTTTTTCACAAAAAGAAGATACTTCATCAACCAATGCATCGAACCCATTATTCCTCATCCAATGTAGCTTTTCCTTGCATGATTTCACTAAAGCCATTGCATTAACAATTTCTTGATCTTTCCTTTGCAATGCTTGTGACAAATCATTTGTGAGTCCCAATATGACCTTCATCAAGAAAAGGTGAAACACAAACTCAAAACTCCGTATTTCTCTCATTAACTTATTTGCTTCACCCGCACTTTCATTGGGATTATCATCAATAACCATTTGAAGCACATGAACCACAGATGAAAACATAGAAATGATGCTAATCAAGGTACCATAGTGTGAGTTCCATCGTGTGTCACCGGCACGTTTGAGACTTGTTTCTTGATTTAAGCCTTGCCCCGTTATAAGACAATCATTTTCAAAAGCTATCACAAGCTCTTCTTGAAGTTGCCCTCTAAGTAAATCACGCCGCTTACAAGATGCTCCAACATGATTAACCACACTATTAGCCGTTGCAAAAAAAGAGGCAATGTCTATATTCTTCTTTGCTACGGCAACAAGAGCTAGTTGAAGTTGATGAGCAAAGCAATGAACATAATATGCACAAGGTTGTTCTCTCAATATCTTTGTTTTAAGGCCATTCAACTCACCTCTCATATTGCTAGCACCATCATAACCTTGTCCTCGTAGCTTGGAAATGCTCAAACCGTTGTGAGAAAAGAATGTGTCAATAGCATCCTTTAGTGAACTTGAAGTAGTGTCGGTAACATGTTGGATACCCACAAATCTTTCAATTACATGCCCGGAGTCATCCACATAACGCAACACCATAGCCATTTGCTCTTTCACCGATACATCACGTGCTTCATCCACCAATATTGAAAAGAATCTATCTTTTAGACCATCCATGATAGCATCAAGTGTTTCAAGGGCACATGAATTCACAATTTCTTTTTGAATGCAAGGAGCTAGTAATTTGAGATTCCCCGGAGCATTTTCCATCACAACTTCTTTAACTTTATCATCATTATCTGCAAGGAATTGTAATAGCTCCAAGTAATTTCCCCTATTACTTGAAGTGGCACTTTCATCATGGCCACGAAAAGCAAGACCTTGTCGCAATAAAAACTTAGTGCACTTGATTGATGCTATCAAACATGTGCGATAAGCCTTACGAGCTTGGTCAGAGTGTTTGCTCACTGCCGTTTCAATATGTGTAGCTTGATTCATCAAATTTGTAGCAGCTTCTCTAGCCTTATTATGAACACTCCCAACCGGTCCAACATGCATCTTAAATCTTTCTCTCCCTTTCTTCCAATTCTTAAATCCATCTCCAGTGAAAGCTTCACTACCCACTTGTTCAAAATTGGTTTTAAAGAGATAGCAATAGAGACAAAATGCCGCATCTTTAGATATACTATACTCCAACCAATCAAACTCATCAAACCATTGGGGAATGAAGCGTCGATTAATTCCCGACATATTAGTTATCGGGAAATTATGACCTCTAGGTTGACAAGGTCCTTTTTGTAGATATGATCTTCGGACCTCATCTCTCATATTAGCATCATAATCTATCATTCGAGTTCTTAATCCAGGATCCGCTTGAAGATTACCCAAAACACCATCTGACTGACTTTGTCTTGAACTTGGAGTTCTTGAACTACCAACAGTATTTGAACTATCAACATTATTCGAACTACCGGAACCCGATGATGACTTTCTCTTAAAAAACCGTTCCATAATACTTCTACATATACAAAATATTCAAAATAAATACTCACAATTTAAACAAACCATCAACATAATAAAAATAAACATGAATTGGATATTCAATTAAATTAAATATATTCTACATATACAAAAACTTGCAAAATAAAACTCACAATTTAAACTAACCATCAACATAATCAAAATAAACATGAATTGGATTTCAATTAAATTAAATATATTCTACATATACAAAAACTTGCAAAATAAAACTCACAATATAAACAAACCATCAATATAATCAAATAAATATGAATTGAATTTCAATTAAATTAAATATATTCTACATATACAAAATAATGAAAATAAAAACTCACAATATAATCAAACTACCAATATAATCAAAATAAACATGAATTATGTTTCAATTAAATTAAATATATCATATATAGGGTTTAGAACTTACTTGAATTGTGAAATTTCACAATGACAATTAGCAAATATAAAGAGAGAAGCTGGCGGCACCACCACCACAGCGACGACGACGGCAGCAGAAAGACACCTCAATGGCGGCAGCAAGGGAGGAGATGGAGTTGAAGGCTTGGGGGGGATTGAGTTTGGAACTTAGGGTTGGAGGAGGAGAAAACAAAAGAAATTTGGGGTTTTTTGAATGAAAGAATCGATTCTGAGTCTGTGGAGAAGGAGAGGTGATAGGGATACTGTGGGCATTCTTTTTTTGTTCGGACACGGCCAAAACGTCGTTTTGGCTGTGTCATTTAAAACATTCCACGGCCAAAACGCGTCGTTTGCCCAGTTGTTTTAAAAAAGACGGCCAGAGCAGCCTCGCCTCCTTCTTCTTCATTTCTTCCTTCTTCTTTCAAGCATTCCGTCGACCACGTGGTGTGCAGCTCCAAGAGGTCGCGCGACTCCAAGAGACCTCCAAGGCTATTTCCATGGCTTCCAAGAGGTCGTCCGACCGACGACCTTGTGGCTCCGCCTCTGGGTGGAGTTTGAAGATGAGAAGATAGGGTGTTCTGTGGGTATCGAGACAGAGAAGAGGGAAATTTGTTTAGAGAAAGGGGGGAAGCTGAAATTTTCACCAAGGACCGAAAATTTTTTGGGGGAAAAACACTGTGGCGGTCAACTATAGGCTTTTAGCATCGGACCTAAATTGGCGCTTAAATTTATTTTTCGCCCAATAATTTTACGCATCAGTATATTTGAGTCATCGATGCTAAATATAATCAATGGCATCGGTAGGAAAAACCAAATATTTGTGATGATGCCTTTATGTACTTAGTCCTATTATTTATAAAACTGATGCCTAATATACAAACAGCATCGGGTTTCAGTTTCACTTATGCCTATGTGGTGTTGCGTAAAGTGAAATTTGACATAGTGAGAGAGAGAGAGAGAAAAGAAGAGAAACAAAGAGGAAGAGGGAGGGGTGGTGAGCAGTGGTTGATGGGTCTTTTTCTTTTCGATTTTTTAATTTTTAATTGTCTAAATTAATAATTAAATGGTATTATAGGAATAATAGTGGGTGAGATGATAGGATTATGTTTTTTCAAATTTATATGGTGGGTGGAAAAATAAGACAAGGGGATGGAAATAACATCACTCTTTAAATATTACTGATATTGAATAGCAGTAAACATGTTCAAAGTATATTCAGCACAATCAATGGAGAAAACAACAATTGCAAATATGTAGGGGCATTTTGGGAATCTAAACATTACAATAAATAAGATCTTAAGCTTGATAAGGTAACTTAATGAGGTGGATAATAGTCTTGGGCTTTTATTTATAAAAAATGGATTTTAATAATAGGAACAAATTGACGCCAAGAGACTGGAGCAAGTCAGCAAGCTCGAGATGGGTGAGGCTGTCGTCGGAGTCCATGTTGAATCGCATGAAGATGATTTTCAGCTGCTTCTGCTGATTGGAGCCGTGCAGCCATCGTTCTGGTAATGGCCAAAGAAGAAGAAAGGGATGAGATAAGATCCCAATTGTGTTCTGGGCACTTGGGCCTTTTTTTTTGTAAAAAAAAAATTAATTTTGTGGTGTGGTAATTGGTTTGTGAAAAGTTATGGTGTGGGGCTAAATGATTTCTTTTTTTTGTTTTTTCCTTTGAAAATTTGGAAAGAAAGACAGACAGCCAGGAAGAAGATGGGAAAGGCGGAGGTAGGAAAAGAATATAATTTTTTTTTATAAATTATAAATTATTTTTTTCACACATCAGCCCCAATTAAATATTTCTAATTAAATTTAAATATTTTTCAAGTCAAAATTATTAATTAAATTTAAATATTATAATAATAAATTTTTAGTCCGACACAACACCAAACATAGGTCTTCACTATTTTTACAATCCAGCTTCTTAGTCCGATGAAGTACCAAACGTAGGTCAGTACTTAATCCAGCTTAGTCCAATCCAAGCTAATTCAAGACAGTCCTAAGATTTAGTCCAGTCTATGATAGTCCGCCGTACCAAACGACCCCATAAAGAGTTGGGCATGGTTAATAAATAGAGTTGGTACTAGTGAGATGGTTAAGAAATGGAGTTGGGCCTATTTATTTATTTGACTTTTGGAGTTGGGTTTGGTGTGGAGATGTCTAATAATATATAATTATATATTAAAATTATATATATTTTAATTTGACCGGTCCAGTTCAGCCCAATTCGGTTTTTTGACCGGTTGTTGACTTTTTGGTCAACTCAATTTTTTCTCGATGTTTTCGGTGCGGTTCGGCTCGAATTTCCGGTTTGCCGCTTTGAATGCCCACCCCTAGCTGTTGATGTTGTCATTACCGCTACTGTTGCTGTTAACGTTGCCTTTGCTTGCTTCGCTTTCTATTGATGTGGTCATTTTCGTTGCTATTGATATGGATAAGCGGTCAAATTGCCACATAAGCTATCAAATTCAAATTTAACATTTTGCATTTGACATCTCTCTTGGAGACGCTCTAAGGTGGGTTGTAGGTCAGGGATGTTTTTGGGTGTTAAAAAATCAAACCTATATATTTTGCATGTTTTAAATAAAACTCAATATGTATTAATCTAATAAAGTCCAAAAAAGTTCAATTATTTATGAATTTAGTTGCATTGCAACAATAAAAATACATATTGAAATAGGTACACTTTCAATTTTGTTGTTGAACATTTCCATTTTGATAATATCTTTTTCTTTTTTTTCTTTTTTTTTTGTGTATTTAATATGTATTGGTTTTATGTTAAATTTTTTGTTGCATTTAATATCTGTTTCTTTCCCTACCTCTTCATGCATAACATGATCCAATTTAACCTCTTCTAATCTAAAAGGCTCTTCTATAATGATGGTGAGTGATTTGGTTTTTTATTTATCATCGTTTGTTGCATTGTCTGTTCACTTACGCCTCACCTACCTTTGTCCTTCATATCCATTAAAGCTTTCCCATAAGCAAAGAGTATGAATCTCGAGATAAAATGTGGGGTCTGAATCCGAAGTCTGAACGAGTGGAACAAAGCAGAATGCCATTAATGTCGCATGAGATAAAGTTTGAAATGAAAATCTGTTAGAAAACTTGTTGTGAATTTTCAATTTTCAAGAGAAGTGAAAATGAAAACCGAAAATGAAATGATTTTGAAACAACATTTAAAATTTTAATAATTTACTGTACACACCCAGCAGATCTTCAAGAACTACACATCACCAAATAAACCTAGTTTTACATTCAACATTTCCTCACTCATTTCTAAACCTCTTCATGTAAAGTGATCTGAATCCCATACGGATATTGGGTGGGACTCTTGATCGTCTTTGCTTTCTATCAGCCCTCTTGGCCTCTAATCATGGAAATAAAACTTTCATGTAACCAGAGTAACATTTTTTTGCTATTCTCGGCCATTAACATAATGACATGTGGAAAAGTTATCCCATGCATGTGTCATTGTGTTATTGGCCGGAAATAGCAAAAAGTGTTATCCACATTGCATAAAAGTTTCTCTCCTAATCATGGTGAGTTGGTTCTTATCATCGTTGTTCAGTTCGTCTTTTCATTTTATGCCTCACCTATATTTGTCCTTCTTCACCTGTATCCATTAACTTCTTTAGAAGCAAACAACTGAAAGAATGTAAGATCTATTTTATCTTTTTCGTTATTTAAGACTGTCGCTTGTACTAAAAAAATTAATAATAAAAAAAGAAAAAAGAAAAGAAAAGATAGAATGCACTTAATATCACATGGAAGATTATTGATTTGTGGATGATTTGCATGCTGCTGGCCTCTGCATTTTGTAATTCATTAATTGATCGTACATTCAACAAATTAATTACGTCCCCATACATAGTATAAATTAATTGTCCCATATATTAATATAATGAGGATCTTTAACTTTTCAATATGGGAAAAATACTCTCAACACATCCTTGTGTGTGGCATCACTCAAGTGAGTTTTTATCAAAAGCCAAAATTTATCCCATACTTTCTTAAATGTCAGTGTTCAAAGAAATTCAAAAATAGCCAAAAATCCACATAAATAGACTCAATGCCCTCAAAACTAAAACCACAAAAATCTAAAAACTCTATTAGATATATATATATATATATATAAAAGAAAAGAATTTAGTAGGCACATTTGCAGCACTAGTCGAACTCCTTGTAAGTGTTGTTCTTTTATTTATTTATTGTGTTTCCCTTGCTTCTTTGTTCGGTCTACCATTTTTCTGAATAAACATTGCATATTAAGGCAAGGGCGGAACCAAGTTAAAGGCTAACTTTTGCTGTAGCCCAGGGATGCTTTTGGGTGGAAAAGAAATCATACCTATATTTTGACTTGTTTTAAATATGGCCCAATAGGTACTAATATATTAAAGTCCCAAAAAGACTAATTCTTTAAGAATTTAGTTGCATGGAAGTAATAAAAATGCATAGTAAAATAGGTATACTTTCAATTTCGTTGTTAAAATACCTTTTCATTAGATAATGTCAGTTTTCTTGTTGCATTTAATATGTAAAACATTTATGTTAAAATTTATTAGAAATTAGTCAATGGAGCTATGAATTAGTGTGGTTTATATGATTTAATATATATACTTTCATTTCTAGAAAGGCTTTGAAAATTGTAAGTACAAAAAAAAGTTAATTAGATTTTACCCTAAACACTTTAAGTAGCCCATACTATTAAAAAATTCCTAGTTTCGCCCTTTCCAGGGCCAAGCATGGTCGTGCTCATGGGATCTTAACAATCCACAACATATTTATGTTTTACAAGTGCTGATCCATAACTATCTAATTATACTATAATCATTTGGGCCTGTTTATGAAATGGGTTATACATACATGATATGACACTGCATAGTATCCTCTTAAATATTGTAGTATCAGATCTGTATATGTTCGTCCCTTTACTAGACCAGCATGGTTATTTTTCTTCTTTTACTAGAATCCAGCATGCTTCTTTCATGTTCATGATGGAAGAATTTTAATTAAAAAAAACACAATTTATATGGTATCCTCTCAGAAACTTTGTACAACCAAGATGGACTTGAGGAATCAGTTACTTTGACTTGAATATAAAAGTGTGTATAGTATTGTATGTTATGAGTGCTCTACATGGAGATGGAGGAGGAGGTTGCCTCTGGGCTGAGGACGTGAGTAATGGAATGGATAATTAGAAGATGGAAGTGGGATCCACAAGTGCGATTTCCTTTTCCTAATGTTTCCCGAATTCATCCCAAAAAAAAATATATATATATATATATATAATCAAATAGTAGCAATTTTAACTTTTATGTGGGTTTTAGTTTTGAGGGAATTTAAGTCTATTAAGGTGGGTTTTTGGCTATTTTTGAATTTTTTTTTAAAACTGACATCTATGAAAATATGGGGTAAAAATTGGCTATTTTTGAAAAAAAAACTCGATTAGCTTACATATTGGGTGACGTGGAACATACCATCATCTCGTATCATGAAGGAAGTTGAGGTTCTCACACAAAACTAACTGAGAATGTGGGAGTAGCCCAAAACTAATTCATAAAAATAAAACACAAAAAACTAATTAATGCAATGCAATCATGAATGATTTTCCTTTAATGCAGCACCTTGCCATGCCAAATCTTGATCTCAGCTGAAAGAGTGATCCTAACCTAGCTTGTTTATGTTCATAAGAGATTACAATCAAGATTATAAGTTTGTCAAGAGAAGCTGAAAACATAGCTAAACAAAATCCTATAACAGATGTTCTAATAACACATTTGAAAAATCACTTGCAATACTAGCATATTATTTTTTTAAAAAAAAATTAAAAAAAAGAAAAAGCAAATGTGTGGAAACTTGAATCATGATGGGTTGGTGGGTACGTAACACCCACCATCACTAGATATGCACCAAAAGTCTTCGAATCTGAATATTCATGCTCACTTTTAATAGGATTTGTCCAATTGCGCAGAATGTGTAACATGACCAACTGTTTTTCCCTAAAGAACTTGCGACAGAATATGACATTTATCTACTTCATGTGCCAGAAGCCAAAATGGCTTTTGGCATTGCTGTGTTATGAAAATAATTCTTACTTCATACAATTAGTACATGTCCCCATTTAGAGCCAATTTGGCATTGCTGTGTTATGAAAATAATCACAGTCTGATTTGTTTTAAGAGAAATCGGTTGTGAAAAAAATCAGTTTGACGTTTGGTAAACTTTTTGTCAAAAGTGTTGTTGGTACAATAATCAGTTTTGAGTGTTTGGTAAATTTTTGGGTCAAAGTGCTGTAAACTACGTATAATGACTAAAAATAGCATTATGTTTAAATAGCTTTTCTATTCAAGTGTTTGGTACAAAGAAAAAGAATTTCACTTTTTGGTTTGGTATGGAATGGTGGCAAAGTGTGCAACCACTCCAAGCCGGGACTGGTTATGGTAAAACTCTCCCCAGGGGGTATTTTCACAAGCTGAGTTTCGAATAATTGCCTTAACCACTCTAACTACAAACCTCTTGTTGATAAATCCTAAATTTATACATAGTTGGATGCAATCCTCGTGACAACAAGCTACACCCATGTCATTAACTGTTCTTTACCACTTAAGCTACAAGCCCCTTAATTATAGATAAATTCTAAAGTTATATATAGTTGGATGCAAACGTGTGGTGTCCTAAAGCTACAAGCCCCTGTTGCCAATTGGTTTTGAGATGGAACCTCAACTTCCTTCAAAACCAACGAGATCGAGTCCAGTGGAAAAATGGCATTGACTTGCAGACCAGAGGTCTCAGGTTCGAACCCCCATGGCATGTGAGAAACCCCCCTATATTGTAGTTTAGACTATCACTTGTACTAATATATATATATATATTTATTTATATATATACATAAACTCTCCTATGCGGATGTCTGTATCTTATTATTGTGTGATGTCATGTATTTTCTACTATCCCTTCCTACTTTCCTTTCTATTATAATGGCATCCGCATGATAATATTGTGCAGACATCTGAATGAGAGAATAACTATATATATATATATATATATAGTTTTTCTCTAATGCGGACGTCCGCATTTTATTATACTACGGTTGTACACTTTGCAACTTGTTTTTTTCCAGAAGAGGTGGATTTGATTCCTGCAATTCCAATTAGCACTAGAAAGCTATTGGATTCATTGATTTAAAATGACAATCTAGTACAAAGTGCTTAACACGTTGTAAGAGCCTTGAGAGCAACCAATGGTACTGCTTCTTCTTTTGCATCTCCATATTCCCACATTTGGGATACTTTTTGGAGGGCCCACACCACTGCCAAGGTGAAAGTAATCTGGCAGCATCTAAGCTTTTACTTGTATGCACACATATATTGGCAAATCTGAGGACAATTGTAGTTTAACAAAATGCGGACGTCTGCATAAGAGCAAAACTCTCTCTCTCTCTCTCTCTCTATATATATATATATATATCTCTCTCTCTAACACTTGAGGGATCCCTCAAATAAGCTTATTTGAGAGACACTCTTGTATTTAACTACAAAAAACACATTTATTCATTGATTCACACTTAATAATCCAACCATTTTGTTTCCCCGGCATATGCTATTGCACAACTATTTACTGCTTCTCACATAGTTACTTACTTGTTAGCATCTACGGGGAAGGTTAAGTTTATAATATAAATAGGGGATGGGAGAGCAGCATCGCACTATCTGCATGCAAGACTTACATGCCATTAACTAGCGGAAGTAAGCTGTAAGGTTGTCCCCAAATCCCCAAGCCCCAAGCCCCAAGTCTTGATCGATCATCATGCAACTTATGGGATGTAATCGAAGCCTGTTTGCTAGGTTTAATGTGGCGTGCAGAGTCCCGCGATTTAATGTTTCACGCCCTGCCGCCACCAGCTACCCTAAGAACAAGGAGTGGGACTACTTCAAGGGTATTATTCCTATGTCAGCGGTGGCGAGCCGACGATGATTTCAAGGGAGCAGGACGGTTGCAGAACAGTGGGTAGATCATCTGAAGACTTTCAAGCACCTGATGGATTCCAGTTATGAACTGGGTACCAAAGTTACCCAGGTTTAGTTTAATTGCACTCCTCTACTACAATATATATGAGCTTCAATTGAGGGATCCCTTAATTATATATATAATTACTTTTTAATTCAATTTTTGTTAGGTTTGCTCTTTTAGATGGCTTCTGGCTTTATTTCACGCGTACGTTATTACTAATAACACTTTTTCACTTGTGCTTTTAAACAGGATTACCCCAAACTTACCGATGGTTCTCATGCCCATAAGGAGGTTTAATTGCACTCCTCTAGCACAATATATAATTGCTTTGTAATCCAATTTTTATTAGTTTTGCTACTTTAGATTGCTGGGTCCTGGCTTTATTTTCACGTACATTATTAATAATGAAACACTTTTTCAGTTTGCTTTTCATTTTGGGAGATTCACTATTATATCTAATATAGGGACCTAAATTATAAAAAAAAACTTTACATGAAATGGACTTTAAAAACACATCCAAAGACCATTTACAACATAATAAAGAGGCTTTTAACTTTTTTTAAATTACAAAACTGTCATTAATTTCTTAAAACAAGCCAAACTCTAAAACCTCATAAACATATCCAAAACACTCAATAGGGCATCAAAGTAATTTAATAATCAAAATTAAATTCAATAAGGTCAGCTGTCATTTTTTGGTTTTTTTTTTAAGTTTGTTTATAGAAATTAAATGGTGTAGAGTTTATCTATATTACTAATGACTAAATATCTCTTTCTTGTTTTTTTTTTTTTTGGTCTGAAAAATCTCTCTTTCTTGTTCCTTTCTTTTAAAACAGGTTGATGTCGAGGTGCTAGAAGGGAAGAATCTGTTTTTGTTCTTTTCAAGCCTGGACATTTCTAACGGTGATTATATTCCACTTATGAAGTCAGTTAATGATGTGGTAAGAAACAGAGACCTTGGGTATAAATTTAAGATTGTATGGATCCCTGTTGTGGAGCAGTGGAACGAACAAGCACAGGATGATTTTGTCATGTTGAGGTCTAATATGCCGTGGTACACTACGTCACCCAAATTAGAAGGCGACATCAAGAATGAGTGGGGTTACAAGGGTACGCCTATCTTAGTTGTGAGGAACCTATTTGGCAAAGTGGAAATCACCGATGCTTTCCCCTTGATTCGGGACAAGGGAGTGCAGAACTTTCCTTTTGACAGTTATCCCATTTTAAAAAGGGATCGATCATTTGGTATGGATATTGTAATCTTAAAAGTTATGCAGTTTGTTTTTGTTGGGGCTTTTGTCCCCATTCATATGAAGACGAAAGACAATAAATGAAGCAAGGAATTAGCTTCGAATTGTTTGTTGTGTAACTGATTATTGGAGTTTTCAGGTTTAAATAAATATTATTATTATTATTATTATTATTATTATTAGCCGGAATGGAATTTAAAAACTGTTCGAAAATTTGAGAGAACACACCACTACACATTTGGTTATCCCAATGTACTGAGAACTATCAAAATGCATCCTCAGCTAAAGATATTCAGTATGTAAAATCTTGTCCATCCCAAAATCTCCTGCTATTTTGGAAGTACGAACTTCCAAAGTTTTGATCACGGATTTGCTTTGACGGGTTTTTACGGGTCACTCATAGTTTGTTCAAAGAAAGTATAGAAGAGAGATGGAAAACACCAAACATCTATTGGGGCTGGGCTTAAGTCTGAAGAAGAAGTATGAAGGGAATTGCTACAGTGTTGAAAGAAAGTATAGAAGAGAGAAAGAAAAATCATCCTACAAACGACTTAGTTGGGTTAATCGTTTTATTAATTCTTAAACTTAGACCCAATTTGCATTTGAGTACCTCAATTTCCAAAATGATTCCCGTGATCCTTTAACTTCACTTTCGTGAGGACAACCGATCATGCCTTTAATTTTGTTAACTTTTCTGTTAAATGCAGGGGCAAAATGGTATTTTTGTATCAAAATTGATTAAAATATGAACAAAAAATTAAAAAATTAAAAAATTAAAAAATTAAAATTAAACTCCCCCTCTATCCTGATTTCTGCGCCCCCCAAACTTTTTTTTTTGTTGGTTTTTTATTTGATTTTCTTTTATTGTTATTTTAAAGATATGATTTTTTATTCATTTTTTTGTTTTTATATAAAAATACCATTTTGCCCCCACATTTAACAGAAAAAGTAAACAAAATTGACAGCATGACCATTTGTCCTAACGAAAGTGAAGTTAAAGGACCACGAGAACCATTTTGGAAATTGAGCTACTCAAATGCAAATCGGGTCTAAGTTTAGGGACTAATAAAATGATTAACCCGGCTCAGTTTAATGAATGTATGTGTCTCATTAACTGCTTATTATTAAGTGTCCATTAAAATATCTCCGCCTAACTGCTTAACTTTTGTTTTTAACAATGCAATATTCTAAAACCGGCTCTTTTGGAGAATGCGATATTCTAAATTGCTTACTGTTCTAACCCGTTCTTTTGAACTCATTAAGGTTCTCATCATAAGCACTTAAGCTCTATGGGTTGGATACTTTACTATGGTACGTACTTGAAAAAATTTCATTCATGAGTGCCAAGAGGAATTTGATATATGGCGGAATTATATGGCACTCATATGCGCTTATCAATGGAAGTTTAGTTTGAATGGAAAAATATTCAGATGCTCTCGAACACAATACTTGGGCTTAACATAATATTTATATTTATTTAAAAAGAATTAACATAAACATGTATATATAGGAGTTTCTGCAAATTGGAGGACCTCTCAATTCGGGGACCCTGGGTGGGCCTTACCTGCTTGTGCCCAGGGTCTACCCTGGTCCTCACTGCGCTGGTTTAATAATTTAATCATTAATTTGATGAATTTACATATTCATGTGCAACACGTGAGGAGAAACAGACATATGTATAGTCGATTTCTTCAAGCAAGCGGACCACAATTCCGTTTTCAATTCCATGTCCTTTTTTATAAGCAAAATCATTTTCATTTTTGTCCTCTGTATCTTTTTATCACATATTTGTTCTTTGTTTCACATATCTTTTCTTCTATTAAAAAGACGGAGGGAGAGAGAGAGGGGTTGGATACTTTACTATTGTATGTCAAAACAAAGTTGGGTAAATATTTAGTAATGCTCATATATGCTCATCTTATTATTCTTCTCCAATATGGAGGTATTTATAAAGAAATACAACCCCAAATAAAATAAGAAATAAATTCAAATTACAATAGAAAATAAATATAAATTACATTAGGAAATAAATATAAATTATAACAGGACTAAATAAATGGGTAAGAAATTAAAATCCTAACATAGTAAGGAACCAAAATCCTAACTAAGGACTCGCCAACATGGTACAGACTTGAAAAAATTTCGGTCACGAGTGCG
The DNA here is from genome assembly GCF_029339155.1 of Prunus mume. NCBI lineage: Eukaryota > Viridiplantae > Streptophyta > Magnoliopsida > Rosales > Rosaceae > Prunus > Prunus mume. The sequence goes on along the minus strand of NC_142699.1, from coordinate 27,424,097 downwards.
AAGAGGAATTTGATATATGGTGGAATTATATGGTACTTAGATGCGCTTATCAATGGAAGTTTAGTTTGAATATGCTCTCGGACATAATACTTGGACTTAACATAATATTTATATACATGAAAAAATAATAATAACATAAATATGTATATATGAGTTTCTACAAATTGGAGGACCTCTCAATTCGGGAACCCTAGGTGGGCCTTACCTGCTTATGCCCAGGGTCTACCCTGGTCCACATTGCCATGGTTTAACAATTCAACCATCAATTTGATGAATTTACAGATTCATGTGCAACACGGGAGGGGAAACAGACATATATATAGTCGATTTCTTCAAGCAAGTAGACCACAATTTCGTTTTCAATTCCATGCCCTGTTTTATAGGCAAAATCATTTTCATTTGTTCTCCCTTGTATCTTTGTGTCACATACTTGTTCTTTGTTTCACATATCTTTTCTTCTATTAAAAAGGAGGGAGGGAGAGAGAGGGGTTGGATACTTTACTATAGTATGTCAAAACAAAGTAGGGCAAATATTCACTTATGCTCATATTATTATTCTTCTCCAATACGGAGGTATTTATAAAGAAGTACAAACCTAAATAAATAAATAAATCCAAATTACAATAGAAAATAAATATAAATTACAATAGGAAATAAATCTAAATTATAATAGGACTAGATAAATGGGTAAGAAATCAAAATCCAAACATAGTAAGGAACCAAAATCCTAACTAAGTAAGGACTCGCCAACATGGTACGTACTTGAAAAAAATTCAGTCATGAGGGCCAAGAGGAATTCGATATATGGCGGAAGTATATGGTACTCAGATACACTTATCAATGGAAGTTTAGTTTGAATGGAAAAATACTTAGATGCTCTTGGACACAATACTTGGACTTAACATAATATTTATATATATTTAAAAAAAAATAACATAAATATGTGTATATGAGTTTCTACAAATTGGATGACCTCTCAATTCGAGGACCCTACGTGGGCCTTACCTGCTTGGGCCCCGGGTCTACCCTGATCCTCACTGCCCTGGTTTAACAATTTAACCAATATTTCGTTGAATTTAAAAATTCATGTGCAACACGAGAGGGGAAACAGACATATATATATATATATAGTCGATTTCTTCAAGCAAGCGGACCACAATTCCGTTGTCAATTCCATGTCCTTTTTTGTAAGCAAAATCGTTTTCATTTTTTGTCCTTCGTATCTTTGTCTAACATACTTGTTCTTTGTTTCACATATCTTTTCTTCTATTAAAAAGGAGGAAGGGACGGAGGGAGAGAGAGAGAGGGGTTGAATACTTTACTATGGCATGTGAAAACAAAGTAGGGCAAATATTCACTTATGCTCATGTATGCTCATATTATTATTCTTCTCCAATATGGAGGTATTTATAAAGAAGTACAACCCTAAATAAAATAAGAAATAAATCCAAATTACAATAGAAAATAAATATAAATTACAATTAGAAATAAATTTAAATTATAATAGGACAAGATAAATGGGTAAGAAATCAAAATACTAACACAGTAAGGAACCAAAATCCTAACTAAGTAAGGACTCGCCAACACTCCCCCTCAAGTTAAGGCTAAAATATTTCGCATACCCAACTTGACAAGGAGTCATTAAACACCATACTCGACATTGACCAATAGAACAATTGTAGAGCAAATAGGGCACATAAAAGCATAACACAAAAACCATGTGAGCACGGCAATAGATAAGGCTAGACACATAAACCCTGTGAGCAAGGATTGAAATATCGGCCGATACACCGATATATCGGCCGATATATCGATATTTTGAACTGTCGACACCGATATTGGGGGGTAAGGCCATATCTTCCCCGATATCGACGATATATCCCCGATAAGTGCGATATCCCCGATATTCCCGATATTTCCCGATAAATTCAAAAGTTTTGAAGCAAATTGAAATTGAAAAGATTTTTTGGAGGTATATGTGCAGTGATTAGATATATGTGTGAAGGCTTTTGGCAATATTCAATTCAAAAGATGTTTTGGAGTATGCATGTTTTAGAGTACGCATCAAAAGAATCTAGACCTAGTACTAACTCAAATGAATCTTATGATGGCTATGGTTATGTCATGTCTGATTATAGTGGAACTAGATATGGAGCTCAAGATGATGAAACAGATTATGGACCTACTAATTGAGTTAATCCTAACTATCCCATATATGGGAGGACAATAGGGAGCTCAATAGAGACATATGTGCACCATGTTCAAACATGGCTTACAAACTACTCGGGTTACATGACTTGGTATGATTATTGTATGAATCTAGATGGTTGTTCCACATTGTTTGAACCTCATAGGAGCTCTTCATTTATGTAGTTGGACACTAATCTAAATTGTAAACCAATGTTCAAATAAACTATGGATTTATGCATGGTTTATTCATTCTAATCAACTTTTTATTTTCAAACTTTTCATTAACGCGTATTACATACCACTTATATTTCATCATATATATATATATATATATCTTATTATTAGTAAATTTTGAGTTTTATTTGTTCAATACATTCATTGACAAGGTACATAACATCTATGAAAGTTTTACACCAAAATTATGTGTTTCAATGCCTATATCTGTCATTTTTGTTGATTTTTTCCCGATACCCAAAACGATAATGATATATCCCTTCAAATATCCGTAAATTGGAGGCCCGATATTATCTGCACGGCCGATATTTTAATTCTTGCCTGTGAGCATGGCAGTAGATAAGACAGAACACAAAAATCCTGTGAGCACGGTAGTAGGAAAGGCATTACATAGAAACCCTGTGAGCATGGCAGTTGATAAAGTAGAACGCAGAAACCCTGTGAGCACGACAGTAGATATGGTAGAACACAGAAACCCTGTGAACACGGCAAAGGCAAGGCAAAACAAATCAAGGCACGACAAAGGCAAAACCAAACCCAAAAAATACGGTAAGGCAAGGCAAGACAAATCAAGGTAAGGCAAGGCAAAGACAAGGCAAGGTCAAAGGCAAAGCAAGGGCAAATAAAGGCAAAGCAAAGGCAAAGGGCACATCCACATCAATAGCAACGAAATTGACCACATCAACAGAAAGCGAAGCAAGCAAAGGCAACGTTAACGGCAGCAGTAGCTGTAACGGCAATATCAACAGCAGCAGTAGCGACAACGGCAACAACAACGGAAAACGACAACCACAAATTCTTCCATATCAACTTTAGCTAATTCACTAGCCTTTCTGCATGCGCTTTACGCAAGAGGCCTTTTTAAAAGAATTTAATTTTTTTTTAAGAATTAAAAAGATAATGGGTAGTTGTGTTCCGTAAAAATAGGATCCATTATCTTTTCTTTTAATTTTAATTTTTGTGAATTTACCATATTATCCTCATTTAATTAATAATTTCAATTCTAATGTTTGAATTAACCAAGGGAATTTTTTGGTATTTTGAATGTTTCACCATTCTCTGTCTTTTGCTTTATATATATAGATAGATGCAAACACAGCCCTCTTTTCACTCCACCTCTCACCATGAAGAGAAGAGGTCGTCAGAGTCAAGAAATAAGCAACATCTTCATCGACGTCAAGGTAATGAGGATACGTCAATAAACATATCATTCTCACTCCTCCTCTCCTCTCCCTCCTGAATAGAAGGGGAGGAGAGCACTTAAATTGCAAGGAGAACGCAAGCACAAGTCACAAGAAAACCTAGGCTATGATACCATGTCAAACAAAGTAGGGCAAATATTCAGTTATGCTCATATATGCTCATATTTCCTTATATTATTATTCAATATGAAGGTATTTATAGAGAATTACAACTCTATATAAAATAAGAAACAAATCCAAATTACAATAGAAAATAAATTTAAATTACAATAAGAAATAAATTTAAATTATAATATGACTAGATAAATGGGTAAGAAATCAAAATCATAACATAGTAAGGAACCAAACTCCTAACTAAGTATGGACTCGCCAACATGGTACATACTTGAAAAAAATTCAGTCATGAGGGCTAAGAGGAATTTGATATATGGCGGAATTATATGGTACTCAGATGCGCTTATCAATGGAAGTTTAGTTTGAATGGAAAAATACTCAGATGCTCTTTCACGGCAAAGTGTAATCGCTTTGGACACCCACATGCTGCCGGCGCGTGTGGCGGCGCGTGGGCACTGTGGAAAAAGGACGTTATGCCTCGAGGGTATCTCCTGGTCCTCACGAGCGCGTAGGTGTGCTCGGATTTCTATTTGAACACCGTTTTGAGTCTCGAACGAATATCGCCTATTACGCGTTATCCTGCTTCGCTAGGTTTGGACCGTTGGATGGTCTTGAGTTTGTTATATGTTAATCTGGACATCCTTAAGATCGTGTAGGATTCAACGGATCGAAAAACGGAGTCTCGGATACTCCGGAAAGGCCAACCGTTGGGCTAGGGTTATAGTAAACGTCCGATCTTGCGATCGTGAGCGATCCGACCGTCCGATCTGGACCAAACTTGCAGTACGTGTGTCCTAAGCTTAGTAGAACACGTAGGAACTTTCAGGTCAGAGGTTAGGGGTCGTGGGCCTGTTTGACCAAGTTCGGGTAGTTTGACCCTTGGTTGACCGTGAGTCTTCCAAGGTAGTTTTACCTTCCTAGGAGGATTATAATGACCCTAGTGACAGGTGCGTTGTGAAGTTATGTTGTTTATGTGGGTTTAGGATATTTATTTCATTATTTTTAAGTGAGGAATTATCAGATGTTATATTATGGTTGAGGTTTAGGAAATATTGAAAATTAATATATATATATATATATATATATTATAAAGTTATTAAGATATTTGATTCCACTGTAAGCACCATCCTGTGATACGAGATTAGAGGTCACACGTGGCGTTGGATTTTCCAGCCTGTTGACAGACCCCATACGTGGCATTGGTAGTTTCGGCGTATGGGGAGATATTGTGATATGATTTTGAGGTCCCACGTGTCGTAGGATTTTCCGGCATGCAGATAGGCCCCATACGTGGCGTTGGTAGTTCCGCCGTATGGGGAGATACTGTGATATTATGTTGAGGTCGCACGCGGCGTAGGATTTTCCGACGTGTTGACAGGCCCCATACGCAGCGTTGGATGTTCCGGCATACGGGGAGATTATGTGATTATTTAGAGAGATATTTGAAAAAGATTGTGTTTGGTGAGTTGTGATTTAAATTAAAAAAGGGAATGGAATAAATTCTAGAATGTATGACTTTGTATTGCTGTAATGGTTTGTATGTTTTGGGACGAGGATTGTTGTTTAAAGAACTACGTGTGGCTTGATCCCTAAATAAGGGCACGTAGGCAGCCTAGGGTGGTGCCTAGGTGTAGCCGCGGACAAGATTTTATTTGTGTGGTACTGAAATTTGGTTGGAAACGTGATGCGATTAAATAATCGTTCATACTCCCGTTTGGTTGAGGGAGGTTGTGTTATGTTGATTATAGGGAGCGTTTATAAGAATTGTTAAAATTCATTATCTGCATGGTTTAGAATATTGTTGACAGAGGAGTGGTGTTGGTGGTTTGGTTTCAGATTATTTGAAGGCCGGAGGCCGATTATGTGATTTCCATGGAATTATCTTGCACACGCTGCCGGTTGGGATATTAAATGTGTGCTATGCAGGTTGGAATTTTTGGGAAATGTTCAACTTACAGGGGAGACTCTGCTGAAATTTTCGGTAGAAAGTCTCGTGCCCTTGTTCCTTTTTGAAAAAAGAGGATATAGTGTCACAAGTGGGCCGACATCGGGATGATGTCGGAAATTCCACAGGATTCGTCTCGGGTTCCGAGGAATTCGGGGCGGGTCCTATCAACAATACTTGGACTTAACACAAGATTTATATACATTTAAAATCAATTAACATAAATATGTTTATATGAGTTTCTACAAATTGGAGGACCTCTCAATTCGGGTACCTTACGTGGGCCTTACCGCTGGGCCTGTGGTCTACCCTGATCCTCACTGCCCTGGTTTAATAATTTAACCAATATTTCGATGAATTTACAAATTCATGTGCAACACTGGAGGGGAATCAGACATATATATATAGTTGATTTCTTCAAGCAAGCGGACCACATTTCCGTTTTCAATTCCATGTCCTTTTTTATAAGCAAAATCATTTCAATTTTTTCTCCTTTGTACCTTTCTCTAACATACTTGTTCTTTGTTTCACATATCTTTTCTTCAATTGAAAAGGAGGCTGGGAGGGAGAGAGAGAGGGGTCGGATACTTTACTATGGTATGTGAAAACAAAGTAAGGCAAATATTCACTTATGCTCATATATGCTCATATTATTATTATTCTTCAATATGGAGGTATTTATAAAGAAGTACAACCCTAAATAAAATAAGCAATAAATCCAAATTACAATAGAAAATAAATATAAATTACAATTGGAAATAAATCTAAATTACAATAGGACTAGATAAATGGGTAAGAAATCAAAATCCTAACAAAGTAAGGAACCAAAATCCTAACAAAGTAAGGACTCGCCAACACTCCCCCTCAAGTTAGGGCTAAAATATTTCGCATACCCAACTTGACAAGGAGTCATTAAACACCATACTCGACATTGACCAGTAGAACAACTATGTAGAAGGCCTTGTCATAAACCAAGAGTGAAACAACTGACAAACCCTAACAAATAGGGCACATAGAAGAACACATAAAAGCATAACACAAAAACCATGTGAGCACGATAGTAAATAAGGCTGAACACATAAACCCTGTAAGTATGGCAGTAGATAAGACAGAACACAGAAACCATGTGAGCACGGTAGTAGGAAAGGCATTACATAGAAACCCTGTGAGCATGGCAGTTGATAAGGTAGAACATAGAAACCCTGTGAGCACGACAGTAGATAAGGTAGAACACAGAAACCATGTGAACACGGCAAAGGCAAGGCAAAACAAATCAAGCCAGGACAAAGGCGAAACTAAACCCCAAAAAATACGGTGAGGTAAAGCAAGACAAATCAAGGTAAGGCAAGGCAAAGACAAGCCAAGGTCAAAGGCAAACCAAGTTCAAATGAAGGCAAAGTAAAGGCAAAGGGCACATCCACATCAACAGGAATGAAAATGACCACATCAACTGAAAGCGACGCAAGCAAAGGCAACATTAACGGCAGTAGTAGCGATAACGACAATATCAACAACAGCAGTAGCGGCAACTGCAACAGCAACGGAAAATGACAACCACAAATTCTTCCATATCAACTTTAGCTAATTCATGCAAACACCACCCTCTTTTCACTCCACCTCTCACCATGAAGAGAAGAGGCCGTCAGAGTCAAGAAACAAGCAACATCTTCATCGGAATACGTCAAGGTAATGAGGATACGTCAATAAACATACCCTTCTCACTCCCCCTCCTGAATAGAAGGCGAGGAGAGCACTTAAATTGCAAGGAGAACGCAAGCACGGGTCACAAGAAAACCTAGGCTATGATACCATGTCAAACAAAGTTTGGCAAATATTCAGTTATGCTCATATATGCTCATATTTCCTTATATTATAATTCTTCTTCAATATGAAGATATTTATAGAGAAGTACAACTCTATATAAAATAAGAAAAAAATCTAAATTACAATAGAAAATAAATTTAAATTACAATAGGAAATAAATTTAAATTATAATAGGACTAGATAAATGGGTAAGAAATCAAAATCCTAACATAGTAAGGAACCAAAATCCTAAGTAAGTAAGGACTCGCCAACATGGTACGTACTTGAAAAAAAATTCAGTCATGAGGGCCAAGAGGAATTTGATATATGGCAAAATTATATGGTACTCAGATGCGCTTAACAATGGAAGTTTAGTTTGAATGGAAAAATACTTAGATGCTCTTGGACACAATACTTGAACTTAGGATAATATTTATGTATATTTAAAAAAAATTAACATTAATATGTATATATGAGTTTCTACAAATTGGAGGACCTCTCTATTCGGGGACCCTAGGTGGGCCTTACCTACTTGTGCCCAGGGTCTACCTTGGTCCTTGCTGCCCTAGTTTAACAATCTAATCATTAATTTTATAATTTACAAATTCATGTGCAACACGGGAGGGGAAACAGACATATATATATAGTCAATTTCATCAAGCAAGCGGACCACAATTCCGTTTTCAATTCCATGTCCTTTTTTATAGGCAAAATCATTTTCATTTTTTGTCCTTTGTATCTTTGTCTAACATATGTGTTCTTTGTTTCACATATCTTTTCTTCTATTAAAAAGGAGGGAGGGGGAGAGAGAGAGAGAGGGGGTTGGATACTTTACTATGGTATGTGAAAACAAAGTAGGGCAAATATTCACTTATGCTCATATATGCTCATACTTGCTCATATTATTATTCTTCTCCAATATGGAGGTATTTATAAAGAAGTACAACCCTAAATAAAATAAGAAATAAATCCAAATTACAATAGAAAATAAATATAAATTACAATAGGAAATAAATATAAATTATAATAGTACTAAATAAATAGGTAAGAAATCAAAATCCTAACATAGTAAGGAACCAAAATCCTAACTAAGGACTCGCCAACATGGTACGTACTTGAAAAAATTTCGGTCATGAGTGCGAAGAGGAATTTGATATATGGCGGAATTCTTTGGTACTCAGATGCACTTATCAATGGAAGTTTAGTTTGAATGGCAAAATACTCAGATGCTCTCGGACACAATACTTGGACTTAACATAATATTTATATACATTTAAAAAAAAATTAACATAAATATGTATATATGAGTTTCTACAAATCGGAGGACTTCTCAATTTGAGGACCCCTAGGTGGGCTTTACCTGCTTGTGCCCAGGGTCTACCCTGGTCCTTGCTGCCCTGGTTTAACAATTTAACCATTAATTTGATAATTTACAGATTCATGTGCAACACGGGAGGGGAAACAGACATATATATAGTCGATTTCTTCAAGCAAGCGGACCACAATTTCGTTTTCAATTCCATGCCCTTTTTTTATCGGCAAAATCATTTTCACTTTTTGTCCCTGGTATCTTTGTCTCACATACTTGTTCTTTGTTTAACATATCTTTTCTTCTATTAAAAAGGAGGGAGGGAAAGAGAGAAGGGTTGGATACTTTACTATGGTATGTCAAAACAAAGTAGGGCAAATATTCAGTTATGCTCATATTATTATTCTTCTGCAATATGGAGGTATTTATAAAGAAGTACAAGCCTAAATAAAATAAAGAAATAAATCCAAATTACAATAGAAAATAAATATAAATTACAATAGGAAATAAATTTAAATTATAATAGGACTAGATAAATAGGTAAGAAATCAAAATCCTAACGTAGTAAGGAACCAAAATCCTAACTAAGTAAGGACTCATCAACACTCCCCCTCAAGTTGGGGCTAAAATATTTCACATACCCAATTTGACAAGGGAGTCATTGAACACAATACTCGACATAGACCAATAGAACAACTATAGAGAAGGCCTTGTCATAAACCATGAGTGAAACAACTGAAAAATCCTAACAAATAGGGAACATAGAAGATCACATAAAAGCATAACACAAAAACCGTTTGAGCACGGCAGTAGATAAGCGAACACAGAAATTCTGTGAGTGTGACAGTAGATAAGACAAAACACAGAGACCTTGTGAGCACGGTAATAGGTAAGGCATTACATAGAAACCCTGTGAGCACGGCCGTAGATAAGGTATAATACAGAAACCCTGTGAGCACGACGTAGATAAGGTAGAACACAGAAACCTTGTGAACACGGCAAGGGCAAGGCAAGCAATTTGACATTTTCGAAAAAATTTAAGTCTACTCAAAATGCCAAATATCATATCATTTTATTATATTTTTGAAAGCAAATAGGGCTCATATGATGCAAAAAATTTAAAAGTGAGTAAATGATAGTGAGATCCATGACTAAAAAAATATTTGACATCTAGCTTTTTGATTTGTTATTTTTGACATATCTCTTCCAGCCTTCAAATCCATGTAGAATTTGACTGCTCGGTTGGAGACTTTAACCTTCAATTTTTGCCATTTCATGTCCATGTATCAATTTGACACATCGGTTGGAGATGCTCTTAGTAATTAACTTGGTTCTGTCGGTGCATACACACAAATTTATGTAACTAATGCAATTAAAATTTGTTATCCCCCTTATGTGTAAATACATAGATTTATGCGTTAGTTGAATACACATGACACAAAATGAATGGGGCAAGAATGGGAAGGTAAGAGCATCTCCAGTAGTAATAGCAAATTAAACTCTTCAAAAAATTAGGGAATGTTATGAAAAATAATGAAAATATGAAAATATGCGAAAAATATCTATGTATTTATTATTTGAAAAGAAGACCTGCATATTTTTTAGGCCCTATTTGGTATCCTACTCAAAAACTAAAACTTCAAACTATGATTCTTTTAAAAAAGATGAGTTTTCAAATAGTGATTTTAAGATCTAAAAACTTGTTTGATATTGAACTCCAAACTATATTTAAGATCTAAAAAAACTTGAAATTAAAATTAGAGACCTAGATTCCCAAATTGAAATTAACAAAGGAAAAGGAAAAATCTTTGTGGTTTCAATGGAAACCCTAGAAACCCAGAACATGAAAAAAGATTTATCAATTTTGGGTGGGGTCGGGTCGGACCAGAGAGGTAGTGCATGAAAGAGACCTTGACAGAGCTACAAACGACGTCAACCCATAACCACCAACCATGCAAAGAGAGAGAGAGAGAGAGAGAGAGAGAGAGAGAGAGAGAGAGAGAGAGAGAGAGAGAGAGAGAGAGAAATAAAACTTCATTTCTTCTTCTTTTTTTTTTTCTTTTTTTTTTTTCTATAATGGGGTTGTTTTTTTAGGTTTTTTTAAGCTTTGGACTTAAAATCTATTTTTGAGTTCATAAATTTGGATCCAAGTAGAATACCAAACGAATCCTAACATTTTCAAGATAGGTTTTGTTTTTCCAAAGTGAAATTAAATGTTTTGATGAACCAAATGTGAACTTACCAGTCTTGAAGAGAGAGAAAGATGTTGCAGCTTTGATGACTGAGTTTGACAAGACTATTTGAGATAGTTTTGATAATGTTGCACACCTATTTTAGCATTCCAAAATTATTCAACCTTCTGTCGAAGATGAGGAAAGGTAGCTAGCACTCATCTTTTTAGCTCTCTGCCCTTCTAGTTAAAAGTGGTGCACCTGGACCTACTGTTCATTACTTTTTTTTTTTCCTTCCCTTTTTGGTGCAACTGTTTATTACTATTTTTTATCAGTAGAAATTGTTAATTAGCTTAGTTGTATTGATAACTATGAACAATCGGTTTTGGGGTATTATTATTATTTTTAATACAAATGATAGTGTAAATTACTCTAAATTAATATAATATGGAGGGAAGGACTTCAAAATTGATGCAAAAGGGTGCACTCAGTGCTCTAACACCAGTATTACTATTTACTTGTTGAAAAAATATCTCAATATCTATTTTGGTCTAGGTGCACTCAATTTTTTTAATGAACTGGCCTAAAAAAAAATTATATGAGGTTAGTTCATATAATTATATGTTAAGAAATCCAATTCATATGAAGTAAAACATCTTATCCTTTAAGATTACAATATCCATATCAGATGATCGATCCGTTTTTAATTGCGAGCAACGTCGAAAGGAAAGGCCTATTGGTGAATTTAACTTTATGCACATGCACTCTAAATATGAAGGGAGAAATACAATATAACGAACTAAATAAATAATATAATTTTTGAGATGTGAAGCCCAAATGCTACATAGAGCTCATACACGAACTTACTTGAGACAAACTTTAATAAGATTGATACTTCAAATTCTCTACTACAATAGACACTCTTGATACACTTGATACACCCATAACATAAAGTGAATACAACGCCTATTTATAGGCCATAATATTAACTCAATATTAAACATAATCATAATCATTATATACACTAAACCTCACATTAACTTCAACTCATATAACTTTTTATTTCCTAAACTTCTAAACTTTGAAATTACTCCAATAAAGCCTTGATTTCCTTATTCTGAATCATTCGAAGCTAATTCAAACAATACAAACAATTCGAAGCTAATTCCTCGCTTCATTTATTGTCTTTCGTCTTCCTACTATATTATATGTTAAGAAATCCACTTCATATGAAGTAAAACCTCTTAACTTTTAAGATTTCAATATCCATATCAGATGATCGATCCGTTTAATTGCGAGCAGCGTAGAAAGGAAAGGCCGTGATTCCCTTTTCCCCAAACATTCGGAGAGCATTCCTGTTTTTCACTTTGCCGTCTGAGTCCATCACAACCAAGATAGGCTTACCCTCGTAATCCCACTTATTCTTCATGTCTGATATACGTAAGCAGGAACACTTGGCTGTGTACCACGGCATCTGAGACCTCAACTTGTTAAATTCCTTCTCTTCTTTTTCATTCCATTCCTCCACAACGGGGATCCATACAATCTTATAATCCTCTGTTTTACTTACCTCAGCATTAACTGACCCCAGAATTGAAAGATGTTCACGGTCACAAGTGTCCAGGCTTGAAAAGAACAAAAACAGATTCTTCCACCTTAGCATACAGAGCTCAGCCTGTTTTAAAAGAGAGAAAAAAACACAAGTGAAAAAGTGTTTCATTACATTAGCCAAACTAATAAAGAATTAAAAAGAAATTATTGTGCATTTAAACCTGCTTATGGTTTTTAGAACCATCGGTAAGTTGGGTATGCTTTTCATAATCGGAACCCGTCAGGTCCTGGAAAGTCCTCAGAGGACCAATAGGATCTTTTTGCAAATCTGCAAGCGTCCTGCTCCCTTGAAAACCTCGTCGGCTCGTCGCCGCTGAGGTCATAGAAGGAATAATACCCTTATTGTTGGGGTAGCTGGTGGTGGTGGCTGGGCGTGAAACATTAAACCGCCCCACTCTGCACGCTGCATTAAACCTAGCAAACAGGTTTCGACTAGATCCCATGAGTTGCGCCATGATGATCGATCAACACTTGTAATTAACAAATTAACTTTGGGGCTTAATTTAATGGTGGCTTGTAAGACTTGCATGCAGATACGGTGCGATGCCCTGCTCACCCCATGCCCTATTTATATATCCATAAATTTAACCTTCCCCGTGGTCGGTGCAGCGGTGCTAACCCTCCCCAATGTTGTACAATAGCATATGCCGTGGGGAAAAAATGGCTGGATTAGTATGAATGAATGGATGTGGTTTTTTAATGGTTGATTAAAAATTTTGAAGTATGATATTGCACAAAATTAATTCATAAATGAAATTCATTATTTTTTGCCCCTACCTAACTTTGTATATATGTCATGTGCCTCAATTAAATTTTTTTTTTTTGAGAAATTCTAGGATTGTATTCATAATTCAGCCAAAAAAGCCATTAGCCACAAGGGGCCAAAGCAAACTAGCCACAAAGGGCGATTACAATAACGGAGCGGTCGAACAACAAAATTAAGACAATCTAGTGCGCCTCCACTAACGATCACGCAGGATCGAATAAACTCTAGCATAGGCATCCCAACTAAGATTGCAAACTCAGAATAATCAAAAATAGACAAAGCTTGAAAAAACCAAGCCATAACAATACAAATAAAACTCTCACAAAGGAGAGATAAAAAGCTCTCACAAAGGAGAGGTGAAAAGCTCTCACAAAAGGAGAGATGAAAACTCACAGAGAACCTACAGAGTCTCTGTGACTTATTCTGAACATAAAGAAACCACAAAAGATGGTGGTAGAGATCCGACGTCAAAACGCAGGTAGAGATCCAACGCTGAGACGCAATCGCCTATGATGGTTGGAGGAAAATCAGAACAAATCACAATCGCCTATGAGAGAAAACCATTTGTCTCTAGAGAAGAGAGGGAGGAAGAGAAAGAGGGGAGAGGAGAGGAAGAACAAGGGCCTCCTCCCCCCTCAAACCGAAAACGGCTCTAGGAGGGTTTTTTGGGAGACAGGGTTTATGCCTCAATTAATTTAGAGATATTTAGTTATATACCCATTCTTAGCACTAGTAATATAGATAAACCTTATACCATTTAATTTTTATAAACAAACCCAAAAAACCCCCCAAAAAATGACAGCTGGCCATATTGAATTTAATTTTGATTATTAAATTACTTTGATACTCTATTGAGTATTTTGGATTTTTTTTAATAAGGTTTTGGGGTAGGGCTTGTTTTAAGAAATCGATGACAGTTTTGTAATTTATAGGAAGTTTGAAGTCTCTTTGTTATGTTGTAAATGGACTTTGAGTGTGTTTCTAAAGTCCATTTCATGTGGAGTTTTTTTAAATAATTTGAGCCCCTGTATTGGGTATAATAGTGAATCTCCTATAATTTATCGCATGGTTGCATTTTTTTTTAAAGGTAATTAATTGATTGACAGTTCATAATATTTCATTTTTATCTTTTAGCTAGGTCTACAAGATTCTAGAATTTTATTCTTTAGCTGCGCATAAGTTTGCAGTTTGTGCGAATGACCCATTGGTGTTGTGGTTTGGAATAATTGCTCTTCAAGGAAAGATCCTGTGTTCGAGTTCTAGCATTCATGTAGTATGTGTGAGTTTAGTATGATATCGCCTCTCTCAATACAAAAGGTCTTCAAAGAAAATAAAAAGTTTGTAAAATTCTTTCTTTGACAAGCTTGACTTTTCTTTTTTCTTTTTTTTTCCTTTTCTTTTTTCTACATTGATAAATGTTTTTAAAACGAATGCCAATTTTTCTAAAGGAGCATGATTGGAAATCTTTTTATTATTATTTTTATCTTTAATTATACGAAGTGGAAGGAACTGAAAAGAAAAAAGGGAAATTACAGAACGCACCTCTCGCAGTCAAAACTCTCCTCTCCTCCAGTAGTGTATGTACAATCAAGAAGATGTTCTCGTTATCGTTATATCATGTAGGAGGACATGACATTCGAATGTGTGAATGGATAGGGAGCTAAATGCAAGGCTAGCACAATAATGGATATGAAATACAAAGGTAGGTGAGGCGTAAATGAACAGACAATTCAACAACGATGATATGCTAGATACACACACATATATGTACGCTCACACACACACACACATATATATATATGATTTTTTACTATACGGACGTTCAGACGTTCGGACGTTATTATCATGTGAACGATATGTATTTTCTACTACTCCTTTTTACTTTCCACCCTACTTATATATACACACACTCACACATACACACCCCTTCCATTGAGGGATTGAGAGATCCCTCAAATAATGCTTATCCCTCAAATAATGCTTTAGGGTCCCCAACAAATTTTTTTTTTCAACGATCCAAACCCTTTATTTTTCAAATCTCCATATCATCCTTAAAAAAAATAGGCAAATTGAAAATCATTAAGGCATCTAATTGGGACCAACACAATACACGAATATGGTGCTTCAAGAAAATACTATAATAACAACCGTCTAATCGAGTGGTTTATTAAATACTAGCAAAGAAAGCTAATTAGAAAACAAAAAGGAAAATAATAAAAGTTTCTCAAAACATTCTAAAAACTTTAAACGCTGAAAAGTCAAAGTGAACGATAGAATTTGGCTAAAATAGCTCATACATCACAAGAAACTAGTGAGTTTCACTTGTCACATCGTTCTCTTCGAAACGATAGGTTATGGGTCCGATTATGAGCTCGGGGCCCATACTTGCATGCCTGTCCAACTATTCCTTGATCAACTCGGCCATGTGTTACATTATTTATATTAATATATAAGGACATAATTAAGTGTTGAATGTACGATCAATTACTGAATTACAAAATGCAGAGGCCAGCAACATGTATATCGTCCTGAAATCAATACTCTTCCATGTGATGACATTGATGTCATTCTAACTTAAAACAAAGACCCAGAAGGTTACATAGTTTTTTTTTTCACTTGTTCACATTTCAGATTAAGATTCCACATTTAAGAAATTAAATGATGAAAAAGACACAACAGATCTTACACTGTTTCAGTTCTCTGCTTATAAAGAAATTAATGGATATAAATATGCAGGTGAAGAAGGACAAATATAGGCGGGGCTTCTTTAATGGATATAAATATATAGGTGAAGAAGGACAAAAATGGATATGTGAATGAATGCGGAGCTAAATGCAAGGCTAGTTGCATGCATATCTCATGCATGGACGGGAAGGAAACGATGTTTACCTTTTTTTAACTCATGCGACATTAATGGCATTATGTCTTTGTTCCACACGTTCTTGTTCAGACTTCAGATTCAAACTCCATATTTAATCTCGACATTCATACTCTACCTACCTTCTCTATTGGAAAACAATAATGGATATGTAGAAGGACAAAGGTAGGTGAGGCGTAAATGAACAGACAATTCAACAACGATGATATGAACCAACTCACCATGAGTATAGAAGAGGCTTCTAGAAGAGCTTTAATTGGATCATGTTACATGAAGAGGGTTGGAGGGTTTTACTCCCCTTTCCCGAGTGCCAAGAAATCATTTCTCATGCATGAACATACTAAACATAGGAAATCAAATGATTTCAATTCCCAATCCCATTTTTCTCCAAACCAAACACACCGTTACACACAATTGTATGCGCTTTTAGTTAATGGCGGTGCAACTGAACAAATTGTTGATTACTTTTTTTTATTTTATTTTTTTATTTATAGGCTTTTTGGTGAAACTCTTTATTAATTTTTTTGGTGAGTAGAAATTGTTAATTAGTTGTACTGATGATTATAAACAATTAGTTTTTGATACAAGTAATAGTTTTAAATTATTCTAACTTACTGTAATCTAGAGAGAAATAATTCGAACTTGACCCAAGGGGGTGGACTTACTGCCCTCGTATTAGTATTACTATTTACTTGTTGAAATAATATCTCAATATCTCTAATATGCATGGACTCATTGCCACCTACGGCCCCATGGTGGAGACATATAATAATTGTATGAAGTAAGGAAAACTGTTTGTTTTAACAGGCTTTGCCTAATTGCACAGAACTTGTAACACGGGCAAGTTTTCACACATCATAAACGATATATGTTTTCTCAAATAGTGAAATTGATTGGAAGGGATGTTAGAAATATGTCCTTAAAGTCAACTAATTATGTTATCAATGGGCAAGAAAAGTTATTTTATACATTAAATCATCCTATATTATCTTTCAATATATAGAACAACTATAGTCCAAGGAAAACACAAGTTGATATAAGAGCTATGTAATGAGATTGCATACATGGAGACTTCTCATCATCCCTAAATCCTAAATATGTTCTTGGTCATAGGAATATTGATTGGGCGTCAATATTCCGCAAAGACCAGTACACACAGTATCGTCTCTATATGTAGGGAATGGTAAGGTCTTAAGTCATTAAGTGTGGAGACACATCGATATGTGTGTAAAGGTGCTTGTAGAGGAACAAGTACACTGAATGCGATCCAACACATGAGTTGCAACATGGAAGTCTTTACTCACATGTTAAGCTGGAACTCATAAATTGCAATGGTGCAAACTAATCCTTAGATCTAAGGCATCATAGATGTTTTGTGGCTATGTTGTTAATCTTTGAGGGCACTATACGGTCATACTGAATTAGGCATAACTTAAAGGTGCTCATCAGGATTCTCAATAGAATCATGGATGCAAATGAATGTACAATAAGGAATCTCTGCTCTCAGTAAAGGAGAGAGAATACTCCAACATATGATTGGTCAAATCTCTGCGCGGAGTAGTGGATAAGACTTGAAAGAAGAAGTTTTCAAATCTTACCAGGATAATCATATAAATGGAATAATTCACATTAGATATTGACAATCAGATTCCATGATCTAATAATGTGAATAAAGAGTATTGACATAAGTGAAGGATTCAATTGCACAGTCATTCCAATTTGAATAGGTTCTTGCACAACGTCTCATTTAGCTCGGATAACCATGACTTGCTGTTAGGCGACAACCATGGTTTGTGGATGTCCTAAAAAAATCTTTTGAGGTAGAACTGAACCTATTTCAGGATTATGTATTTTACATCCAAACTACCATATATAACTCTTTTTCATGTACTTAGTTCAAATCTCAGTTTGCTACATACCGCTGAAGTTCCTATATAACATGTAAACATTTTGGTGGTGCAATAGCAAGAACTCATACCAACTTGTTTGTGGCTATTACTTGGTTATACCTGTTAGTTCTAGTAACTGTAGTTTGAATTGATCAGTCCCGTACCTGACTGATGAAAAATTGCATATATTCCTATTTCCCTTTCAGTTCTGAGTTCCAAAAGAAAAGCATAAAATTACTTCTTATGAACATGACATTCTTGTTTTTTGCTCTCCATGTGTAAGTTGGATTATCTATTCTCTGTGCATTTGTTTCCAATTGAAAAAAATAGAATGTAGTTTTCCAAGATGGTTGTAATGAACGTTAGTATGGTTGGCATCACTTTCTGACCATATTGCTGCAAGTGCCAAATAATAGTATGGTTTGGCTTTTTCCTTTTCGGTTGGATTGTTCAGCAATCTCTAGTATAAGTTAACAGTCTCCTAAAAAGAAAGAAATGGACATGCTTTCCTATAATTTATTGTTACGATACTTGATGTCATATGTAGAAACTAGCAGATGTTTGATAATCTGATGCCTTTCTACAATATGAGGTTTTTTTCTTTTGAATCCTTTCGCAACTTTGAGTTGGGGAATTAGAGTTTCTTTCTCTCTCGTGAAATGGATCTTGTATATTTTCTTCTCCTTTAGTGTGTGCTGGCCATTGGTCAAAGAGAGAAACGTTGCAGTACCACTGCAGTTGAGAAATGATTTGTCTATGCCATATGCTTTATGTAATATGAGCACATACATGGGACAGTGACATGAAAAACTTCTTGTTAGAATATAATTATTGAAATTCTCTATCAGGACTTGGTCAGGGACTGGATTTAGCTGAGTTTTCTTTTTCATATGACTTCTTATGTATATTGGATGCATACACAACTGCCCTGGGAATATTCTGACTTGATCATTTGGTGATGCATGATTAGTAGTGATTACCATGGTGAATTTGTTTCCAGACATCCATGTAGAAATAGGTGTTAAGCTCCTCCTGCACATCTTTAATTGGAGAAAGAAAAAAAGTTGTTTCCTGCCATGCATCAGTAATGGTTGTTTCCTGAGTTTGATCTTCTCTATGCCAGGCGAAATCTGTTTCTAACTGATGCCATTAGATGATTCCTGACATACGTCTTTAATGTTTGATTTTTAGAATGACCCTAGAAAATACAGCCTCGAGCGTGGAATTATAAGAAATTTGTTATCTTCTTGTTTTCGTTTGTTAGTTGAAAGTAAGAAGACTATTTCAAGGATTGGTTTCCATGAATTGGCGATTGGGCTAATGCTTTTTTGCTTGTTTACATTGCAGACGGTAGCATTTCTTTGTTCTTCAGTCAGGTACCTAGATTACAGCCTCCCGGGGGGTATGCCTCTAACCAACACATCCACTTCGCTCCAAGCTCCACTGTAATTGTTGTTCAGCTTTTCTTCTTGGTTCAAATAATGTTTTTTAGTGCTTTTAACAGAGAAACTTGTATATACCATTGTTTTCTCATGGTAAATGTGGAGCAAACGGGGAAATGGGTAAGAAATGGGTCACTGTGTCAGTTCATGCCATTTTGGAATACATTGGAACCTTGCAAATTGTAAAACTGCAGTTTTTGTAGTAATCATGCATGCAGTGCTAATTCATTTTCATAAGTGATTGTGAGCCGTCAGATACTGAAGCAAAATTGAGCCACTTATCAGTCTCTGTCCTTGGGATGAGGCTGCCCAATCGTCAAGTTAAGGCTAAAATATTTCGCATACCCAACTTGACAAGGAGTCATTGAACACCATACTCGACATTGACCAATAGAACAACTGTAGAGAAGGCCTTGTCATAAACCATGAGTGAAACAACTGACAAACCTTAACAAATAGGGCACATAGAAGAACACAGAAAAGCATAACACAAAAACCATGTGAGCACGGTAGTAGATAAGGCTAAACACATAAACCCTGTGAGCATGGCAATAGATAAGACAGAACACAGAAACCCTGTGAGCACGGTAGTAGGAAAGGCATTACATAGAAACCCTGTGAGCATGGCAGTTGATAAAGTAGAACGCAGAAACCCTGTGAGCACGATAGTAGATAAGGTAGAACACAGGAACCCTGTGAACACGGCAAAGGCAAGGCAAAACAAATCAAGGCACGACAAAGGCGAAACCAAACCCTAAAAAATACGGTAAGGTAAAGCAAGACAAATCAAGGTAAGGCAAGGCAAAGACAAGCCAAGGTCAAAGGCAAAGCAAAGGCAAAAGGCACATCCACATCAACAGCAACGAAAATGACCACATCAGCGAAAGCGAAGCAAGCAAAGGCAACGTTAACGGCAGTAAGCGTTAACGGCAATATCAACAACAGCAGTAGCGGCAAAGGCAACAGCAACGGAAAATGACAACCACAAATTCTTCCATATCAACTTTAGCTAATTCATGCAAACACAACCCTCTTTTCACTCCACCTCTCACCATGAAGAGAAGAGGTCGTCAGAGTCAAGAAATAAGCAACATCTTCATCGGAATACGTCAAGGTAATGAGGATACGTCAATAAACATATCCTTCTCACTCCCTCCCCCTCATCTTCCTGAATAGAAGAGGAGGAGAGCACTTAAATTGCAAGGAGAACGCAAGCACGTGACACAAGAAAACCTAGGCTATGATACCATGTCAAACAAAGTAGGGCAAATATTCAGTTATGCTCATATATGCTCATGTTTCCTTATATTATAATTCTTCTTCAATATGAAGGTATTTATAGAGAAGTACAACTCTATATAAAATAAGAAACAAATTCAAATTACAATAGAAAATAAATTTAAATTACAATAGGAAATAAATTTAAATTATAATAGGACTAGATAAATGGGTAAGAAATCAAAATCCTAACATAGTAAGGAACCAAAATCCTAACTAAGTAAGGACTCGCCAACATGGTACGTACTTGAAAAAAATTCAGTCATGAGGGCCAAGAGGAATTTGATATATGGCGGAATTATATGGTACTCAGATGCGCTTATCAATGGATGTTTAGTTTGAATGGAAAAATACTTAGATGCTCTTGGACACAATACTTGAACTTAGCATAATATTTATGTATATTTAAAAAAAATTAACATTAATATGTATATATGAGTTTCTACAAATTGGAGGACCTCTCAATTCGGGGACCCTAGGTGGGCCTTACCTGCTTGTGCCCAGGGTCTACATTTGTCCTTGCTGCCCTAGTTTAACAATTTAATCATTAATTTGATAATTTACAGATTCATGTGCAACACAGGAGGGGAAATAGACATATATATAGTCAATTTCATCAAGCAAGCAGACCACAATTCCGTTTTCAATTCCATGTCCTTTTTTATAGGCAAAATCATTTTCATTTTTTGTCTTTTGTATCTTTGTCTAACATACGTGTTCTTTGTTTCACATATCTTTTCTTCTATTAAAAAGGAGGAGGGGGAGAGAGAGAGAGAGGGGTTGGATACTTTACTATGGTATGTGAAAACAAAGTAGGGCAAATATTCACTTATGCTCATATATGCTCATACTTGCTCATATTATTATTCTTCTCCAATATGGAGGTATTTATAAAGAAGTACAGCCCTAAATAAAATAAGAAATAAATCCAAATTACAATAGAAAATAAATATAAATTACAATAGGAAATAAATATAAATTATAATAGGACTAAATAAATGGGTAAGAAATCAAAATCCTAACATAGTAAGGAACCAAAATTCTAACTAAGTAAGGACTCGCCAACATGGTACGTACTTGAAAAAAATTCAGTCATGAGGGCCAAGAGGAATTTGATATATGGCGGAATTATATGGTACTCAGATGCGCTTATCAATGGAAGTTTAGTTTGAATGGAAAAATACTCAGATGCTCTCGGACACAATACTTGGACTTAACGTAATATTTATATACATTTAAAAAAAATTAACATAAATATGTATATATGAGTTTCTACAAATTGGAGGACTTCTCAATTTGAGGACCCTAGGTGGGCTTTACCTGCTTGTGCCCAGGGTCTACCCTGGTCCTTGCTGCCCTGGTTTAACAATTTAACCATTAATTTGATAATTTACAGATTCATGTGCAACACGGGAGGGGAAACAGACATATATATAGTCGATTTCTTCAAGCAAGCGAAACACAATTTCGTTTTCAATTCCATGCCCTTTTTTATAGGCAAAATCATTCACTTTTTGTCCCTGGTATCTTTGTCTCACATACTGTTCTTTGTTTAACATATCTTTTCTTCTATTAAAAATGAGGGAGGGAAAGAGAGGAGGGTTGGATAATATTATTATACAAATTTTTTCCTATACGGACGTCGAAACATTATTATCACGCGGACGACATGTATTTTCTACTACTTCCTGCTTTCCTCCTTGCTTATACACACACGCATGCATGCACACACATACACACTCCCCTTCCATTAAGGGATTGAGGGATCCCTCAAATAATCCTTTAGGGTCCCCCCTTCCTCGCGCTTCCTTCCTCTCTTCCTCTCTCTCTCTCTCACCCTAAATTTTAAGAAGTTATTTTATTTGAGGGATTGATAAGCAGCGGGAAACAGGGAAATAAAAGTATAGAAAATAAAAGAGATATACGGACATTTAGAAGTTGAGGAGTTTAAAAATATATTCTGTCTTCTCTTTAGGGCAATAATCTAAAAATTACTTCGGTTTTATTTTCTAAATAAAAGAATATCAAGTAGACTATAATAAAGAATATCAAGTAGACATGTCTGCGTGCATGTGACCCTGTGAGGGATCGGTATCAGAAAATGAAAGGGTTAGTAAGCAATTATGAAATTATATTTAAAGCAATCTCGTCAATCGCGAGCAACAGGAAGTCTTTCGTCCACGGATAATACAAACAAAAACATTTAACTTGATCAGCGAGGAAAAAGAAAAGAAAAAAAGAAAAAAAGTTTACTCATAAATCTTTTTTTTCTTTTTTAAATACAAGTGATATTTTAAATTATATGGGAAGATTTCTCACGCACACGACTATGATTGCATGAGATTCGAACTTGCGAGTTTAGGTTCTTTTTCACTAGGCTACCCATTGACTTGACTCATAAATCTATAAATTGATGCAATTGTGCAATGCATAAGACACCAGTACTTTTAACAGTTTCTATTGCATCTGCCTACCCTTGTTTTCTCTCTCCTTTAATTGACTAGAATCTGCTTTCTCTTGTTCTTCTACTACCAGTTAGAGCTTCACGCTATTACAAATACTGTCTCTCTCTGCTCTCAAGGTACAATTTGTCAATTGGTTCCCTTCTCTCCTTCCCAAGCCCAACTATAGGGTGCGGTATTTTTTCAGTATTTTATTTTAAATATTTTTTGTGAGTATGTCGTTGTTAGTCATCGGTGTTGTGAATTTTGTTTTTTGTTAGTGAAATTACAATTTAGAAAATTTAAAATATTTACTCTCTCTTCCATATTTTAAATATTAGTACGTAGAGAAGATTATTGCATTAGGAGAGTTATGAATTAGATTCTCTTATTTGATTCTATGCCATTGCAACTTGCTTCAGACTTTCAGGACAGTACATATATAGTTGGGCCGGTCATCATCATGGCTATTGAAACGGAACGCAGTGCAGATCGGACTTGTATTGTAAGAGAAGATACCTTATTAGAAGCGTTGAAAAAGAAGATGATCAGAAGAAACCCTGGCCCTGCTATATCACCCTTGCCTCTCGCAAGCTGCATCTTCAAAGTTCCCGAAGCTCTCCGGAGACATAATCCAAAGGCATATGAGCCTCACGTCGTCTCAATCGGACCCTTCCATCGACGATGCGATCATGAAAAACTCCAGCGCGTGGAAACTGTGAAGCAGTGGTATTTAGATACCCTTCTCGACCGCGTGCATATAAGCTCACAAGAATTCATCCAGCGCATTAAGGATGAAACGGAGAATGGCATCGTTGAGTTTGAGAAACGGGCCCGTTCTTCTTATGCAGAACCACTTGATCACCTTGAAGAGAAAGAGTTCATGGAAATGATGATACTTGATGGTTGCTTCGTAATACACCTACTTTGGAAATTTACCCATGGGGAATATGATGACCCCATATTGAAGATGGATTGCATGTTCCAATTTGTATGTCATGATCTTTTGCTATTAGAAAATCAGCTTCCTTGGTTTGTTCTCAGCACTTTATATAGCGTTACCTTGGGCAAATTCTACAGTGGACCCCCGTTCAGTAGAGTCCTGTGCGAGGCCTTCAGCTCACAAATCTCTTTGGAGAAATATTTCAACTCCTATGTACAATCTCCTCTGAAGAAAAAAGAAGAGTCTAATGAAAAGTCTGCTTTGCACATACTTGATCTAATCAGATTTTTCATTGTTTTGGAATTCGAACCAAAGGAAGATACAGAGAAACGAGAGCCTGAAGAAGAGTTAGAATCGGATATTCCTCCAGCCACTGGTCTCTCAGAAGCAGGCGTCAGATTTAAAAAGGGCGACTCGGCTGATAATCTACTGAACATCAAATTTGTTAACCCGGATTTAATAATTCCAGAACTAGCAATTGCAGAGTTGACCGAACCATTATTAAGGAACCTCATCGCCTTTGAGCAGTGCTATCATGGTCGTTCTCATCGAATAACATCTTACGCCGTTTTCATGGATAAACTCATCAGTTCCAATAAGGATATAAAGCTTCTTACTGAGGAAAAAATCTTAGCTAACTGGCTCAACGTTGAAGATGGTTCTAAGTTCTTTAACAGCTTTTACATTGACACCACAGTCAAAGATTTCCAGTATCACAAACTCTGCGTTGAAGTGAATAAATATTACCATGTTAAATGGAACAGGTACTTCGAACAATTTAAGCGCGACCACTGTAGTTCCCCATGGAAAGCTTTTGCTTTTGCCGTAGCGATTTTAATTCTGCTTCTACAAATATTGCAGTTCATCTTTCGTTTTGTGCTTAATTAATAAGTTGAGAGTTGTTAAGAGTGTTTAATTAATAAGCTGAGAGAGTTTAAGAGTTTGTTTAATTAAAAGCTGAGAGAGTTGTTATAACCTTCTGTATATATATTGTAAGAGAAGAGAGATATATAATCTCAATCAATGTAATAATCTTATCTATCTAAGCAATAATACAAGAGGGATCTTCCTTCATATTTTCTCTCTTCTTTCTTTTTCTTTTTTTTCTTTTTTTTTTCTTTTTTCTCTTCTACTATGGGATTATTATGTTAACTTGGTATATCATGAACCATTTGGGCAGACGCTGGCATCTCTGCCCTTCTCTTCTGCTTCCCTCTCTGAAATATATGAAATCAAATTTGAGAAATTCGATTTCACAATCAAGAACAGTGACATCTCTGAAATCATCTCAAGATTCAAGAACACAAAATCCATAGAGTTTGTATCCCAAGAACACTCATACTTCTCAAATCACTGCTCAGATCTTATTCTTCTCTTTTCTTTCTCTGCGATATTCAACATATTGTCCCAGTTCTTGGTTTCTGTGAGCAACGTTCACTTCTTGGCGCAAAATTTGTGGCAATATTGCAATCCCCAATTTCTTGTTTGATTTTATTTGAGAGGGGCACTTTTGTGCAGTTTTTGTCTGATTTTTAGGTATTCATTCAAAAATTATCTATTCAAAAAATACTTGAACTGAAAATCATTTAAACACTCAATTAGAATATCTGAAAGTTAGGAATGGGCCAACGGGGTCTAGCTCAATGAAAAAAAGCTTTGACTTGCAAACTAGTTGCCTCAGGTTTGAATTACTGTTGCACCTTGGTATTGTGTGTGAAAAATCAACATCTACCTTGTAAACTTGAGATCTTTTCCACTGAGCTAGACCCATTGACAAATGTGGTTAGAAAGCAATTAGATCGAGAGCTTTTAGTGTAGACATATGATATCAACCTTTTTATTTAATTTTTTGAGAAATTATCAACTATTTTAATAAGTTAAAAATATAGATTTAAGGCTTATTATCACAAAACATCCCTAAGGTTTACGAAATTATCATATTGAATCATTAATGTTTTTTTGTGTCACTTATGGTTCTCGAGGTTAGTATGTGCAATCACAAATGGTCTCTGACGTTAGGTTCTGTCAAAAACTCTGTTAGTTTGCTGACGTGGCATACATATATATCACAAAACATCTCTGATGTTTACACACTTATCACAAATGGTTGCTACGAAAAATTTTTTAAAAATTTAAAATTCATAAAATTTTGGTTTTCTTTTTAAAATTATTTATAAATGAAAAAAACATTTATAAAAGGATTTTAATCTTGAGGACCATTTATGAACACCTTTAGTTTTTTTTCATTTTTAAATTTTATGAATTTTAAATTATTTTTTATAAACTTCATTAATTTGTTGATGTGGCATATATATGGAGCTCATACAATAATATAGTGGCACATGTATTTAAAATTTAATATATATTTTAAAGTAGTTATAATTCATAAAATTGAGCCGTTTGAAACAATTTTTATTTTCTTTAATACTGGGCTTTGCTTAGCCCAAATACCCCTAGCTGGATTTAGGTTGGGCCCCAAATTCTTGGGTTGAACCAACTGTGAGTGAGCAGTCCAAACCCGTCAAAGAAAATCCGATTAATCCCAGGCGTAGGTCAACACCGTTGACGAAATGCCATTTCGCCATTAGCAGCGAGACTGAAACGAAAGAAACACAAAGCGGAAAGACCCATCTGATTTGCTCGGATTTTAGCATTCTCCGCCCCAAAATCGAAGGCTTTTGAAGAACCCCTCTCACAATGTCCACCGGATTGGTGTCCCAGGTGAAGGAAGTGAGCCAATCAGCGATTGCCACGCTTCGGCCATGGGGGGAGCTCCTGGAGCCGACCGCACTCAGCCTCCCCTCCAATCTCTCTGAGGTCACGACCCGACTGGCCCAGAACTTGACCCATTTCCGCTCTAACTACACCTTGGTCCTCTTGATCGTGCTCTTCCTCAGCCTCATATACCACCCGGTCTCCATCATCGTCTTCTTGATCATCTTTGCTGCGTGGCTCGTTCTCTACTTCTCACGTGACCAGCCCCTCGAGGTCTTTGGCTTTATTGTCGGAGACCGGGTTGTTATGGTTATGCTTGGGTTGGTTACGGTGTTGGCTCTGGTCTTGACCCATGTGTGGCTCAACGTCGTCGTTTCAGTGGTGATTGGGGTGGCTTTGGTTTCCTTGCACGCGGTGTTTAGGGGCACGGAGGACCTTGTTATGGATGACCAAGAATCGCCTTATGGCGCTCTGCTACCGGATGATCAAGACCCAAGTGGGAATTATACCATTATGTGACTGTTTCCATGGTGTTCTCGAGCTTTTATGAGGTGGGTTGGTTTTGAATTTTTTTTTTCCTTTCTGGGGTTTTGTTGAATTTTGGGGAAGTTTTGAACTTTTGGTGGAAATTGTTACGTATGATGCATTGTGTTCTTAAGCTGGTTAAGGTTGTGTCTTCACTTTTGGAAGTGTTAGTTAATGAGAAACTGAAACTCAATTGGGTTTTTATTCGAGTTTATTAATGATTTAGTCATACAATGGGTTTTGTATGATGACAAGCATTACCATTGGATTGATTGTGCTTCTAAATACTTGTTTACAACAGGGAGTTTAGAATTTTAATAGATTACTTCATTGGTATCTGTGATATTCATCTGTTTTTGTTTTTGGTACTAAATTCATTTGAGAATGTCCTTATAAAATTATTTATTCAACTGTATCAAATGTCATTTGCCTCCCTGAATGCCCTGTTGCATAAAAAGTGAATGTTGCTGTTATGCTAGCATAGCTGCAAATATCTTTTTAGCTAAGCATAATGTTTAGCATGATGATACCTGAAAACTGTGTACCACTGGCATATAAATCATGTAGAGAATATGTAGATTTGTTGTGGTCTTCACAGTAATCATACTGCATTGATAGTTTTTTTATTGTGTCAAAACAGTCGGAGCTTTGTTTGTTAAGCTGAATATTTACCCATATATAGACGATTTATGTTTGAATAATTGACAAACATATGATCTTTCTATCAACAATCTTTTCTGGACGAGCAAAAAGAAAAAAATCTTTTGAGGCAGAACTGAACCTATTTCAGGATTATGTATTTCACGTCCAAACTACCATATATAACTCTTTTTCATGTACTTAGTTCAAATCTCAGTTTGCTACATACTGCTGAAGTTCCTATATAACATGTAAACATTTTGGTGGTGCAATAGCAAGAACTCATACCAGCTTTTTTGTGGCTATTACTTGGTTATACCTGTTAGTTCTAGTAACTGTAGTTTGAATTGATCAGTGCCGTACCTGACTGATGAAAAATTGCATATATTCCTATTTCCCTTTCAGTTCTGAGTTCCAAAAGAAGAGCATAAAATTACTTCTTATGAACATGACATTGTTTTTTTTGCTCTCCATGTGTAAGTTGGATTATCTATTCTCTGTGCATTTGTTTCCAATTGAACAAAATAGAATGTAGTTTTCCAAGATGGTTGTAATGAATGTTAGTATGGTTGGCATCACTTTCTGACCATATTGCTGCAAGTGCCTAATAATAGTATGGTTTGGCTTTTTCCTTTTCAGTTGGATTGTTCAGCAATCTCTGGTATAAATTAACACTCTCCTAAAAAGAAAGAAATGGACATGCTTTCCTATAATTTCTTGTTACGATACTTGATGTCATATGTAGAAACTAGCAGATGTTTGATAATCTGATGCCTTTCTACAATATAAGGTTTTTTTCTTTTGAATCCTTTCGCAACTTTGAGTTGGGGAATTAGAGTTTCTTTCTCTCTCATGAAATGGATCTTGTATATTTTCTTCTCCTTTAGTGTGTGCTGGCCATTGGTCAAAGAGAGAAACGTTGCAGTACCACTGCAGTTGAGAAATGATTTGTCTATGCCATATGCTTTATGTAATATGAGCACATACATGGGACAGTGTTATGAATAACTTCTTGTTAGAATATAATTATTGAAATTCTCTATCAGGACTTGGTCAGGGATTGGATTTAGCTGAGTTTTCTTTTGCATATGACTTCTTATGTGTATTGGATGCGTACACAACTGCCCTGGGAATGTTCTGACTTGATCATTTGGTGATGCATGATTAGTAGTGATTACCATGGTGAATTTGTTTCCAGACATCCATGTAGAAATAGGTGTTAAGCTCCTCCTGCACATCTTTAATTGGAGAGAAAAAAAGTTGTTTCCTGCCATAAATCAGTAATGGTTGTTTCCTGAGTTTGATCTTATCTATGCCAGGCGAAATCAGTTTCTAACTTATGCCATTAGATGATTACATCTTTAATGTTTGATTTTTAGGATGACCCTAGAAAATACGGCCTCGAGCGTGGAATTATAAGAAATTTGTTATCTTCTTGTTTTTATTTGTTAGTTGAAAGTAAGAAGACTATTTCAAGGATTGGTTTCCGTGAATTGGCAATTAGGCTAATGCTTTTTTGCTTGTTTACATTGCAGACGGTAGCATTTCTTCGTTCTTCAGTCAGGTACCTAGATTACAGCCTCCCGGGGGGTATGCCTCTAACCAACACATCCACTTCGCTCCCAGCTCCATTGTAATTGTTGTTCAGCTTTTCTTCTTAGTTCAAATAATGTTTTTTAGTGCTTTTAATAGAGAAACTTGTATATACCATTGTTTTCTCATGGTAAATGTCGAGCAAAATGGGAAATGGGTAAGAAATGGGTCACTGTGTCAGTTCATGCCATTTTGGAATAACATTGGAACCTTGCAAATTGTAAAACTGCAGTTTTTGTAGTAATCATGTATGCAGTGCTAATTCATTTTCATCAGTGATTGTGAGCCGTCAGATACTGAAGCAAAATTGAGCCACTTATCAGTTTCTGTCCATGGGATGAGGCTGCCCAATCGTAACGTTCATGGAAAATTCACGTTTCCTTTCCCATGCCCCCCAATCGCATTATGGCACTGATTCAAAGTAGAATTGAGGTTCCAATTAAGGGTTGAGAGGAAGTCATACCATTCCTTTGATTTTGAAATTGTCAGAAAGAAAGAAAACCAATGTTTTATGTTTAATCGGATTAACAAAACTGAAAAGCTCCAAGAATTATATTGGTTTTGTGTTTTATTTTGTTATATTTATAACTTAAACTAGCATCTCTTTTCAAAATCTGTGGTTTTGCTGTGAGAAAATTCTACAAAACGAGAAAACCTGCTAGAGTATGAACTATGAAGTACCGGGTACATCACACTGCATGCAAAGCAGTATATGCATATAATGCATGCAGGGATGAAAAGGAAAAACAAATGAAATGTTCAGTGCAGATGCATGCTGAGAACAAACAGTGAAGGCAGCTGAGACTGCCTCGACTGCGTCCCTTTTAACGGGAATTGCGACCATAAGGACAGCCAAAACAGGTCTACCGGAGCTGCATTTTTCGACCGTACGTGAGGGCCATTACATATTCCTTTGCTGAGCTTCCTGGGGAGGTCTGTATTATTTGTGATGCTGGTGTTGTCCGTAACCACAGGTCCACCAAGTTCTGCAGTAGCAATGTAGGAATTACCGGCTTACCTAGCAATGAGATCTCCACCTGTTGTATTAAGCATCAAATGATTTATTTCAAGTCCGGCCAACTTACTAGGCATATTAATGGGTACAATGGAAAAATGAAATGGGAAAGAATTGATAAATATATTAATTGAAAAGGGACATAGATAACGTTACCTCATCCTCGCTAGTAAGTTCCAGCTTTTTTACCAGATACCTTTTTATGAAAGAAACAGGTAAATTGCCATCCCTATGGAATTTGGAAAAACAAAATCGAAATGAATGTCTGTGCTTCCAAGAAACTAAAATTAGAAATTACACTAAGCATTGCCAGACAATTTTAAGAGATCATTTTAAAAAGTTATCATCACTAGACAGTGTCTTATTTTGAATAAATAGCAAGGCAACAGAAGGCAAGCAAAAACAAGCACATACACTGACCATACAGAAAAATAATAAACTTCTATTTTAACCCATGAACTTAAATGTAGCACAACCTCTGCATAATCTACAATGTGACTTTTATTTAACTATAAGGAATGTAGCACAATTTTTCATGTTCAGTATTGAAAGGCTTACTAAGAAGAAAGAAAGAGCACTGCTCCCAGTAAAAAAATTGGAATAATAGACGAACGACGGAGGTGGTATAGTATTAACATTGGAATAAAAGGTTCTTTTTAGCTTCTGAAAATATGTGGCATGTGTGTCAAAACCAAAAAATTTCCCAAATACTATCAGTTATTGCAGTAACAAAAGGGAACAGTGGAAGAAAAAAAAATTCCTTTGTGATACCAGAGCAGCATTTTAAAGGTCATGAGAAGTTGATAGAAACCTTGTTATATGAGCAAGCATGTTATAGACATGTTAATCAAATCAGTGTGAATTATTAAATACTGAGACAAGAATACTCTGGACATGGTGCAGACTTAAAATCTAGTCGTTTATAAGATATGATCTGTGTCTATTAACTTCCACCAAGACTGAAAGATCCTTGGTGCTGGGAAACATGACATTGAACTATGTGATTTCATTTCCAAAACCAAAATGGGCAGGAACAAGCAAAAAAGAATATAACAATATAGAAGAGCATGAGGTTAGTGAAACTTACTTGACTCTCAAGTAGCATGAGGGTATCTGTGGCAAGGGCGCATAGCCGTCCCTGCAACCATGAATTACAAAATTGTAAAACCAGTATATGAAGAGGGAAAAAATAACAATCAAGTTCAGTTCTGTTATGTCAAGGGAAAAAAATCTCACTGGTGATTGGAAGCAATTAAAGAGAACCAAATTGGCTTAAATCTTCTTTCGCATTTATTATTTGCATCAATGACATACTGTGCTGAAATATTGAGTCCCTGGGATGCAGCTGGTTTTCTTTTTCGGCCACGTTGTGCTTTCCTAAATGTCACTGAACCTGATGGTGCAGGATTAGATTCATTTTCATTGCCATGGACTTTGGATATGTTATCATGTTCCGGAATGGCCTTAATCTCACGTGTTTCTTTGTTGACGTTATCAGGCAACACTGATTCGGCAGCAGGAAGTTGCACAGGAAGCTTGTCAGCACTTGTATTGCTTGCACCTTCCACCGGGCGGTTTAATGGTTTCCACAAATTAGCTTTCCCATCCCCTGGTTGAGCATTGTCCTCCACACCCTTGTTAACCATGTGTTGCTTGGATGATCCCTCAATAGAATTCTGCATCAAAATGATGATTCAACATATTTTAAAAAATTAAATGAAGAAGTAAATGCTAGATCAATTTTTTTTCCTTTTCTTGCAAAATAGTTATTATTGTAATATCAAAATAATAAGCACAGATAAACCAAAGCTTAGCCCTCTTTCACCTGTCTGGTGTATACTGCATCTTTCTTTGGAGTCCCTGATGAGTTAAGTCTCTCCAGGAAATCTTCCTCTTTCTTCTCAGGCTCCTGAATGGAAAGAGACTCTTGTAGAGTAAAACTCCTTCTTGTAGGATACCTTCTTCTTCCACTCATATCAGAGCTGGACGATGCTTGAGGTGTACTCATCACCAATGAAGACAGATACCTCTCCTTTCTTTTGGCTGGAAATGTTACTGAGGACACAGAAGGTGCCTTAACCTGTTCTCTTTCAGAAGGAAAGAGCTTTGGCGTTATATCTTGCATATTGCGGTCTGCAGGTGCCTTAAACTCTTTTGTTTCAGAAGGGAAGGTCTTTTCCTTTATATCTTGCACATTGTGGTCTGCAGCTGCGTTGACCTTTTTTCTGTCAGAAGGGAAGAGCTTGGCCCTTATATCTTCCCAATTGTTGTCGGCCCTGTAGACAGGAAGGAAAAAAAACAAGCATAAAACAAGCATGGATCTCTGCTCTAGTCATATTATCAATTCTCAAAATTGTGTCTCTCTCAAGTGGATAAGATATAGATTGAGCCATGGCCTCAAGAATAATCAACGATATCTTGCAGTAAATACACAGGCTCACATTTGATCAAGATTCAAAGATTGCTGATATTTACAATTGCTAGTGTATGTTAGGCCATCAAGAAATTTCAATAGAAGAGAAAAGAAAATTTCCAAAGACAACTATATATTTGGTCACCAGTTGAGGTAACAATGGAAAATGGAACAAGTAAGAAACATTCACACATTAGGAAAATGTCTTGTAAAGTCACTAAAATGGGCTACTGCTAGTTCAGAACTCATATTCCTCATATGCAAAGTATTAACATCTTCTTATCGAGTAAAATTTATCTCATGGAAGATTGAGAAAGATCCCCTGCTACAACTGAAAAAGAAAAAAAAGGGACCCCATGCATTCTGTGAGTAGTCAATGTTTAAACATTTATAAACATAGATTAGATAATCAAATACCTGAGTTTTTCCAGTGGAGAAACCCCTAAATGAGCCTTGCATTTTGGACAGTAATCCACCTCTTCATCTATTATCTTCTTATATATGCACTTCCTGCAAACTGTTCTCAAAACCGAAATAAACGAGTCATATTGATTCATAGAACGAAAATTAACATGGAGCTCATTTGATCTGCTTCCATGTAAGAATGGGGCAAATAAAACATTTAATGCAGATCATATCCGAATACTTGGGTCAAAATTAGAAAGAAACCAACAGGTTGTGAGAATGGGGCACATAAAACATTAACGCAGATCACATCCATACACTTGAGTCAAAATTAGAAAGAAACCAACAGATTAGAGGAGGAATGAGTAAAAAAAACATGGAGAATTAAGTAAAATTTCTGACAATCAAAGCCCTTAAAAGGAGAAACAAACATTGGAGGCATGCATGCTACCTACATGAACTTGCCAAGTCCTCTAAGAATGCGGGTAAATCTTTAAAGTCCTATTCACAATTACAGTCCCGCAAAGCATAGTGGCTCTGCAGTTCTTCCATATTACCTAATAATACTATCAACATGTATATGACTCACAGTGATTCAAAAATAGCTTTTTCTTAAAGAACAATCAAACCTATAAACCCAGAGCCATTGTGCCAACAAGATCACAATTTTCCAGGATTTTCTAGGAAAGTTAATGACTTGGCACATATATAGTATGTACCAAAAGAACCCATGTCAAGAAAAGGAACACAACACATGAAATCAGATCCAAAAAGACATAGAATTGTATCAACATGAAAAGCAAAACACAGAGTGAGAGAGAGAGGTACTGACAGGTATGAAGGCATTCGGATATGGTTGTGGCCTCGCTGAAGAGTTTATTGCAGAGTGGACATGTCATGCAAGCTTCGAGTTTTGCTCTCTCTCTCTTCACCACCTGGCTACTCATCATTGGCATTGGACACTGACACAGAGCAGAGAGAGAGACTCAAAACAACATACAGAGACAGAGTTGTATTCTTTTATTTTTATAATTCACGTACCAACAACAACATCATCACATGGTGCATGTCACCTTCAATATTCTGGACGAGAAATTAAACAACTAGAATTGAATCACCAAGAAATCGAGCATCCAAACAAAACCCAATACGGGGTTTCTGATTCTATGCCTTGATGATAGCTATTGGGTCGTGTTTGGTGGGCGAGAAAAAACAGAGAAAAAAAAAAGAGAGGGAGGGAAGGGGAGAGTGTGTTTGTTGTGTGGAGGGAGGGTGGGATTTGGAGGTATTCGAAGAGAAAAGGGTCTTGTTCGATTTGGACAATGGACAATGGGATTGGTGTTGAATTGATGATCTGTTCGAGGCTCAATAGCTAAAATCTCACCTCCAAAAACATAAAAACAAACCCATAACAAGCATGAAAAAAAAAAACTACAACTACGTGTATTGTTGTTGTTACGAAGGCTAACTAGTTCAAAGAAACAGACACATATAGACATTGTGTTCAGGTACGCCCATGGTGTTTAGGGGGTTAAACTGCACCTTCCCTCAGCCCACAAGTTTTTCTTTTCTTTTTGGTGTGGTTTTGGGGTGTGCGTGTGTCTACGTAAAGGGTTTATTTCAATTTCAATTTCAAATTAATTCTTACCCAAACCAAAAATCCAAAAAGGGGTTGTATTTTTCTTTTTTCTTGGGTAAGTTTGCACTTTAAACCCTTTTTAAGTTTCCCCCTTTTTTCTTGTATTTTTCTCTTTTGCTATGTGATTTCCAGCGTACGTTAGCGAGGGCCATGTGGAAATCATGTGTTGGTGCTGTGGATTTTTTGCCATGCCCTAAAAATATGTTTGGGTTTTCATGTAGACTTGAAGAAGATAATACTCATGCGTTGTGGATGTGGATGTGGATGTGGATGTGTTAGTTGAAATTGGATAAGAGAGAGTCAAAGACTCAAAGTTTTGTGTGAACTTTGAGAATCACGACCGACCTTGTCCTTAATGCAAAGCACTTTCTTATTCATTAGTGGATTGGAATTGCATGAGGCAATTATATAAGACAAAACAAAAATAATCAAGTAGCGGCGTGAGACGATGAATGAGTGAGATTCTTTGGGGAAAAAATAAAAATAAATTCTGCGTTCTTAAATTCACCACCAAAGAACACACCAATCCAATCCAACTTGCAAAATCTATGTCCAGAAACTGCCCTTCATGACAAAAATGCTAGGAAAGGATGATTTGTTATTCCATAACTCAAACAAATGACATAAACAACATATAAGAGTATGGAAGTGTGATTTGTGCATAAGATTGTGGGAGAGAATAATGGAAAGTAGGGTTTTTTTCAGTGCAAGTAATCGTCTAAACTACAGGGGGAGGGGGAGTTTCTTGTATACACACTACCATAGTGCCATAAGGGTTCGAATATGAGACTATTAATATGCAAGTCAATGTCATTTTTAATGGGCTAGACCCCGTTGACAGTAGAGTTTTAAGAAAGGGTGGGTTAGAATTTTATGTTTGGAGTGAATACGAAGAGTATGTTTTACACTTTTCTTTTTCTCTTTTGTCCTCCTTGGTAAGTTTGTTATTTTTGCAAGTAGAAGCATTCGTCATACCTTCTACTTGGCCATGAGGTTCAATATAATTATAAAATAATAAAGAAAAGTGAGAGGAGCAAAGTGATATTATTTGGTTCCAATTGGGTCAATTTCATAGCAGGAAGATGAACAAAGGGGAGACAAGAAAAGGAGGGCTTTACAGATTGACGGATGATTAAAATGAAAAGCAAAGAGGGTAACTTTGGTATTTACCTAATCATACATTTTGTGCTGTTTGATTAGCTACTTATTTACCTCATTAGAAAAAGGAAAAAGAGACAAATTTATTAGGATGCAAAACTGGGACGGTTATAAATTGTAAATGTAGCCAAGCCATGCAAGCGTTTTGGTTATACGCAGACAGTTGTGCCTCCAAGTGGCAGCTCAGTGAGTCATATTTGTCAGCCTCTGGTTTAAGGCTGAGGACCTGAATGACCTCACCTCACCAACCATGAAGAAAGAACAATTTCTGTGTGTTGGATTATTTGTATATTTTTATTTTTATTTTCGAAAAAGAAGAATTATGTGGTACCAAAACAAAAATTTGGGGCTGATACAAAAAGCAAAAAGGTTTTTTATTTTTATTTTTAATAGGATTAGGTGCAATGATCCAACAATTGGGTATGAAACTATGCTTATCTTTCTCTAGTCTGACTAACAATAAGGGAGTATAATCAATGGAGATTTTGTAGTAACATCAAATTTGTTTAGTGTTTATATCGATGAGGGAAATTTTTGTTGTGCACATCAATTACATCAACGGAATTCAAAAAAACAATTTCTCAGCAGAAAAGAAAAAAGGAAGAAGAGAAATGTGTTTTCTTTCTTTTATTCTTGAAAATCTCTTGTTTTCCTTATCAGAAATCATCTTCGCAACCAAATAATATAATGCAGACCTTGAATGCGAAAGTTAACAAGAAAGAGATCATGGAGGACGTGCACATCTAATTCATGATCTTCCCCCATCTCTGCTTAATTTCTTACACTTTACACATACCTACAAACATGAGGAGGAAGAGATAGAATACCTGAATTTGAATCGATTTCTTTCTCGTCTTTCTTTAGTCTTCACATCTTCATACGATCTACACTCCTCCTATCTCTCTCCTTTCAGTCGCTTTCCTTTCAGGATTTTCTTTCTTGTGGTCTAGCGAATGTATATAAGCGCTTTTCTGACTCTAACAAAGTGCTACATTCAGTGACACTACGTGTGACTGCTTTGGTAACTAATAAAGATAGTAATTTAAAAATGGCAATACCTCTTGTTTTTAATCGATTTTGTCAACTAACTCTCATCGCTGTCAATCGACTACGTAGATTTTGTACACGTTATAACTTAAATGAAAAGAAGTGGCGTTATTACTGAAAGAACATCATTTACTAGTCGTTTTGGTGTGTTGATCTTGTACTTGTGTCTATAATGACTTGTTTAGGCCAATGACCATTTCTTCTAGTGGCATCTAGTCTTCATCCTATTGGATGAGGTCTTCTAGTTCAAATTTCATGGCCGATAGTCGTTAAAAGAAAAAAGAATCAATCATGTTATGAAGTAAAGGAGAAGGAATTATAATTGGAATTGGATGAACTACTCCAATACTCATCACAACTCATTCCCTGTAATTAAACATGTCACAAAGGTTTCCAATTTTTGTATTTATCAACAACTCCATCCGTCTTTTAAAAACGCCTAATTACAGTTTTACCCCTCTATTAAATTACCTAAATGAGCAATTTAAATATTAAAAACTTTGTGTTGTGATATTTATTTTCGCAATATTATAAGAGGTTTCATCTCATTGATTAAATCTGAAGAAAAATGGTGGCGGATTGAGTGATATAAGGGTAGACCAAAATCGCCCGAAGTGAACCTGTACTAGAAGATGAATGTTCCAACAACCAGGTTCCAAGAACAAATCACTTACCACAGCATCCAAATCAAGTTGTAATGGAGACAAAGGGGCCACCAAAATACCAGATAACAACCCCACAGTTTCACCCTATCTAACATGAGACCAGAGAAGCCTTCCTCAAACAGGAGCAAAAATGACCAGAAGGGCCAGTGCCTAAGAAATCATTCAAATT
The DNA here is from genome assembly GCF_029339155.1 of Prunus mume. Classification (NCBI taxonomy): domain Eukaryota; kingdom Viridiplantae; phylum Streptophyta; class Magnoliopsida; order Rosales; family Rosaceae; genus Prunus; species Prunus mume. The sequence continues at coordinate 27,385,898 of NC_142699.1, read as the reverse complement.
ATGATTTGCCAATGTGAATGAACATAAATAGTGACTTATTATAAAGAAGAGCTATAAAAGATGCAACCAGGGAAGAAGCTAATATCATAAACACTAGATCAGCAACTACTTGTATTCATTCAATATCAAAACTGAGGGAAACTGAGACAACCGCTTGAACTCTAGTGACAAATATGATATGAAAAGAGACAATGGAAAACGCAAAAAACATTTATAAAAAACGTATGATTCGTACTCAAAAGCATCAACTGTTGGTAAATACAAACTACACACCTTTCTCTCATCAAATATACACAAAAATTTCTTTTCTATGACATCGGTTAATCAAAAAAAGCTATATACAGTGCTCCTCTTCATCAGCCTTGCACTGCCAGGACCTGCAAGTGATCTAAAAATACTTGCAAGCTCAAATCATCAGTAAAAATGATATCTGAGCCATTAGAGTATGTTGAATTTTGGGTAACAGATGGATTCAACTTTGCAAGAAGAAACCTTGCCTGGCTACCATGCTGGTCACATTTAATAAGCCTAGGTGCAGGAACTCGGTCAGCCACCAACTGCTCTGCATCTATTTCCGGGGCTTCCAACAGCTTCCTCAAATTCTCATGGTTTGGGTCCTTGTCATACCCAAGCTTCCTCCATTGAGCAATTTTGGACCCATAATGAATAACCACATGGAAGTATGAATCAAAGAGCAAAATAACATCTGGAGATATGGAGCGGACATCTAGGAGGACAGGAACGGGTGGACCATCGAAGGAATATTGGAAAAGTGTGGGTTGGATCATGATAAGAGAACCCACCACCCCCTCACGATTCAGCATCAGCCGGAAGAAAGCTGTCTCATCCGGACTACAATTAAAGACATCAATAAACTGAGACCTCCTCAAGTAATACATGAATTGAGGAAACAGGGAGAAGTTGGATGTCAAGCGGAAAGAAGATGGATCTTCCTCAGCGTAGTCTCCAAATTTGGAAGCAAATTGGATCAACGTGTCATCCAGCCATCTGATAACATCTCGAGCAAAACAAGTCTCGGCTCGGTGAATAGCAAGTCTGGCTATCACTGAGGCTGCTGCTTCTTGATCAAACCCAGCAGCAATTTCTGGTGAACGGTTCCCAACCCATCTTCTTGCAGCAGTTGTCACCCTTTTCCGGACTCCCATGTTCCCATATCGGTATCGTGTTATGAACTGTATGAAGAATGCCGACCCAGGTTGAACATTCTGCTCATTACTCACTTGGAAGAAAAAAGCAATGCATGTTTTATTGGTGATTGTACCCAACTTCCACACGTAGGTACCACCCTCCCCAATCTCACTGCTACTCACTAAATTGTTGACTTTCCGAAGAGATACACAAGGACCTAGGGCTCCACAGATTTTAACATCTTTAGTGGTCACTATCTCAATAGTAGCATCCAAATACATCTTCAAATACCCCTCTTCGTCATGAGTAAAAATGTGGCGCAAACATTTTCTGAATTGATTTGACGCAAATGATTCACCTAGCATCATGAAACCACCGGAACTCTCAACAGGGGCTTTCAGCTCTGCCACTCCAGCTTGATCAAGAGAACAAGCAAACAAATCGAGAACAATAGATGCATCAGTTAACCTCTGCGACACTTGCCTATAGAAGCTGCAAGATCTACCATAATAAGGTGTGTGACCATTGATGAGGTCTCGGTGAGTTCTGATGGAATTGCCTAGATTTGAATCAACAATAATTCCTGGACCCAAAGTTGCAGGTCCAGAAGTGAAGACCATGATCCTGGAGCCCGTGCTCACAGAGCATCCTTCCAGAAGTCCAACTGCAGCTGATATTGCTACTCCTGTAGACCTTAGTGGGCGATGGCCAGGCTTGCCTAGAAGTGAAGAATGGATCTCTTCAATTGCAGTAGTGATGTTGAACTCACATTCAGATACCGGTACCAAAAAGCCCTGCTTTTGATTAACTGACATCTTTCCGAGTTGCTGGTATGTTGGTCGTTTAATGCCCAGAAATTGTTGGGTCTAAGAGTTCAAAAAAGTGCAACGCATTAAATTCCTATTACACACATGATGAGTTAACATTTCTATAAGCAAACTCAGAAATTCATATTAAGGCACAGGACACTCTATCAGGAAGAATAAAAGCAGAAGTAAGCTGGATCAATTGGCCTAGAAGAAATTTCAACTTCTGACCAAACATGGAGGCCAATGCTTAAAGGGCAGAAGCATTTCTATTTTTTGGGAACATTCAAGAAACTGAACCTGAATGGCAATGAGATTTCTACAGATACCAAAATTGCTGGAAGTAGTACAACTTATTGGTTAAAACTCAACTATTCTCAAGTATTAACTACAGACTACCAAATGGACTGCTTCAAAATTAAACTCCCAATTCTACATACTTCCACAAAACGTTTAAAATCTTCTAAACTACCTAAAGCAACTCATTCATATCCAAGCATTATTACCCCCAATACAAAGCACCTTCATATTGAACCATGCACTGAAAGCTAAAGAAGATAATTAGAAGCACGAGCAATATAACTTCTAATGCACATTTCTACTTTAACACCAATATGCCAAGTGAAGAAGAACCAAGTACCTGATGTGATGAAAGCTCCCGTGCTCCGTGAAACACCACGGCCCTCGAGCACTCCGAAAACCCAAGATCATGAACTCGAACCATTGAATCAAACGTGACCAGACCCACCAAAGCAGTCTCTGGGAGTTGCTCCACAACAAGCAAGAGCTCATTTTTGAGAGCCCCAAGCTCCTCCCCAGACGTACAGGCGTCTACAACGAACACAAACGCCGGTCTGACCCCTCTCGGATCTCCATCCGGCAGAGAAGAGGGCGCCGTCGACACCATAGACGACAACGACAAGGAAGACGAGGACAACCCATTTGCCCAGTTGTGGTTGGGGCCGGAATTCGCAACTGGGTTCGCGGTTTTGGCGTACTCGACTGCGCTGTAAGTCGGGAAAAGCTCTGCGGGGAGATTTGTCTCTCCGATGTTAGAGTAAGAGTGAGGGAAGGAGTTCTTGTGGAGGCAAAACGAGCAGAACCAGATGCGAGACGTGTATTCGACCCGGGCATATGGGTTCAATACGGCGCCGCATTGGCGGCAAGTGACTGGGTCGTAGGGAAGTACTGGGAGCTCAGCTTGTTGCATCAATGGCGTGCACATGATGCTCAAAGGGATCACTAGATCTGTGCTCTCGGTTTTTGAAGCTGGCCATGAGTTCCAGCACCATCGGAGGCCTTCGATTGCCTCCAATTCCACGAAATCCATGGAGAACTCAACGAGGGTTTGATAAAGTTTCAGCCTTTCTGTTTGGTTTCATGGGTTTGCTTGTGGTTAGAGAAACCCTAACCCCAAACTGAGGCAAGGCCAGAGATCCGGCCGGCCACGTTTCTCGTCTGAGTATATTTTAGTTGAGTATGGAGGGTGGTCTTGTTCGTTTTCGTGTGTTTTTTTGTTTGTGTAAATTTCTACAACCTCGTAATAAAGGGGGTATGGCTAATGGGTTATTTCTATTTGTAAAGCGGGTAAATTTCTACCATGATGAAAATGAACAGTAAAGAGGGTAAATTTTTTTGGTTTTTACCTACTGGATGCATTTTGTTAGGATGCAAAAGTGGGACGGTTATAATTGTAAATGTAGGTGTAGCCAAGCCATGCAAGTGTTTTGGTTATATGCAGACCTCCAAGTGGCACCTTAGTGAGTCATATTTGTCAGCCTCTGGTTTAAAAATGAGAACCAGATGACCTCACCTCACCAACCATGAAGAAACAACGATTTCTGTGTGTTGGATTATATGTACAATTCTAATTTTCTTTTTTCTAAAAACAAGAATTATGTGGTATAAAAAGAATTGTATGTTTTTTGTGATAGGAATTAGGTGCAATGATCAAACATTTGGGTATGAAACTGTGACTACGTTTTTCTGATCAAACTAGCAAGAAGGGGGTATATCAATGGAGATTGGAATAACATCAAATTCTGAGTGTTTATATTGGTGAGGGATCATCTTTGCAACCAAAGAATATAATGCAAACCTTCAATGCAAAAGCTAACAAGAAAGGGATCATGGAGGACATGCACATCTACTTCATGATTTTCCCCCATCTTTGCTTAATTTCTTATACATGACACATACCAAGGAGAGGAAGAGATAGAATATGTGAATTTGAATCGATTTCTCGTCTTCTTCTGTCTTCACGTCTTCATGCCATCTACACTCTTTCTATCGTTCTCTTTTTTGGATTTTCTTTCTTGTGGTATGTATATAAGCGTTTTCTGACTCTGACATAGTGTTACATTCAGTGACACTACGTATAACTGTTTTGGTAACTAATAAAGTTATTAATTAAAACCATAGCAATACCTCTGGTTTTTCGTCGATTCTGCTAACTAACTCTCATCGGATAAATTTTTGTATGTTCTAGTACCATCCAATACACATGGGACATATGAAAATATTTTATTTTTAGGTTCTATGTGTATTGGAAAATATTTCCACATGTCTCATGTGTTGGATGGTACACCTAGAACATACAAAAAATTACTCCTCTCATCACTGTCAATCGACAATGTAGATTTTGTGGACGTCATAACTTGAATGAAAAAAAGTGGTATTATTATTAAAAGAAGATCATTTACTAGTCGTTTTGGTGTGTCGATCTTGTACTTGTGTCTATAATGACTTGTTTGGGACAATAACCATTTGTTCTAGTGGCAGTTAGTCTTCAACCTATTGGATGAAGTCTTTGAGTTCAAATTTCATGATGGATAATTGTTAAATGAAAAAAGTATGAACATTGTTATAAAGTTTAATAGTATGTTAATATGTTTAGTAACTTGGAAGTCATGAATTTGAAATCAATAATTAAATTTGAAATTGAATCAACTACACCCCTAATCAATTTAATTACTGATTTTTTCAAGTGTCCAAAGACCAACTGGCCTGACTTTATGGACATGATGAGTATGGTTCTGAACCTTGGTAGTGTAAAGCAATAAATAACAACGCCTAAACTGCACATTGATTTGGTTTCTTCACTGGTTTTAGCTCGAAAATTGCACCTCTTAACCATCATTCAGTTCAACTAATAATTAGAAGTCACCAAGGAGTAAACCATCATCACCATCTTCTAAACCATCCAAGGACTTCAAGATTGATACAAGCAAAAAAGGCATTCGGAAAACAGATCATAGGCATAAACAAATGAGCAATTTGAAGAATGCATTAAATTGTTGCTGAGTACAGGTACAGTATTGTATGTTTGATTGAATACTTGTGTGTAACAGAACCAGAATTATGAACTAAAACCAAGAAATATGTATTCATTCTGTAATTGGTTTTACAGTCTGTTGGTGACTGAATCCAGTTAATCAAGTTGTTCACAATTAAAAAACTTTGCAATATCCTTGGATTAGAAAGGCTGCTGCCAGATCTGATCCGATTTAAAATTTCCCACAGTGAGACTTTTCCCTCTTCAACCCTAACAGCCATCATCGACAGTCTTTAAGGGCAAAAGAATTATCAAAATTCCTTCACATATTTGCTAAAAACCCTTGACACTATTTCTCAGACGATCCAAAAGATCAATCTCAGAATTCCTTCATAAAGTTCACGACCCGACCAACCCCTTGAAGCGAGCATATGACATGATAATTATGAACACACAAGCACAGACTATTCCCGTGACAATGCAAACCTGTCAATTCAAAAAGATTCAATCTCAGACATGTTCATTAAAGACATACTAGACAAGATTGCCAGCAGAAATGCTTTGCATACCCATTTGAACATGTATCCGTAACCATTATTCCACGTATAAGGGATATTCATGCCAAAAATTCCAGCCACCAATGAAAATATGGCCATACATAGAGTCCCAGCACTGAGAAAAAGCTCAAGCTGTACCATGAAACGTGAAGAAAATAAAAAGCACGTCTTACACAATACAGAATACAGATACTCCAGATTTAGAAAGGAAAATTTAAATAAAAGAAAATAATCCAGCATGGTAATCAGATATACTGCATAGGATGAAAAAAGCACCTGAATCAGCTGATTCCTGTGGTTATCAAGCTGAAATATGGAAGCACAAGTTATATCAGAAAACTTTAGTATGTTGCCATAAAAATTTAAGATTGATGAATCAAGTACCTGAATATTGATATAATCCTCTGTATCATCAATATATTCACGCAGCTGCAAAATATCATATTTTAACAGTCAAAGTTGTTTAGTATATAGTGTAAATAATGTGGAAAATATGTCTAAATGTATTCCACGCAAATAACTGTAGGTCTATGAAAGTCCTTTTCTATTGACACACGTGGAAAATTCTTGTTGGACTATTTACATGCATTTAAGGGAATTTTTTATGTGTTCACTCAATATCATCCCCTTCCTATCACATTAAGGTGTTGAAGACATAATAAGATGAGGTTCATGTTTCCAAGTTTCTTTAAAGTCTTTATCCTTCTCTTTAGTCTTCTAAAACTCAGATCTTTGCACAAAATTCCTATGTCCCTTCCTTAATAGTGTATATAGAAGACCACTCTGTACACCCTCACTTGCAGGTTCTCAGGGTCATATAATTCTGCTTTGATCAGTCAAAGTCATGATGATTCATACCTCTGTTTTTTATTGGTTCTAAGCTGACCTAGAAATCACGGGTATTCCAGAAGTCACAATCTTGGGACTTGGGATTCTGTTAAAGGTAATATGTATAATGGCTTCGCTGGATGTGTTGAAGGACCAGCTTACTCCATAGACATGTACCGTTTAAAATCTTTTGGTGGTTCTTACTTCCGCCTATCCCACCCCCCCTCTCTCCCAAAAAAAAAACAATACTTCAGATTCAAATGTCCTTGAACTTAACAGGTGTGCATAGGGTCCAAGAGTGTTGGAGGGAGGGATTGGGTGAGATAGGTTAGGTCCTAGGTTCAATTCTCCTTGTAAGCTAGAAAGAAAGATAAGTATGCATCTAAAACAGCACATACCGTAGCTAATTTGTTCAAGGTGCCATCAATCTGCATAAAATAAGCCTGCAAAGGTATTATTAGCAGATTAGTATATACACAGCTTCACTAAAATAAGACACAGAAAAAGTATGCCAATGTTATACCTCAAGTAACATTTCAAGTTCCTCAACGTCATTCTCATCTCCACGAACAGTGGCAATGCTTGCTCTACTTGCCCGAGATATTTTTGAGCCTATGGTAGGGGAGGCAGGATACCAATTGGGAGGACCAGAGACACTAACTGGTGAAGATGCACCAGCCAACTTTCTTGACAAGTAAAGGTCAGCCATATCATCGTCATCATCCAACAGCTGTTCAAGCTCATCCCTTACCTGCAATAAGTAATACAGGATTACTTATTACCATGATTTACAGTAGTAAAGAGGAAACTAATATGTTTTCTTTAATCAAACTCTGACTGGGAAAGTTTGTCTCATCTCAACTCCATACCACAAATTTGGATACCATAAGGCTGCAAATTCAATATGAGATACACAGCAGAAGAATGTGGCTTACAGACATAAACAGAAAGTGCATTCATAATGATACTAATTTAGACTGCAAGTATGAAGAAAACCTAATTGCTAGCTTTAGCACTCACACAGCACAGCTCTTGGGGCACCCAGAGAGGGCTTCTGTGAAGCCAGTGTTTTAGGCGTTTACTCTTAGAAGTAATTTTGTGCCCCCACAGAAGCTGAAATATGCATATTTGAAAGGCTACAATTTGAAGCTGTTTCTAGTTTTCATTGAAAAAATATATTTTAAAAAAGATTGTGCTGGAAGTTTCTATTTAAAATGTATTAATTTACAGAGTTACTGTTAAATTTTAACTAAATTTCATCCATGTCCATTTTAATAACCCAAACAAAAAACGACTTATTGTTATCAGAACTTTAGAAAAAGCTATACTAACAACTTAACTTTGCCACAAAACATCTAATTGTCAGATATGGATGACTGAGAATTACAGTGGATGCACCTCAACCATTCATTTCTCATCTAACAATTGACGAAGGAACTTAAATATTAAATACATGTATGAGTGCTCAAATGCATCTAGCAAACTTATTAGTCATCTAAACAATGTTACCTTCATGAATCAAACATCTTATCTTATAATGTAATGCTTAGAAAATAGAATGAGGACAGTGGGTGGCATTGAGTATAACTACTCTCTCATCTTCAACACACACTAATGTGACGCAAATAGCATCTTTCAGTGATTGCATTAAAGTTCACTAACCCTCATAAGACACATGAACTACTATGTAATTATTCACACCCTACAGGAAGATCATATACCTTTTGTACGCGAGCAGTCAACCTTGTCATTGCACTCTTCAATTTACGAACCCTGTCCAAATTGCGGCTGCTAATCTGCAGGTTGCATTGGATCAAAATATTGTCCAAAAGTAGGCATAAGAAGCCATTCTATCCTGGTTACAGATGCTAAGCTTAGAAAACCATGCAGGCAAGTATGCAAGCCAAAATTTCTCTGAACCCTGATATCTAGAATCTCTTCTATGACACAATTTCACACAAAATGGCAGACAATTATCCCTAGACTTCATCATGTAGTGCTTTAAGCAGAATTTTAGCATGCTGACAACTGAGACACCTAAAACTACTATCAGTGAGTTACCTAAATCAAACCAAACCAGTGAATGGAAATACTATATTCCTGTAGGTGGAGACAAGCAACAACCATAGAGCCCATACAAAGACGCAAAGAAAATGAGAGAAAACACAAGTCCTACCTTTGAGGTAAGCTCATCTAAAGCAGGATAAGCAGCAGTCTCCAGTTCTGTAGTACGTGCAGAAAGATAACTGCAAATTGCTTCCAAAGCTACCTCCAAGGCCCGGAACTCAAATGGAGACTCTACATTGCATAATCTAGATCACTCAGAAGTCAAAGAATAAAACCAGAACTCAGAAGTTTTGATGTTTAAGATGTTAGTGGTAGATGTAAACATTTGTATATTTCCAAGAATACTAAAGACAGACACAACTCATCAATGATAAACTTTGAAATTACTAAGTCATACCATCTTCTTCACCGGCATCTACATCAATTTGCCCAGCAGGGAACTCTTTCCCATCTTTTTGGCTTTCATGTATGGCATTTACAGGAGGCAACCGTCTTTGAAGCTCTTCAACAACAGGGATAACATTTTCATCCACTGGATCCCGAAGCAGCACCTATCCCATAACAAACTAACAATCACCATCTGCAAAAGAACCCCAACTCATAGAAAGTTGAAAGCACCACATTTTTTTCCTCTCTAGAACACCAGGACATAATACAGGTTTGATTTTCAATGTCCTGAATTTGCACCATCTAATTAGTTGCTCCTCTCGCTTAATTTCCCCCCACAAAAAAAAAAACCAATTAATACCCGGGTTGACCATCATGTACTGGTCTCTTAAAATACATGTACTACTTCGTCTCTTAAATCAGCAATCTTTAACTACGCAACAAAATTGAAAAAAAATAAAAATACTGATGGCTATTCAGTTCTCTACTCCTCAAAAAACCCAAAACAAAATCAATTCAGCAGACGAAGAAAACAAATTTATTTAGAGAAACAGAGAGAGGCTAACCTCTTCAGCAGTGATTATTGCTTTAATATGCTGCACACCCAGAGACAAACAAACCCAATTCAATTAACAGCAACAACAAAAACACAACAGCCAAAAAACTTTAAAAAAGCAAAACAACAAAATTGGAAATTGAAAAGAGAAGAGCACCTCCAAATTGAGAACTATAGCCCTGTCGCGGCCGAGAATGGTGGAAGGGTAAGAAAGCAAAGGATCGACAATGCGAAGATCGCGAGCGTGAATGTGTACTCTGTGCATGATGGCATACTTGTCCACGTCCAAGACTGTAGCTTTTCCCGTACAGTCCAGCAAAACCCAACTCCGAGACGACTTCTTCTTCACGGCCACCACCGCTTGTGGGTCCACCGGCACCACTTCCCCGTCTCGAGCCATATCTGACCATCCCCGAAACCCAATCTCACTCACATCCCTCACACTCAATTTTCAACAAAACCAACAACTCCTAATCTCAATTATAATACAATTTAGTTTGTATCATTGAGAATTTTAATGGGAAGTGAAGAACTTGGCGTGAGAAAAGCCAGGGGCGGTGAGTTGTTTATGTTTATTCAATATTTTATTAGTATTTTCGTTTTTGTGTGATTGTTAATTTTGGGGATTGGATTATTAGGGATTTGTATTGGGGCAGTCGTGTTTGTTGGGAGAGAAAAAGCAGTTTGGGCTGTGGGTTGCGTTTATGTTTAGGGTTCATATGGTGCTGTTTGTTAGGGGTGAATTGGGGACTTGACACGCAAGAAAAGGTTTCTCAAAAAGTAAACAAGAAAGAGTGTGGGGCTGCTTGGACCACAGGATTTCTGAACCTGCGGATCTATTCTTCTGGGGTGGGACTCTGTTCTCGGACGAAACCACCCTTTGACGGTTGACTGATCATACAAACCGTATTCAAATTCTCGTCATCGTCTCGACCATACAAATCAATTATATTACATGACTGTATTTTAAAACTACACAATAATTTGTTAAATTTTGCAAAAACAATTTTAAACGTATCTTTGCAGCCTAAAAATGCAAAACAAAATGTTTCGTCACATAAGATTTGGTAGTTATAAATGACATCAAGGCCTTTTTAAGAGAGCAAATCAAATCTGTGTTTGGTTCAAGTTGATGGGCATGCATTTGGTTTTCTGATCACAAACAGAGTGTTCCAAAAAAGGCAAACAATACGATAAGAGGTAAAGTCTAGCTTTTCTTTTTCAGAAAACAAACAAACTTGTCTATTTGGGTGTATGTATAAGCCGTCCCCAAGTCTTTTGTTTTTCTAATGAACCTTTTCCAGTCCATGGGATTAGATATTATGTTTTTTGGCCCTTTATCAAACGTAGCTAACCAACCAAAACATTTGCTTGTCTTGCTTTAGTATCGTATGGTTCATGCTTACATACCAAGGAACAAGTGGCTATGGTTAAGAGGATGGTTCAATTCAAAAGCTTTCTTTTTTCTCCACTTTCACCTATTCCACCAAACATTAACAAATAAAGAGGCCTCCATGCACTATTTGTTTTTTACACTTAGGATTGGTTGTGCCACCGTACAACGTGTGAAAATAGACATGTGTGTATAGATAAAAGCATTGTAATGGATCAACAATATCTAATCCAGTGAAAAAGAATTTTGACTTATAGATTAATTGGCCTGTGCTCAACCTCACGACATTTTGATTGTGTGTGTGTGAAACTATCTCCCTATTTTAATTTAAACTATCACTTGTATTAAAAATATAAAATAAAAAACAAACCGTAATGGGTTAAATACCCTTTGTATTAAAAAGATCCGGATTGGCATAGAAGCACCTTTTACATCGACATTGAGGAGCTTGAGGACTTGTTGAGTGTGACATTGAGGGGTTGGAGTATCTCATGGACCCTTCTCTCCTTCTACTATATGGATTGACACTGACCTTTATTAAAGTCCCCACCAATCTTCCTTTGTCCAAAATCCTTCTGATGTAGGACTATTGCCATCGAAGGAGATATTCCGGAGGTTGTCATTTACCCAGACGAAATCATGTGAAAGATGCTCTTTATCTTTTAACGATATAGACATCAAACTACATTACAAGAAAATAACAAAATACAGCGAATGAGCCAGAGTCCAAGGCAAAGGAGTCCCAATACAAAGCTTATACAAAACTGAAAGGCCCAAAACCCATATTTAATTGGGTTTGGGCTCCAGTTATGCAGCCACCCATGCACTGCCACTAATTCTGTTATGGAAAGTAATGTGGTAATTAATATGCTAATTAACAATTGGCTATAATAGTTTGATTTTATATTTTGATACCAGTGATATTGGCGGAGCGAGTTTTCTCTCACACTATCAAGGTGTGGGACTCGAACTTAAGACCCTTTCAACTTAATTAGATCTCGTTGGCAGCTATAATAATTAAAATAGAACTATTTTAACCATATTTAGCGACCACTTTGGTTCCTCAAGCAAATATACATCACCACAGTATGCAGTCAGAAAATTATCTCAAGAACTTACCATTTCCTTTGTTTCATTTTTCTATAAAAACAAAAAGAAGTATATCGCTTTGTGAAAAAAAAAAATTTGCTCAATAAAATAAAAAAATAAAGAAAAAGGAGAAGAACAAACGGTTCTTTATGAAAGCGCCAACAAAAGCCTAAGCTCACCCCTGGTCATGTCCAAGGCCCAAAATGTTGGGTATTTCGTACGGAGAGCTCTTCCTCTTGATCGGAGCCACAGCTGCTCTATTCGGTACTCTCTCTCTCTACTTTTATTTGTCAATTCAAAAGAAATCTGCTTTACAGTCCAACATTTCTCTCAAACGTTTTTTTTTTCTGAATTCTCTCGCATGTTGTATCGGCTCATGTGAGAAAGTTGGGCTCTAAAGCATCTTCATTTTCAAATTTGGTTCTGATTTTGTTTTAGGGAAGTCAAAGTCTTTCTGGGTTATCTGAGATTGTGGGTTTAATCATTGGGTAATTTTATTGGAGACAGAAACTGAAAATGCGAAGTTGGTTTGGTGTGTAATGGGTTGCTTGCAGGACCGAAGGCTTTGCCTAGAATTGCTAGAACAGCAGGGCGGCTAGCGGGTCGGGCAATCGGGTATGTTCAGTAAGCTCGTGGCCAATTCGAAAATGTTATGCAGCAATCTCAAGCTCGTCAGGTACTTCTTTCTAAAAACTAAAACTCCTTATAAATGAATTAAAAGATTGACAAATTGATAACTGTCATCAGCTAACATGCCATTGAACCAAAAGCCCTTTTGTGTTAAATAATTTATGTCCATTGCATGATCTTTTAGGTTCATAAAGAACTTCAAGATGCACTGGCACAATTAGAGTCGATTCGATATGAAGTTCGAAGCATATCACTTATGAATCCTGGTCCTCTGACTCGGAAGCTGATGGACAATCCTCAAGACCTGGCTCCTACAGGTAATGGCACTAATCTTAGCAGCCATGCATTGTTGCCAAGTAATGTTTTTGCTTCTCAAATGATTGCCAGTTTATGTGGTTTCTTGTTAGGGGCCAATAGGTCATTTGAGAAGCGCAAGGAAGAGCTGAAGTCAACAAGTACTGTGCTGAAGGTTTTAATATTACAATGTCTTGTTATAAATAGCCCACTTTGCATAATGTTACATTGCTTGTATATATCATTGGCAGGATAGAACCCCAGAGTCAGTTAATTTGCATAGCCAAGCAACTGCTTATGAAAGATTGGCTGAATCTGATGCCGTGAAGACTGGCTCTTTGAAGAGAAGTGCAGAGAAAGAGAACCTTAGCGATGAAAGTGGTCTTTTTGCTGTTCTCCCTGTTTCAGCTGAAAGCACTGGGATGCTACCAAATCCCAAGGGTAATAGTCTTCTGAATTATAACACTTCAAATTTATGATATCAATGACTTGTGGTTCTAATCTGAACACATACCACAGGGAGCAGTCTGGAGTGGAAATTCCCTTTCTAATATCTTTAGAAACAACAAATTTTGAAATTTTCGTTTCTAAACTATATACTTTTCTACATTGTCCAGATTATCTTCAATAATAGATGTCGTCATGGTGTGTGCTGCAAATCCTATGGTTTCTATGAATAATTGTCTTACTTATGCCTTTTATGGTTGGCCAACAAAGATGTCACTCATGCTCATGGCCTAAATGTGTATGATTACTCCAATATGGAATTGATTTTGGTTGGTTGTGGTGGGTGTATTTGGGATTGCGAGGTCACAATAAGTGGGCTGTTGGGTTAAACACATACCATAGAAATAATCTTGAACTTTTACTGTACGTACCTTCTCCTTGATTACATAGCATGTAAAATTTGCACATTAAATTCTTTATGCAAGATCCTTTGTTTGACAAGCATACAAATATAAGAAGTTGTTTCAACCTATAAGTTGAACATGCCATTCTTTTTCTTAATAGATTTTGCAAGTAGTTGAGCTTTACATCTGAGATTTATTTGTCCAAATAAATAACCGATGGTTGTGATGACAGAGAATGTTGAAGGATCAGACATTGTGTTGGCAGCGATACTTGAAGCGGAGGTAGCACGCAATGCCAAAGATTTCTTTTCACAGCCTGCAAATCAAATACAGTGAAATGAGAAGATTTTGCTTTATATTCTCAAAGTGCTTATGTCTGGGCATTTTTTGTACTATTATTATATATATAATTGGACAAGGTTTGTATTAGGGAATGCTCTGTTTCATTGTAGATGTAATTGAACAAGGTTAAATTACTATTGTGAAGATGTAAAACTTTTGGAGATCTTTAAAATCGTTATTTATTCTATCATCACAGGGACAACTTTCATCATCTTCATCATGTTGAATAATTGAATTTGAATATTTGATTAGCTTGCTAAGTAATGTTTAAGTTATAATTAACAAGTTTCAAGATCGAGATTCGAGGGTATATGTCGAGTGATGTTAAGCACTTTAGTGAGCTTCTTATTTACAGGTGATTGATCGAGCTTGCTCCTAAATATTGTTTAACTAAACACCTCTCCGGCATGATCAGCTGAAAGATGAACATGCTCTTTCCTTGCTGAGAAACGGAGAATATATAGGGATTAGTTTTGAGAGAAGTACCGGCTACAATGAGGCTGCACTGGTTTGTTTTTTACAAAAAATAGGATAGGGATCATGGGAGAGGAATAGTATTGGGTCAAGACTGAGCTCAAAAATAGAGCCCAAATCGAACTCTTTTAAGTTGAGTTCGCTTGTTCTAATACTGGGTTTGGACAGGGCCATTACCCACTAGGGCTATGCCCTTTATTTGTTGAAGTACGTAAATGAAATGTTAATATTATTATCATTTTTTTTAACACAACCCATAGTCTAAACTATTCTAATTCAATCTAATATTCTAGAAGGAGGATTCAAACTTGGGTGCAAGAGTCCGAGTTCATCCCATGAGCAACTACCCTAACACACTTTTGCAATACTCCAATCATTTTAAGTACATAAGATATGACGGGGTACGAAGGTGGAGCCAACTTTGTGGTACTTTTGAATTAGAGTAGTATATATACGTTATGAGTTGATCATTTACCTATTGAGAAAACTATCGATACTCTGAATCCGGTGTAATTAATAGGAGATGGATTAGACTTCTCAATCCGATAATCCGAATATAATCCGAATCCGGTAATCCGATTATAAATGGATTCGAATATGGATTATAGTTTATCCGATCCGATAATAATATGATTAGACTTATTATGAAGTACAATTTATTAGTTTTTCTATGCTTTATATTAATATTTTATATGTGAAATGAGTAATTTTAGTTTTATTTGCACCAAGAATACACTTAAAACTAATTTTTATAATAAAATATCCAAATTTGATATAAAAAGTAAATAAATACAATAAAAGAACAACGTTACTAATGAAAATTTTATTTTTTGTACATCTCAAAATAAATATGATAACAATCCGATCTAAATCCGATTCATAACTTATATGGAATGATAGGTGCAATCCGATAATTCGAATTTGATAATCCAATTATAAATGAATTTGGATTTGAATTGAGGTATATCCGAATCCGATCCATTTATAGTTCTAACCCTAAGCACTGGGTCAGCCATAAATTAATGGTAAGTGGGGCACCTTAGATAATTCAAGCTATTTTTTTCTGTGGAAATTTAAAGTAGTTTTTAACTTATTGCAAAATTATTTTGGGATTTCTTCTCAGTTTTTTTTACTTTCACATTTGTATTCTAATACTCTCATTCGTACTAACAAGTTAAGGGATGGAAGAAAAGGGTTTAGGGTGAGATAAAGAGAGAAGAAAAAATAACAAGGTAAAAAAATTGGGAGCCATTTTATAGTTATCCTTCAGGTGATATTGGCCCTATTTGGTGGGGTAGACTTAATTGGATTAACCTTTCTACATTACACTGAATTGGTTGGGATATAACTAGATTTTAAGAAGTTGTTTGGTGCAATACAACACCAAAGTTGAGATTAGTATGCCATTTTTTATTTATAAATATTCTCATTTCCAAATTAATTACAACAAAATCGATTTTCAATCCAACCAAAAAAAGTTTAAATATAAAAAGGAGGATTCCCAACGTTTAGGCGCCACGTGTCAATACAAGTCTACTTTAAAAAAAATAAAAAACAGAGTATAGCCGTGCGGCTGTAAAAAAAAACCCTCCAGCGATTAGGAGCCCCGTGTCCCAAAAACGTATAGCCGCATGGCTATACTATTTTTCAAAAAAAAAGTACAGCCGCACGGCTATACTATATAAGTTGTCATCTTCAGACTTCTTCTTCTCAGCTAACTCCCTTCATATCTTAAAGAAAGAAAAAAAAAAATTCTACAAAAATTGCAAAATTAAAATATATATATATAAATAAAGAGGAAGAAGTTATGAATCTACTACCTTTGACCAATTTTTTCTTCCACCATATGCCTTTCGTCCAAGATCTAAGGTTTAGATTTGGCAATGGAAAAGATATGGCAGAAGGTGTTGGCGTGATTTGTGGATATTGACTTACTTTCCTTACACACTAAGGATTCCTATTTTATTTGTAATTGATTTACTTTAATTCCTTGATTTCCTACTGTAAATAGATTTAGAAATTTATTATTTACTTGCCCATTCAGGTTTTGTTGTATTATAAATATGACCTCCTATAAGGAGAAGAATACATAGAAAATTCCCACAAACAAATATTCTCTCATAGTTTTCATATTTTAGCATGGTATCAGAGCGGCGATCTTGGAATTGCTGACTCTAGTTTCAAACCCCCGCCGCCGCTATGGGGGTTGATGATTTTTTCAACCCTCATGGAGGTAGCACCACCGACTCCTTCTCTCCTTCTCAACCAACCATAGCTGAGTTGAGTGCCCAAATGGCTCAGCTCCTACAGATGCAGACTTTGGCCCCGAATTTGATCCTGAATCAGGATCCTATTTTGATGACCCCGAACCCGATCCGAAATTAGGATCTTATTTTGACGACCCCAACCCCGACCTCAACTATGATGACGACGACCTTGACCCCAACTCCGAAGACGACCTCAACCCCAACTCCGATGATGACCACAACCTCGAATTTGTCTATGATTCAGACCTCGATCCCGATTTCGACTCCGACTCCGACTCAGCCCCGACTCAGGCTCAAATCCCGATCCGAATTCCTACTCTACATGTATCTTATGCATCTTCCGCTGCACAGATTATGACTTCTTGACTAACGACACCGACACATGGACTAGATTGCGCATATTGTGGTGATCCGAGACACACTCGTGAGACTTGTTTTAAATTGCATGGCTACCCCGATTGGTGGACTACTCTTAAAGATCGAGGACAATGCAATACGACCAGTAATGGTACTGGTTATGGATTCCATACTTCCGATAAAATTGATTCCAGGAGTTGGATAATTGATTCCGGTGCAACTGATCATATGACGTTTGATCCTGATGATTTTCTGAATACTACACAACCTCGACGAACCTGTATTGCAAATGCCAATGACGTTACTTATCCTGTGATGGCACTGTTGCACTCTCATCCTCTCTCACACTGTCTAATACTTTACTTGTTCCATCTTTATCCACTAAATTGTTGTCCGTTAGTCAGCTTCCTGAACAATTGAATTGTTGTGTACTCATTTACCCGAGTTTTTGTTTGCTTCAGGATATTCACACTAAGGAGATTCTTGGTCGTGGTACTAAGAGAGGGGGGCTATATTATGTCGATGACTTCAGTCCTGGCATGGCTAACAGTGTGACGCATCCCTTTGATAGCAAACAAAAGCAAATTTGGTTGTGGCACCGTCGATTGGGACATCCGTCTTTTAGTTATATGAAGCATCTTATACCAGATTTATTCTCAGGTTTCAAGGACTCCGACTTCACATGTGATACTTGTATTTTGGCTAAGAGTCACCGTGTGCCCTACCCGTTGAGTACGAACAAGTGTACTACTCCATTTACGTTAATTCACTCTGATGTCTGGGGACCTTCACCTATCACTGCTCCTTCTGGTGTTAGATGGTTTGTCACATTCATAGATGATTGTACACGGATGACATGGCTTTATTTGCTGAAGAATAAAAACAAAGTGTTTTTCCTTTTCAGTCATTCCACAAACAGATGAAAACTCAGTTTAATGCTCAAATCCAGATTCTTCGCTCCGACAATGGTGGAGAATTTGTCAATCATGACTTTCAGACTTACTTCCAACAACATGGAATTATCCATGAGACGACTTGTCCTCAGACACCGCAACAAAATGGTGTTGCTGAACGAAAGAATCGACATCTTCTTGAAACCGCCCGAGCACTTCTGATTGGCACTCATGTTCCTCGCCATCACTGGGATGATGCTATTGTCACTGCAGTTCACCTAATCAACCGCATGCCTTCTGGTGTATTGACCTTTAAAACTCCCTTACAGGTGTTTGCGCAACACAGACCTCTGCCCTCTGTTTTGGTACTCACACCCCGAATCTTTGGATATGTGGCTTTCGTTCATCTCCACAAAAATCAACGTAGCAAACTTGATCCATGTGCGCTTCGTTGTGTTTTTGTGGGTTATGCCACTCATCAGAAAGGTTACCGTTATTATCACCCTCCTACCCGACGTACCTATGTCACTTTGGATGTGACCTTTCGAAATCTGAGCTGTTCTTCCATGACCCATCATCCAATTCTACGCTTGGGGGATACGAAATGAAGAGCAGAATTGGAGTAACTTGGAAAACGAAGAAATTCTCCTATGTACAGAAATGATTGATTATCCCGTGTCTGGAGCACAAAATTACTCTCTGCCAAAAAGCGACCAATCGCATATTCATAGCGATCAATTAGCTGACCCACCTGATCCATACAAAGATATTTCTGATCCGAGTCTCACACCTACAGACAATAGAGAACAACAAGATGAAGACCCCATCTCTAACTCACCAGTACCAACAGACCAATCTCCTGAGAATATCCTTGAGGTAACTACTCCTACTAGACTTGTGCATTTAGAGGATAAAACTATTGGATATCAATTACCTTTCAGGCAAAATCGGGGGAAGCCACCAAACCGTTATTCACTTGATATTGGCAAGACATCCAAGTATCCAATTGCAAATCATGTATCTACTGAGAAGCTGTCTGAGCCACTAAAGGCTTTTGTACATCAGTTGTCAGCTATCCATATTCCAACCAAGGTCTCTGAAGCATTGAAAGATCCTAAGTGGGTCCAAGCTATAAAAGAGGAGATGAAAGCTCTTGAGAAAAATCATACTTAAACATTGGAGACTATACAACGAGAAAAAAAGACTATCGGATGTAGATGGGTGTTTACTATAAAACACAATGCAGATGGATCTATCGAGCGATACAAGGCAAGACTTGTGGCAAAAGGGTACACACAGACCTATGGTATAGACTATGAAGAAACCTTTGTTCCAGTTGCAAAGTTAAACACCGTCAGAGTCTTATTGTCCCTTGCAGCTAATTTGGATTGGCCACTACACCAGTTTGATGTAAAGAATGCTTTTCTACATGGCAAACTCACGGAGGAGGTGTACATGGACATTCCTCCTGGTTATAATAATATTCAGACTGGAATAGTTTGCAGGCTACGAAAAGCATTGTATGGGTTGAAACAGTCACCACATGCATGGTTTGGACGGTTCACCATGGCAATGAAGAACAATGGTTTCAAACAGTGCAACTCAGATCATACTTTGTTCTTGAAACATCGGAAAGGGAAGGTAACAACATTAATAATTTATGTTGATGATATGATTATTACTGGGAATGATAAACATGAAATATCACAGCTACAAGACTATCTGGCTACAGAGTTTGAGATGAAGGATCTAGGTGGACTCAAGTATTTCTTGGGAATTGAGGTGGCTCGATCGCAGCAAGGCATATTTCTCTCTCAAAGGAAATATGTCTTGGACTTGTTGACAGACACAGGAATGCTAGATTGCAAACCTGCGGATACTCCTATTGTTCAGAATCATCATCTTGGAGAATATCCGAATCAAGTTCCAACTAACAAAGAAAAATACCAAAGGTTAGTGGGAAGATTGATCTATTTGTCACATACTCGACCAGACATTGCTTATGCAATGAGCGTTGTCAGTCAATTTATGCACTCTCCAAGTGAAGACCACATGAATGCAGTTCTTCGGATACTTAGATATTTGAAGTCTGCACCTGGAAAAGGACTTATGTTCTCAAAGCATGGTCATCTAAATATTGATGGTTATTCAGATGCAGATTGGACAGGTAATGTAACAGATAGAAAATCCACATCGAGGTTACTTCACATTCGTGGGAGGTAATTTGGTGACATGGAGGAGCAAGAAACAGAATGTAGTAGCTTTATCCAATGCAGAAGCCGAGTTCAGAGGCATGACTAAAGGGATTTGTGAACTTCTTTGGTTAAGAAAGTTGCTTACTGAACTTGGGTATAAACCTACATCTACAATGAATCTCTTTTGTGACAACAAGGCTGCTATAGCCATTGCACAGAATCCGGTTCAGCATGATCATACTAAACATGTTGAGGTGGATCGACACTTCATCAAACAGAAGCTTGAGGCTAAAGTGTTTCGGTTTCCTTTTGTGAAATCCGAGGATCAATTGGCGGATATTTTGACAAAGTGAATTCCAGTAAAGCATTCCACAATTCACTGGATCAGTTGGGCATTGGCGACATCTATGCACCAACGTGAGGGGGAGTGTTGGCGTGACTTGTGGATATTGACTTACTTTCCTTACACACCAAGGATTCCTATTTTATTTGTAATTGATTTACTTTAATTCCTGATTTCCTACTGTAAATAGATTTAGGAATTTATTATTTAGTTGCCCATTCAGGTTTTGTTGTATTATAAATATGACCTCCTATAAGGAGAAGAATACATAGAAAATTCCCACGAACAAATATTCTCTCATAGTTTTCATATTTTAGCAGAAGGGAAGAGAGAGAGGATCTGAGGTAAGAGAGAAGAGGAGAAGAGAAGAGGGGAAGAGAGAGAGAAGAAGAAAAGAGAACAGAGAAGCGAGAGAAGAGAGAGAAGAAGAGAGATGGTTGGAGGCGTGCTCTTCGGCTTCGAAACCCACGTCTGGGGTTGGGTTTCTAAGCCCCAATTATTTGGGACTTGGATCCAAGACTCATATCTAGTCCTAGACACACTTTAAGCCCATCAAATAATGGTTAGGATTCATGTCCAGCCTACCAAACGGGGCCAAACTTCTCCCTTGTTCAAAACATAGAAAGAGTTAACAATAATATAGCTTTGAATTCGTGAACTAATAAATGAAGAACAGAAAACAAAGTTTTAAGAAAGATTAATTTAAAAATATCAACAGAATTTTTTTTTATTTATTATTTTTTTATAAAAGCAATATTATTAGGAAATGGGGGAATTAAACATATGACCTCATGTGCAAAAATAAATGTTCTTAACCACTTAAACTACAAAAACTACAAGTTCTTTATAAAATATCAATAGATTTTTGTCTTCTTAGCTATTAAAAAAAAATCAGATATACAAAAGCCTATATAAGAATCTCACCAAACAGATAATCATGTAAGAAATGTGTTGGGGGATCACTTGATAATCATGTAAGAGATGTGTTGGGGGATCACTTTGAGAAGGGGGCAAGTGCCCCCGATTGGGGTAAGGTGGTTCCTCCCTGAATATGATTATAGTTAGGTAAAAGATTAGAATAATAGTCACTATACATCGTCTTTCCTCTCTAACCAACCCATTTGATCGATGCCCCAACAACAACTCAACCTATCATCTTTCAGCTCTAATTTTTTTTTTTTTCCATCAAATATATGGCATGTGCACGAACTTGTTACGCTAATTATAGCAAACTTCTTTTAGTCTGGAAAAGAATGGTTTTCAATTCAATCAACTTTTCTAATACCAAATCGGTGTTTGTAAATCCTCACTTGGAAACTTTAAAAAAGAGTGGTTTTGCTGCCTTCCGCGATCATTCGGTTCTAGTTATTTTATCAAACTATAGTACCAACCTGTCAAAAATAATTGTTTTCCAATGAAAGATATGACATGGGGCTGCTACAATGTCAGATCCAAGAAATCCACATATGGTGGAAGAGAGAGAGAGAGAGCTCATAGACTAGTGATTTGATTTATCTTGAAAAGATAAGTGCTACAAAATTATTGGCCTAAATCAAATGTTAGTGATCCCATAAAATTCAATCATGTTATAAATTAATAAAAATATATATACTGCCACGTTTGGTTAGTCAAATTGAAATGAACTGAACTATTTCAATTAAAATGAACAAGAGTTATGCCAGGATGGTCTAGCCTAGTAAAAAAGGACATTATCTTGCAAACCAATGGTCTTAAGATTCAAATTTTCATGACACATTGGTAGTGTGTATGAGAAAACCTCATTTCCCCATTGTAACTTAAGCAACAACAAAAAAATATCGAATTCTGGTCCCAATATTAAAAATGGTCTTATTAAAATAGACAACAATCCAAGATGAAAAAAAGTCTCATCTATAACTACCATATCCCATTATAGAACTCAAACCACGTTCACTTAACACAGCCTACATTCACCAGTCAGATACAGATATTTGATTATCATGAATTTATAAACAAATGGAATATAAATAAATGGCCATAAACGAAAGCCCCATCAACATGCACATGGCCTTGTTCCCTTCGCTCACTTGCCTCATCAATCTATTAGTACCTTCCTCAGGAAAATTATTACAAAAATGCAATAAATTATTGGATACATCAAAAGGAAATTGATCAGAAAATGAATGAAGAATCTTTTCGAGGGGAAAAAAAGTAGCATTAATTTGAAGGAATAAAACACACAACAACTATGACAACAAGGCCAACAATAAAAAATAATGGGGGTAATTATAAAGAAATCCAATAGCAATAAACAAGGCAGACACTAGGTTATGTTTATTGCTTCTTGTCCATTACAAATGTCCAGCATCTTTACTATCTATATACCATCGCATAAAAATACAGACACATTCAGAGAAACACACCCTGCTCCATCTCTTGGACACAGCGTGCGCTTAAAATACTAGACCGACTGATCGAGCTCAGCTTCTGTTTTTGCATTTCTCCATAGCCCTTGGAGCTGAAAATAATCGAAACAAAAATAGCATTAGTGATATATAGATGAATAAAGTTAAATTTTCTGGTACGTAGTATGTGGATCCGAACGGTGCCATGGTATTTTGAACCGAACACCTGACCTTTAGTTATGTCACAAAGCCAACAAATCTTGGCAACTTATATAGAGAATTTTAGTAGTAATTTTATGTGGGCACATACCAAGTCCAATTGCTTCTGATCCTTTCATTATTCGCAGGCGCTTGCATGAATCAACAAACATCCTGCATATACAAAGTGAAATAAGTTTGTCAAATAAGTGTAGCAGGATTTTTTAATGCTCTTAAATTTTTTTACTTCTTATGTTTTTCTGATTATTATTTGATTTAGGGTTTGTAGAAATAAGGGATGAAGAACTTACTCCCACGGAACGTCACCCACGAGCATCCAATCGCCATCCTTATCCTCATAGGTTGGCACATACTCAGAACTGTTTAGTAGATCCATCAAATTGCTCTCATTCATGAAATCTATCATTCCTTGGGGCCCATAGTAACCTGCAAATATTCAATCCCAATATGATAATTAATTAATTAAAGAGTTAATAAAATTAATAATAATGAAATGACAATTAACAAGCTATAGGTTGTAATGATCATATACCAACAAACGATTTCATCATGTCCACTAAAAAAAAACAATTGCTACTCAAGATCCAAATCAAGGTAATTCTACAGTTTCTAAAGGAGGAAATTTAATACATGTATTATTATTTTTAAACTCTTTCTTTTTCTGTACGTGTTTTGCTAAGTAATTATTTTTTTGTGTTTTGGGTTTGCTGTCGAAGAGTTAATTTGATTGAATAATATATTTTCAAACTTACCCATGGTGAAGGAACTGAACATCTTGGCCAAGGAATTAGACAGCTCTTGGTAGCTCTTGTACATCTTCAAATCCACCTTACGAAGATATGGAGCACCATCCATGCAAACCTTCACAAACGCAGCGCTGCAGCCGCTTCCCTTCTCAGTGCTCTCCTCGCTGCTGCTCTTCTGCGCCATTATGTTCTTCCTGTATGATCGCACTGGTGGCCAACCCACAACTTGTGCTCTGAATTTATTGGATTAATCATTTTATTAGTGCATGTTATAGCTACATAGAAATTATGAAGCCCTAATTGATGTCCTTGATCAAACACTACCCACAAAACCAAATGAAAGGAAAAATAAACTTAGAAAAACAAATTAATTTACAAAATTTTAGGATCAAAATCTCAAAATGAAATCAGTTTGTTGAAAAACTGCAGAAAATATACAAAAATAAAAGGACAGGCTCACTGTCGTGGCTAACTGGCCTAATTCACAACTTTTGTATATTTAATCATAGTAATTTATCAATATGTGCGAGCCTAGAAAGAATTGAGGTTAGATTATGTGTTAATATGCAGATAATCCCACTTACTTAGCTGGTGGCTTTGCTGGATATTTTGTGCAAGTAAGGAGGTTGTTTTTTTCCTTGGAAGCATTATTTTTTACTTTGTCGTTCAGATCTTCCTTGGACTGAAGGTTCAGTTTGAGATCAATGGTCTCAGAGAAGCCTCTCTTTCCAGTAGCCCTGGGAGTCTCTGGCTCAGGCACAGTGCCCCCACCAGGCAAACCAAGGCACAGTTCAGTCTCTTTGAGATTCAGATCGCGCTCGACCCCAAGCATGTTCGGCATCTTGCGGCTAACAGCAGAAGCTGCCATGGAAACTCAGCCACGGCCAAAGAGAAAAGAAACCAAGAAAATGGTTTGATATTAAAAAAAAAAAAAAAACAAAGCTGTGCTTGCGCTTGTATTGGTGGTGATGTGTAGAGAGCTGCTGCTGCCTCTTTTTTTCTTGTGTCTTGTTGTGTTGTTGAGTTGGTTTTGGGCAAAGAGAGGAAGACCCCCACTCAATAATATAACTGCGTGGGACGCTTGTGTCTGTGTCTGCATGTGTATGTCATATCGAGTTTCTGATGGCCTGATGATTTGACACGTGGAGGGATTGGGAGCGTTGATGTTTTGAGGTTGTGCAGATGGTGGCAATCATTTGCCGACGGGATTAGATTTGGAGGTAGTGGCTAATATGGCTTCTATCTCCTGTTGTTGATCCTTCAAGCTAGCTAGCTGTTTGTAGCTCTCAGAGTCAACCATCACATGCAACGCAAGGCAGCGGTCAGATGATTCACTTAAAATTAGAATAAAACTATTTCAATGATATTAAGAGTTACCAAATTAGAGATTTTGTTTTGATGTCTCTAGCATTAACCGTGATCTTCGTAGTGATAGAATTTGTATGTAGGACCTACTTATTTGAATGCGTTCCATAGTGCAAGAGGTGTGGTTATTAAATAGTTTGTATTTTCAATCCTTTCAATATCCATCAAATGTCACTAGAGGTAAGGTTTATCGCTATTGTCTATGTTAACACTCTAAAGAAGTCAGCAAGTACATTCTATAAATATAATGAAGAAATTGAATCGTGAAAAGTGCATAATGACTTTCGATGTTAACAATCTAAAAAAGTCAGCAAGTACATTTTATAAATATAATGAAGAAATTGAATTGTGAAAAGTGCATAATAACTTTCGTAGAGTGTCAATAACAGTTCCCTTATCTTTTCTTTTGCATAACTATTAATTCTTTTTTTTTTTTATATAAATATGTTCATAATTGAAGGATTCTTGGTTATTACAATATTTGACGATTTATTATCAACTAACTTCAAGTTTATAGCTTTTCTCTTCATTTTTTTTTGTACGTTCATAATTGAAGGATTATTGATTATGACAATATTAGACGATTTATTACTAACTAACTTTAATTTTAGTAGCATTTCTCTTCTCAAATGTTCAGAAAAGTTCTAAGTTGAACTCCCAATAATACTTATTCCAAATTTACAAATACAGTCAAGGTTTTAGGCCGACCAAAAACAAGAGAAGAGAGCTGTTCTGAATTTTGTTGTGTGACGTTAGTTAATTAAATTGATTTGTCAAGAGCTAATTATGCACCAACCAAGGCACCGCGCTAGGTTTGTGCATATCTTGCTTTACTATATATCTTAATTTCATGTGAGTGCACATGCCATCCCACTACGTGTGGCAGTGCTACGCCAGCTACCTTGATTGGTTTTTTCGAGTTAGGAAATTTAGGCCCAAAAGGAAGAAGAACAGAAAATAAAAATTTTAGAAATAAAATTAATTAGTGTTGTCTGAAATCCGGGTTCATGTTGGAACATGATTACAAGTTTAATTTGAGTAACATATAGTATATAGATTATGATCAATCTCCTATGGAATGAAATGTTCGACCCGACCAAGAAACAGAAAAGAAAATTTTTGGTCCAAGTCGCGTTATATGCGTATTACTCTTTATGAAACTCACCAAACATTTATGTACGTCTATTATTCAAAACATATCTTTAAAATATACAGTGCGAAATTCGCCCATCATATAACAGTTTAAAATTATTTAGGTGTATTAATCGTGTTAAATACATTTTATGTGTATAATTCGTAAATAATACGCTTGTTCTTAATATATGTTCCGTATAATTGAGAAGTTTACATGAAATATTAGACGTCATGCATTTTCTACTTCCCATTCTTGCTTTCTTTTTTATTTACAACAATAGTGTCGCACGATAATACCATGCGGACGTTCATCACCACGACTAAGCCATTTGTAATCCTGTCCATAACTACATGTGTAAATAGTTTATAACAACACCACTTTCCCAGGAAGCTACCAATATGCATAATAGCACATGAACGAATAAGTCATATCTTATACACTCGAAATTAAGCTAGCTACCCATAAAATGAAGCACATGATTGGTTAAATCTAAACTATATTAATACAAATTTCCAGTTGACGTGCGTAGTGAGTCTCCCTTTCACACCACTATAGAAATTCGTCTAATTTCTTTTATATATATATATAATATTTATAAATAACATTTTGATACATGTGTAAATATATTATTAATTTTTAATATATGTCAAATTGTGATTTACAAGTAAGGAGGAATAACGTCACAAACAGTGTATGCCTTGACTACTCATGAACATCAATCCCTAACTAGTGTTGGACATCATTTATCTTAAAAGTTTGAAGGCATGGTGATGACTTAGAGACAGGTCACATCCCCAGAGAAGGAAACATGCCTAACCCTAGCTGTGCCCTTGCCCTGTCAACGTCTTCCCAACCCCATTCTGGGTTGTTTCTAACCTACTGGTATATCTTAATAATCTCACTGTCTGATGATCAGGCCATATCCTGGCCACGAATTCTTGGAACAGTACCCCAAAGGAAAAACACACCCTCTCCTCCTCCTTTTGGACTTGGTGGAGTCCGAATCAGATAAGAGTACAAGAAACCAATTTTTTCCCTCGAAATCCAAAACAGGTCCTTATCCAGTAGTAAAGAAAGTGACTTATTTCGGATTACTTTTGGCAAAATCTATTTTACAATGCACTGACCTAACCCAGCAATTAATGGAGAGGTTTGGTGGTCCTGCTGCGGCTAAGCTTAAGATAGTATCAAATATCAGATCAATTCATGTTGACCATGTCTTTTTGAAAAAAAAAAAAAAAAAAAAACAAGTGGTAATATAAACTACAAAGGATAGAGGGATTTTTCATACCAACTCTTTTAATTATTGCATACTTTAAAGAGATTACTTATCATTTTGACTTTATTCTTTTTGGGTAATAGGCATTAACTTCTTTTTCTTTTTGTATAGTCATTAGCTAATTAACATTATGGCAGTCAGATAACTCTTGCCCATGCATATTCATTCAACTTTCGTTGTGAGAAATATATTTTTTTTAAATCAAAGTACAACTTAAGTAGATAATCTTCAACAATTAATATAAATTAAGACATCAACACGACATTTAAAGTATCAAGCTCAAGATAACAACAAAATTAACACGCTAAAAAGTAAAATTAAAGCAGATAAAAACTGCACCAACAACTACTAGTCCACATCACTACAATTAAGCATAATCTCAATCAAAGTCCACAAAACCTAACATAACTGGAACCCCGCAATAACCAGGAACCTAAATAAATATGATCACACCACCACCTGAAGAAGTGCCGTCGCGATCACATGTATATGATAGACAATTCTTCATATATTTAAAATACTTTCAAAATGACACTACTCAATTGCCACCTAGATCCATATCATTTTAGTTTGGTAACACTCAAAAGTGTCAAGTGTTTGTTAATTAATATATAAGGTTATATAAGATACACGCGTAATGGCTTTTGAGCGTAGGCCCTAAGGCGTTTCAAAATTCGTTGCTTTAAAATCCAAAGTTGATCCGTTTTGATACTTTTGCAAAGCAGATACATGTACGAAATTAACTAATGTTTTGCATTGCGTAATAATTAATTCGATCCAAGCACTCACAGTGAGCTAGTTTATTCAGAAGATGGCCCCTACCTCCTCCCAAACAAAATGTATGAGAATCTTCTCCGCAATAATATTATTCCATATGTTGGTAGAACTTGGGACAGTGGATACCACAGTGGGGGCTGATTAGTACACTTCTTGCTCACAATTCTGAGTATAAAAAAATGGCCTGGCAAAGTGACCAGGCTGCCTCTTTCCTTCATTATCATCATTCTTCTAACTTACGCGGTTTGCATAAAACTATATAATCAAATCATCAAACTTTCATAAAATATGTAACTGATATTAAGGAGGATACCGAATCTCTTAGTGGGTGACTAGAGAATGAATAAATCTTTTCGGTTAGGTTCCCAAAAAAGTTATCTTCCTTATTGTTTTCTGTAGTATAGAAATCTTTTAAAGTGATTTCAAGTTATACATACATTGATTAATTGTGTGAGGTTTGTAGCCCTATATCATCTCAAGTGGTTTACAAGCACCATGAGACATACCTATATATATATGTAATGCATCAACGATCTTGTACAAGGTCTTGGTTGAACTGGTCTTTTGGTTTATCCTGACTGGTTGATTATGTACACAAGCACGGATTCAGGATTCAAAAAAGGAGGAGCTTTACTTTTAAACGAATCAAGCACAAAGTTCTGTCTGAATTTCGGTGGAATCCCCTTTGTTTTTATTTATTAAGTACTTTTATTATATTTGCATCTTCAATTATATTCTCAAGAACAATATACTTCCCAAATTCACAAATATGGTAAAGCATCAGAAGAATCATCTTATGTGATCAAATTAGGGATAAGAAACAAGTGGCTTCATGCATTTGAGAACCAAAAATCTTATCAACATCATCGTTGTCTTCATAATACTTCACATCTGTTGGGCTATGTAGTTTGGTTTAATTGTATAAATTTGATGAACATAATTAAATGAGTTAATTTGAAATTAATTATTTCTTAACATGGAAATAACACGATATAACGGTTGACTAAAAAATAAAAATAAAAATAACACGATATAACCATAACTCGTTCACACGAATCGCCACCCGTACGTACTCACAAATTGAGCACTAACATCCGAGTCAACAATGCATAGAATCTTGTACAGTTTTAAGGCCCGTAATCCAAATTAGCTTAAAGCAAAGCATCATCGGCCTTCTTCAGATTCTCCAAGTCCCAACTTAATAACAGCCATCTCTTACTCTGACAGCCCATCAGCTATCCTCCAATAGCCTTGGCCCGAATAAGAACCTTGATAGCAGCCATGTCTCTACCGTTCGTCTTCCCTTCACATTTTAAGTTGTGTTGTGTTTACGACACAAATTATAAGACCGGAGTAAAGTGGGAAAGATTGTGTCCTACAATATTTACCTGGACAAGACTGGAGAGAAACAAAGTGGGCCCAGTGATGAATGATGAATGATGGTGTTCCATTTTCCTAGGTTAGTGGGGGCCTACCTCCGCAGGCATGGTTGCAACCATGAATGGTCATGGGTGCGTAGACGTGGCCGAGTCCAACAACCAGTTGGAGTTTTGCATACTGGTTCTCAAATTATTTGCTGTCTCTCTCTCTGAGAGCCGGTGACAACCAGGCAAACCAACAAACAAAAGGGTCTGCTCCCAGATATCATGGCTCGGGGCCAGCAGCCCAGCCCAACCCTCTCGTCTGGCAGGTTTGGTTTGCAAGTTTTCAGAGGAGACCCACACAAAAATCAATCTTTAAATTGATACCACACGTGTGTGTGCTACATTACGTTTTCTGGGCTCACAATAGGGTTTGGAAATAGAGGAACTCAAATGTAAATCGGGTTTAAGTTCATGAACTAATAAAACGATTCACCCTAACAGTGGCGGTTCTAAGATTCGAAAGCCGACCGGGCAAAACTTATATAATAAACTTGACGAAAAGAGTGAATTTCATTAATAAACATTAAAAAAAATTACATAGTGAGGGAAGAAGTGATAAGCCTTACCCTCAAATGCATCTATATCTATAAATGCAAAAACTAAAATAAAAACCAAAATAAAAAATTTTAAAAAAAATTATTCCACATTAAAAAGAAGGGTCATGCTAGGGAGACCAACTTGTGTATCAACTCTCTAATAGAGGTGGAGCCCACCAATACAATGGGTCTCATGCTCTATTAGAGAGTTGGTACACAAGTTGATATCTAAAGTTGGTCTCCCTAGCATTTTCCTAAAAAGAAAGATAAAATAGGGGACTACATTAATTTAAAAAAAGCAAGGTTTATATCGAGAGAAATGGGAAGGAAGAAAATTGGCAGAGCTATTTTTTTTTAACAAGTTGTGACCTCATTTCTCCTTGTTTTCCTTTTATAAACATCTATTATGACATACATTTTTGGCTTTCCACTCGAGCTCCATAGCCCTATCAATCATGTTCCGTAATTTTTGAAATAGCTATCTTTGTGCGAGACAAAAAAATTTAATAATCATAAGTAATTTAGGTAATAGTTTTCTAGCAAAAAAAGAGAAGGAAAAGGAAGAAATAAGAAAGGGAGAGAAGATAGAAGAAAAAGAGAGGAGGGAGGAGAGAAGGAAAAGAAAGGAGAAAAAAAAAAAGAGGGGGAGAGGAGAGAAGGAAAAGAAAGAAAAAAAAAAGAAGAGAGGGAGAGAAGAGAGAAGGATAAGAACGAAAAAAGAGAGATAGAGAGAGGAGATAGGAGAGTGTAGGTAATATTTTTTTTAACCAAAATTTGGGCTGGGCAAAAGAGGAGAGAGGAGAGAGAAGAGTGTGGGTAATATTTTTTTAACACAAATTTCGGTCGAGCATGAGCCCAGCCTGCCATAGGCTGGAACCGCCACTGCACCTTAACATTTAAACCCCCATTATGGTTCAACTTCAAGTCTTTTTTTCTTTTAATACAAGCGATAGTCTAAGCTGGAGGGATGTTTCTCACACACCCACACACACTAGCAAAGTGTCATAAGGGTTTGAACTTGAGGCTATTGATCTGTAAATCGAGGTCCTTTTTCATTGAGCTGGATCTGTTGGCAGGTTCAAGTCAATTTAAAATACTTGATTTGTTCAAATTGTATTATTAGAGCCATTTTTTCCCCCTACATCCCTCATTCCCCATTCTTCCCCTCATACATTTTCCATCTATCTTTAACTAAAAGCAAAAAAGAAAGTGCTATCAACCATGCTCTTAGCTTTGAAAAGTATTTGAATCCTTTTAGAGTGGTGTACTAATTTCAAACACCCTAGTTCCACTTATTTGACACATTCCGAAAAATTATTGAAATAAATTGCTTAAGAGCATCTCCAAAGGAGATGTTAAATCGAATGTGGCAATTTTAGCATGTCAAAAAAATAGTTGAGACTCACTCCAACCGAAAATGTTAAAGCCCACGTGAAATAACGTTTCTCCATTATGCTGTCATTTTTTGCAGTTTTGACTTTGTGATATTATTTTATTCATATTTTTCAATTAATGTGCCCAAAAAGTAATATATAAAAAATCAACACTAATATAATAAAATAATATTTTAGTTTGACTTATCAAGTGAAATATAAAACTTTGTAAAATTGTCACATAAGCCATCAAATTTAAATTTAATATTTAATATTTCCCTAAAAGATCCTCCTTAAAGTTGAGGTAATTTGATATAAGAAACTAACATCACACTTTTGAAGCCAAAATATATAGGAAAAAAAAAAAGGATTGTATAAAGTGAATGATGATATAATTATCAATATAACTGGAATACCTCACTTATTATTTGTTGGAGTTGTAATTACTACTTATATAGCAATAAGTTAACAAATTATGCTCTATATTGATATAAAGATCCATATCTGCATAGTTTTGTGTGAAGTGATATGCATGTATTTGTACATATTTTTGCGCAATGCACCCAACACTATGTATGAGTGTACATGCTACATTATTCAACTATATATCTTGGAATTTGAAGTGAACAAGACTCTATAACAAGCATACCCAATATATAATTACAAGAAAATAAAATTGATCGCCCTGTTGGGTGTTGGGACTACACTCCCATCTCACACTAGAATTAACTAAGTATGCTATAGTAAAATTTAAATCCAAAAATTGGAAACTGTGATGAACAGAGGGATTCGAACAAATTTTCTTGGTACCAGTTTTGTTAGTCTAAATCAGATACTACGTTCAAGTAAATATATACGAGTGATACTGAAGAAGGGAATTCGAATACTAGACTTCGAATGTAGTGATAATTTTTCTTAACGATTTGAGTAATAAGTCACTCGATAGATTAAATAAATGAAACAGAGACAGTAGTGGGGTGGAGTGGGTGAGTAGGGTAGGATTTGGATTGGGTTTTTGCTGATGACCACATATGGGTCGGTTCATATTAATTGAAGATGTACATAATATTATCCGAATTAGGAGCACAATGTGGAAAAAATTGATTCACCCAACCTGACCCAAGTGCAATATTGAAATGATGGTACAGTCTGACACATATATATGTATATATGTATGGAACTAGAATTAATCAGACGATGCCCACGGATTTATTCACAAAGGTGAGCCAGTGAGGCAGTGACCCTCCCTCTCCCTTCCCACCCCCCACCCTTGAACCCTTCCCAAATTTTGTCTAGTGCTCCTCAACTCCTCCTGGCTTTTAGGGTTCCTCTGGGGGGACCACTGCCACAAACTTTACTTGTGCTTTGTCGTTTTGTCTAGGCCCATGGGGTACCTTACAGCAATGAAACAGAACAGTCGACCTTATTATTCTTAAAGCTCTCTCCTCTCCACTCGGTTTGGGGTACCCCAAAGATATTATTTTGATTATAATAAACTGACCCAGATGCTTAATATCGGTTTATGTACACCATTTTTAATTCTGAGTTGTATGATTTTGTTTCTCATTTGGAGTATGATTAGTGAACAAGAAGGGTCCTAAGAAGAATAGCTGCAAAATTAAAGCTATATGTATATATATATATATATATATATATCTCAGATATATCATATATCTCTGTGTGTCACATATATATATGCACCGACTTGCTAATTTTCATTCAAGAATATATTCCAACCTGCTTTGACATCCTGTATTGGGCCTCAGTGTCTCTTTTGGTTGCCACCACGCCATAATCAGAGTTGTCAAGTTTGCTTTTAGTTTTCTTTTTGGGTGCTGAAATGTAACAGGTAATTTGAATCTCAGTCCCAAAAGGATATTTGCATGCATGGCATTAGTTGGCAACATACCCACAGGACAACTAGAAATTATAGAATGTGGTACCTTAATACGGCCACATGGTATAGCTTTATACACGTGTTATAATATGGATTAACAACAAGATTGATATTTCCTCATTTTAAGAAATAATATCAATAAATATTCACTTTTACTATAACACGTAGACAAGTTATACTACATGATCATACTACCATAAAAGACCCCACATGTCAACATCCGGTTAGGTTTCATAATTAACTTTGTTAGTTGAGGAAGATGCTATAGAACCAATTTTTTTCCTACGCGTATTTTTCATCTCATATAAGATATTTGGAGTAAGAAAGAAAAAAAGTTGGGTTCTAAAGCATTTTTGTTTGGCTAAACTCAACCAATTAGTAAGCACTTGAAATGTAATTTTTCCCTCAGGCAACTTGAGGGCTGATATATCTTGGGCTGGACTGGAGCAATTACAGCTCAAAATAAGGATATATACAGTTAGGTTTTGATATTTATCAAGTCAATAAAACATAGCAGGCAGGAAGGAGGAACATATATATCAATGCTTCATATCCAAATCTCATGCAGAGCCATCACCACCACACGTCTCAATTTTCTTGGATTCCAAACATTAATTACAATCTTTGTGCTCCACGAATGCAAATCCATAGTCCATATGCAACCCTATACTTGGTCAAAGATAGTCGACCTGGAAATCTCCATCTCTCTCTCTCTCTCTCTCTCTCTCTCTCTCTCTCATGCATGCAATTTTCTGATGAGTCATATCATGTCCAACCTGGATTTCAAGCGGTCCGATCAAAAGCTGAAATTTAGAGCTAATGAAATTAAATTTGATTATTAAGTAGTAGTTGTGCATCGTTTTCTTTCTTAACTTGTTGAGTTTCTTGGCTTGCTTGATCAGCAAGCGGCCAAGTTTATAGTTCAGGCACCACAAGTGCAAGCAGCTTGGCTACTGATCTATCTGAATCACTGAATTCTGCCATATATGTTCGTGGCTTGCATGCCACAAATTTCAGCTAACTTTGTGGATTTCAGCATGAATATATGCGTTGCTATCTGCTCATTGATAAAGCAATAATGACAAAATTCCCGACAAGGCCAGCAGGGTGAAATTGCTTAACGTTCGTGCAATGCTCATCCTGTTCCTTGATAGGAATGCTTCAAAGTTTCAGACTGGAAAATAACAATATTTTGTACTATAACCTGCAACTATATATATATATATATGCGTGTGTGTGTGTGTGTGTATATTTAATCATTTTTTTGTGTTAGATACTTACGGCGAAAATTATGTCATTTCAATATTTATATTTAGCATTTGAGATTACCAAACCAACCCTCTATTTTAAAAAAAAATCATTTGAAATTCAATATTGAAAGAGATAATTAGTTGGAGGCCTAAAAAGGACTAAGTTTTTTGGCCATATATATGAGGCATAATAATATCATAGAAAATATAAATAGATAATTTGAATTCATTGTGTCGTTTAGTAAGTTGATTTTATAACAAAATTCTATAAATATGGCATTGCAAGCATATACTATTATAGAAAGAAAAGAAAAAAAATCAAGGAAACCAGTTCGAAGAATCTTCAAAAAGGTTAACAAAGCTTTCTGGATCATATATCCAGAAAGGTTTCTTTCCTTACTCATATCCTAATGATAGCAAGTTTGGTTCCAAACGACTGAATGCTTGGCATTCAACCAAAGTGACAAGATTGGTATAAAATAGTTCATACGATGAGATTAATATGTTGGTTTCGCTAATAATGTGTGGATAAGAGCATGAGAAGTTGAGATTTGAGAAAAGAGCATTAATTCATGACAATAATTGATCATCTTTTTAACGCGCACGAGTGCGGCAGGGAAGGGATGGACCAAAATGCAATAATATACGAGTAGGGTTAAGATGCATTGAACAAGCACTACTATATGAGCATGAAGATGGTCCAATTGAAAAGGGTGGGACTCACCCGATTAAGGTCATGATCAATTGCAAGGTAGTGTTTTGTTTTTGTTGATACAAACGATATTGGGGAAAGGAGATTCGAACCTAGGATCTAAAATTAATGCAGGGAGTCAATACTCTTAACCACTTGAATTACAAACGTCTTGCAGTGTTTCATCTTGATAAGGAAAAAAAAGGGTAGTGTTTCATTGTTTTTGAGCCCTTTGAATTAGTTTTTAATTAATTGACCAACCTTTACTTTTGATCCCCCATATTAAAAGTACATAATTTAAATAAAGATAACCTTGCTTTGCAAATGCCTAATCCCCCATAAACCATGGCACTAAGACTTAGGATTATACAATTGTGTTATAATAATCAGAGCTCCATAATTTTCTCCTACAATGGATCTAGGTCTGCGCTTTTGAAAGCAAAATAAATTGATGTTATTGAGTCACAACAGTTCTTGTTATAGATTAGATACTTAGAACAAGAAAAAGTCCACTCTTGTTTTGGATTTCATATGCTTGGCTATGAAGGGTCATTTTTATTTTCTCTCACTAAGTCATCCTATCTGCAATATTCAGTCAAACAATTGTAATGCTTATTATATACACATCAAGATTGAATTGCACGTCAATCGGGTCAAACCTGTTTTGGAATTTGGTGTTACCAGACAATAAACAGCAAGCCTTCCTGGTGAAAGAAAAATTGTATTGCTCTATACAAACTAGGCAAGGGTTTGTAGTTGAAGTGATAGCATATTTACTCTTGCACACGAGGTTTTAGGTTCGATTCCCCCTTTTATGTTTATAGCAAAAGAATACAAACAATAAATTGAATATAATGAGTTAAATTTAAAGAAAATAAAGTTTGCATAAACTTAGGAACTAGTTATGAGTTATGGTAAGAGTGGTTGAGTCAGGATTTTGAACTCCCCTGATTTATTTATTAAAAAGAAAAAAAGTAAAAGAGGGAATGCCAAAGTTTAGTCTCACATGGTGATGCTAATGCTCATACCAAACATCCATGTGGTCCCTTTTCACATGGAGATGCTCCCCAACCCTCCCTTAAAACCAAGGGTCCCGATTGCTTCCCCACAATCCCCCAAAATGCATCTTGACCGTCCTTCTGAGTCCACAGTCTTGCATAGGGGTGGCTGAGCTTGTCCCATTCTTGTCCCCCAAACGCAGGGGCAAATTGCCTCAAAGGTGCTGCTATTGCTACCGACAGCTTAGCTTTCCTTTGTCCATAATTCATGCAATGGAGAGAGAGAGAATAACAATTAAAGAAAGGGCCTTTCACAGCTCTACGCCTTCCTTTATCATATCTATAAAATACAATACAAACCTTGCATTCCCACCTCCCCACAAACCAAACCCATTTCTCAAACTTCTCTGCAACAAACAAAAGAAGAAAGAAGAAAACTTGCCTCAACCAGAAAGAAGAAGTTGGTTTACAATTGGGTTTATTGGTTTTGCTAGAGCAGATCATTGGGTTTTGTTTTTGAGGTTCAAGAAGTAGGTTTACTACTCATCTGTTTTCATTGAAGAGTGTTGGAAAAAATGGAAAGCAAGACACATGAGAATGATCTCAACCTTAAGGCAACAGAGCTGAGATTGGGGTTGCCAGGGAGAGATGAAAGTGATGAGGTTCAAGCAGTAGGGCAGCTGCCTAGTGCTCTTAACAAGAAGAGAGCTTTGCCTGATACAAAAAGTGAAGAAGAGTATGCATCAAAGGGAACCTCTGATGCTCATAAGGAAAACCATCCTGCAAAGTAAGTCGGCTTATTCTTTAGGACTAATCTTCTTGTTGAGATGAATTTCTAGTATTTAAGAACATTGGAAATGGTATGAACTAGATTTGAAATATTGTGCTCATAAATTTGAGTTTTTGGTGTGACAGGGCACAAATAGTGGGCTGGCCACCAATCAGATCTTACAGGAAGAACAGCCTTCAGGCAAATAAGACTGAGGCTGAGATTTCTGGGATTTATGTGAAAGTAAGCATGGATGGAGCACCTTACCTCAGAAAAATTGATCTGAGGGTTTACAAAGGCTACCCAGAACTCCTAAAGGCCTTAGAAGTCATGTTCAAATTCACTATAGGTAAGAAAATATTGACTATCAGATCTAATCTATTCTCGTTGCTTGATGTAAAGTTAATTCTTGATGAAGAATAGAATATTAGTAATTGATTATGACCTTGATTTTTTAATTTTTTCCAGGCCAATACTCGGAGAGGGAAGGCTACAAAGGCTCAGAATATGCACCTACTTATGAGGACAAAGATGGTGACTGGATGCTGGTTGGAGATGTTCCATGGGAAATGTTCATGTCATCCTGCAAGAAGCTCAGAATCATGAAAGGATCAGAAGCCAGAGGCTTGGGGTGTGGTGTATGAGGGAGAGAGGGCAACCCATAAGAGCAGGGAGAAGAAAAGAGATATCTCTATATATCTCTCTCTCTATATCACATGATATGGAGAGCAAATTAATCTCACAGCTTGGGTTATCGAAGAAGATATTCAGATCATAGTCTCCTTAACTACTGGCAGGTCTTCTCTGGAGTTGATTGGGATTGTAGACAGAAGCAGAAGATATCTAGTGGAAGTAATTACAGATTCATTCCATAAGTTTGGAAGCAAGATTTGTTGTGGATTGAGGATACAGAGAGAGATTGTGGTTCCAAAGAGATTGTATAAAGGGAAGATGTGACATGTTTCATGTTTTGGTTTTGAGTAATGTACCATTTGATATGGATATATATATTATAAAGTTATACATATTTGAATATGTGTGTAGAATTTTCAGATTGCATGCAGATTTTGTACCCATTTCTTTCTGGAATACATTTAAGTGTTATGAGCAAAAGATAATGTGTAAGGTGTTATCAAAATTGAGAAAGCTTTGGATGTTCAATGTTCAATTTCATATCCACTCCCTAAACATGATTGAGTTGTTGAGAATATGAATCCCAAGTCGAGGAATTAAAGCATTTCCAAATAGTTTAAAAGATCTTGGGCCTCTCTACTCCCTAAACATGATCAAATTTCCAACTACATGCAAACATTTTACAATAGTAACAGATTCAAATGTTCATGACAGGGGTAGTGAAATATTTGACTGGTTGCCGATGCATCGAATCCTATCAATTAATCATCTTGCATCACAAACTACAGCCTCCATTAAATTTCTATCTACCAAGCACTTGCTGGACATCAAGCATAGTAGAAGGCTATATAGGGCAATCTAAATGGGAACAAAAACTTCTCGGTTATTTTGCTATCTGAAGATGGCAAACAAACATCACAAAAGATTTCTTTGTTTCTGTGGATAATTCATCCAAAGCATAGACAGCCATAGAAATATCACCATACCATTAGTTTTCTTAACAATTAAATGGGAAACATCATGGTCATATATGTAGTCACACAACTGCAATTTGGTCATCCAAAGATGTTGATAGTTCAGCTTTGATGTTTTTCTTTGCACATGGTCCTCGAGTCATTTGTATTGTAGGAATAAAATATTCAAGGGTTTTCCCAATTCCACCAGAACTAAATTTTTGAGTAAGATTTTAGGATCTATGAGTAGAGAGACTCAAGTAAAAGTAAAACATGTAAAGTCTCTTCAAGTTCAAGAGTTAAGACTTCAGCTAAAATAATCATTAATATATATTTCTACTCTTAACACTTTTTTCAACCCAGCAAATGGATTTTCCTTTTCTCCTGGCTTTTTAAGATACGGCTGTCTATAAATCTACCCTAATTACCAGACATGTCAGTAAAGTCGGTGATTAAGTAAAATGATTAAATTTTGTTTCTTTTGTCTGGAAATCTTAACAGGAAAAGAGAAAATTTTTGGGACTTCGTAAACATTGTATTGACTAATATTGTATTACTACATGGTCATTAGCAGGGGATGCATCTGACTGCGGTGTATTCTTTGTTTATATTACAAGGTCATCTTTATTGAAGCATTACAACTTATATTTTAGATATAATGTTTCAAAGCTTTTAACTTTCCCTTTTCCTTTTTTATTCTAAATGGCTACATATTCCATGTGATCTTTTTCATTCAATTACACTTTTATAACATTTTATTGCTAACTTGTCAGAAGTTTTGATGCAGGGTTTTGAAACCCCCTTTGTTTATCTTTTAAACATCAAAATTATCTTCTATTTCACTCTTGTCTTTTAGTTGACATGTTAAAGGTGATTTAAGCCTTGACTCTAGTGATTATGAGCTAATTCAGATGTTGGTTTGATGCTTAGATCCAATTGCAGCAATTTATTAGAAAATGGTTTAGCATATTCTACTGGAGTTGCATATTCTAAAAGAACCAGCTACAGAAATAACAACCTATTCTGCAGTCAGATAAATTTATAAATAAAAAAAAGAAGATTAATAATATTATTTGAAAATCTCAACAAAGAAAAGAAAGAGAAACAAAGGTGAAGATATAAATAAACATGTTAAGCAAAGCAATAGAGAATACCTTTGTCATAACTTCGTATTACTGATATCTTGAGCTACTCCAGTAAGATGAAAACCGAAACTGCAACCTTTAGCAATTAATACAGCTTGTTTGGCCCGCAAGGCAAAGCGAAAGAGTCCTCATCCATAGATTCTCTCATAGTCATTGAGTTGCACTTCAGGATTGGGCTTTATGGACTTCACTTGGTTGAGTCTGATGGGAAACTCTTCTTACCATCACAAAATTGGTTATTGGCATATTATACGAATTTGATAAGTCACAAAACCTTTCGACTTGATTTAAAAACTTGGGAATCAAAATTGGTTATTGCCCAGGAATTAAATTAATTGTGACCTTACAAGGTGTCCTCGGTGATTTTTGACAGTTCAAAACTGAGATTAATACTATTCTGTGGCTCTTGAGAATGAAGATCAAACACTCTTAGAAACCATTTAATTCCAACAACAAAAAATCTCATCAGAGGAAGATACAACCTTGCATTATTATCGTAGTTAATTGTCCCCTTACAGGAAAGGAAATGGAGACACTGGTGGACAGCATCCAACAAAAAGCCATATAGGGGACCTTTAATCAGAAGACTTCGAAAATATCATGCCAGAAAATCCACACATTTTCTTCAGTACATCATATCATATCATTTCCATCATCCATCTTCCAATTTATTATTGTAAGAGAATGTATCAGAATGCCATGTAGAGGTCGACAATTCTTCTTTCTCTTCGAAGTCCATTAAATATCCCAGGAACCTCATATCTTCCTTAAGCAAATCCAATATAAGGTATATCCATTCTGAATCAAAATGGGACATATCTCCCATAACAAACTCATGGACTTCACTTCCCAACTCAATCCAGCTAGAGCCTCTATTTTTCCTAACCCTGTGCTCTCTAATCAGCGCTCTCACTTTCGCAACACCATCCCATTTTCCTGCAGCAGCATAGATATTGGATAACAAGATATAGTTGCCAGAATTGTCCGGCTCAATCTTGAATAATTCAGATGCGGAAACTTCAGCCAGTTGGACATTGCGATGGACCCTACAGGCTGCAAGTAAAGCACCCCATACAGCTGAAGGAGCTGCAAATGGCATCCTACATATAAGGTTGTAAGCTTCTTTTAACCGCCCGCCACGACCAAGAAGGTCAACAATACATGCGTAGTGCTTCTCAGAAGGATGAATTCTATATTCAACTGTCATTTGTTTAAAGTACCTCCTGCCCTCTGTGACTAGACCAGCATGATTACAAGCACTCAGAATGCAAAGAAAACTTACACCATCAGGTTTTATGCCTTCCTTTTTCATCTCCTCAAACAAAGAAATGGCATCCTGACCCAATCCATGATTAGCGAAGGCTGAAATCATGGTGCTATAACAAAGCAAATCTTTTTTACGGGTCATTTTAAAGAGTTGTGTAGCTCTTTCAATGCTTCCACATTTTGCATACATGTCTATCAAACTTGTCACTACTTGTAGATTAGACAGAGTTGATTGTCCAACATAATCACCAACTATCGATTCAGCTGTACCTAGAATTCCTAACTGTGAGCAAGCCGATATGATTCCCAATATAAAAGTCTCATCTGGTCTAACTCCTACCTCCTTGAAGTGTTTATACATCTTTAAAGCACTGCGAGGCTCCCCATTTCTTGCATAACCCCCAATTATGGTAGACCAAGAAACCAAATTCTTCTCGGGCATCTGATCAAATAAGCTCCTCGCACAATTAATGTTGCCAGATTTTATATAACCATCCATCATTATGGTCCATGAAGCAACATTCTTATTTGGCACCATGTTGAAGAAATCTTCTGCACGTTTAATATCTCCTGCTTTGCAGAGCCCTGAAATCATCAGATTCCAAGTCCCAACATCACGAATTGGCATCACTTCGAATAAACAGAGAGCTTTGTCAACATCACTAGCATTGGTGTACCCAGAAATCATCACATTCCATGACACCAAGTCTTTAGTTGGCAGTTGCTCGAAAAGGACCCTTGCCTCCGCCATGTCCCCAGACTTAACATATCCACAAATCATGCTTGTCCATGAAACTGTATTCCTCTCAGGCATCCAATCAAACAGCTGCCTTGCAATATCAACTCTACCATTACTTCCGTAGCCGGAGATCATCGAGTTCCAAGAAACCACATCTTTTTCATCCATCTGATCAAATATCCGTGTAGCAACATCAACTTTACCGCATCTCATGAACAAGTCAAGTACCGCATTTTGAACAGTCAAGTCAGAACCAAATCCAAATTTTAAGACCAACCCATAAATTGTTTCCCCATCTTTAACTCTACCCTCCCGAGCTAAAGCCTTGAGCACTGATGCAATAGTAAAATTCAAAGGCTCAATGGACTCACCATGCATTTGGGTAAATAGAGAAAATGCTTCTTCATATCGACGATTCTCAACATGCCCATGTATTAAGGCCGTCCAAAGAAAGGAATTTGGTTCAGTAATTTCATCAAAAAGCTTGCGGGCATAACTGATAGCTCCGAAGCGCGAGTACAACCTGAGGAGCTTGTTGAGGATAAGGTTGGACGAGACGACAGAGCTGGTGACTAGAAGATGGGCATGGATGGATTTCAAGGATCTGAGAGTTTGGCATTTATTCACAGTTTTCAATAGCGAGTGATTCATTTCATGGCGCCAAATGGAAGGACGAAATTCTAACGGTCACGGGAAGTATTTAAATTGACGGCGAGATAGAAAAGAAATTGGGCATGGTAAGTGGGCCCAAAGTCAAGCTTGTTTTGCAAAGTAGGAATAATCAAACTTTTCTATAAATGAAAAGAACAATTTAACAAAAAAAAAAACAAAGGGGGCAACATCATTCAATTAACCTTAGTGTTGTTGTTTAGGTCAAAAAGAGGTACAACCTCTCTCTTCTTGCTTTTTTTATCCATAAAAATGAAGTCATTTGGAAGTGCTTCCTATATATATTTATATATATATATATGTATATATTTTTTGTTTGGATACACTGGATTGGGGGAGAGAAGGTTTGAACACATGACATCGGGTACATGAATAACTACTCGTAACCACTTGTGTTCGGATACATGAATAACTGTTCGTAACCACTTGAGTTACAAGCCTCTCATACCACATTTCTTAGCACCACAGTTCAATAATAGATGCGGAAACTAAAAAACATAGAGATTTAAAACTACTGTAATCCTTAAAAAAGTTTGAAACATCTGAATCGCCAATCGTCAAAATAGGCACAAGCCCACGAAGAATCAACTCTAACTCTTTATGTAAGAGTAAGATCAGCTAGATTAAGCCTCTCTCGCCTGTGTTGTATTTAAGTACATAATGTGAAACTAAGGTATCTCTCTAAATCAGGGTCCTCTCACATGAGTATCATGAGTGAAAATGTCCAGCTCCTGCTGCCTACACATGTTGGACTCTTGTTTTCTCTAAGCAGATGACCCTCACATATAATCAAACTTTCGAGACCTACCAAAGAGAAAATAAAAATGTACATAAATTTAGTTACTATGCCAAGTTACATGAGCCTAACAGGTGAAGAAGTGCCGGTGTTCGGGTCTCAGGGGCAGCAGTATAACCAGCAAGGCAGATCTCTGACATAGCCTCATTCTTCGTGTTTATATTTCTACCCTAAAGCTCCATGCTCATTCTGTAAGCAATTGCCGCATAATTTACATGAAGGCCGAATTTAAGAATCTCAAGCAGTTCCAAGGCTTCCAATTAACAGCTTCAATCAGTTTGACATGCCAGACCCTTCCCAAAATCATTCTTTTTGTTGATGATGTTTTAGCAGAAGAATATAGGACGAGCACCGAGGGGCTGAAATGATTATTCTGAGGTTGCAATTCCAACCAACTATAAAGAAGTTCAATTTAATAAAAAAGATGCCATCATCCTTTTTGAGGTGTATCCTCAGAAGTTTGGCCTGGGACAACCACCAGTGAATGGCTCTCTGCAACAGTTGGTTTTCTTTGGTTCCTGGACTCCTCATGAGCTCTGTGGCTTGATGCCACATATGATATACCGAACTTTTGCCCATGAGTTAGTCCTGGGCAAACACCCTGCAAAGAGACAAGAAATTTTCAAAAGACTTTGAAGTGATGCTTTAATAATGCATAAACTTATGGAGACCTAGCCCCAATACTTATGTAATACTTCAAACTTTATAATGCTTTTAGAGAAATGCCCAGTATGCAATACTCACTTTTATCAATCCTGATATAGGGGTTGAATCAGAAAAAGTGGAGCCTGAAGGAAATCTAGTGCGAACTCTTCCATGTAAGCTACCATCATTAGTTTCTTGAGGATTACTTGCAACATCTGATGCATGAGATTCATTTCGCATGTTGCCGGTGTTACAATAAGCCCCAAAATATGAACAATGTTCCTGCACAAGAGATATTTCAGGGGTTGCAGGCAATAAATGGCCTTCGGTACTAAAGATGTACCTGCAGAAGGAGACATTTCCACCACACGTGTAAAAAATAGATAAGTTAGCTCTTTTATGGAAATAAGTTATGGCACTAAAGCATAATGATAGGGGGGGTGTGCAGAACTTACTTGTATGGCCCATTTTC
The DNA here is from genome assembly GCF_029339155.1 of Prunus mume. NCBI lineage: Eukaryota > Viridiplantae > Streptophyta > Magnoliopsida > Rosales > Rosaceae > Prunus > Prunus mume. The sequence goes on along the minus strand of NC_142699.1, from coordinate 27,340,985 downwards.
AACAAGGTTATCTGGTCCCACAGCCAAATCAAAAAGAAGCCACAAGTATTTAACCTAATTGTGTTACAAGTTGTTAATAACATGTAATGGAAGAGAAGAAAATAAAATAAATGAATGAAAAAATGGAACAGAAGACAAAACCGTAAGAAAGCATTGAATGTGTTAGACAAAGGAGTTAAGAAATTAATCCCCAACAACATCTTGTCACAGAGATATATTTGCAAAAATTGAGACCCACCATCCTCAGTCCCACTCCCAACATAAATTCTTAATAAGTTTTATATTGTTACAAATTCGTCTTATAGCAATAACAAAACAATTCAATTAAGATTTTCATATGTATTTTTCCATAATAATCTTACTCTACTGAGAGCCATATGAAGATGAGATATTTGAGTTCTAAGTTTTTACTGTTTCTGCCAGGAAAAAGCTCTCCATATGATCTTCCTGCTTGTGGAACTCAACGTCTGCTATATGACAAAATCCACAGGGGCATCGTGCACTGTACTGCAAGCTGGCAACCATGTCTCGTCCAGCATCAAGATATCTACAAAGAAATGCATAAGACATGGTTTTAAAATGCCTACTCTGAAGTATACATGTTTTTTTGGTAACAGAAGTGTCCCTCTTACATATGTTGTTAACAAAAGACTAAAAAGCAATCCACAAATCAGAGGTATTTCCGAGCTTACTTGGGATCTCTAGTGGCTTTGTAGAGCCAATATGTGCTCTCCATTAACTCTGGACGCAGTGGATAACTTCTTTGCCCATGCTAAAAACAAACGTAGACTTAAACATTACACATGCAATTGATATAATAAAGTGAAATCTAAAATCTATAGTACTATAAACAAAACCATTGATTAGGAAATCTATTCTTGGAAAGTTATTTTTAAAAAAACAGAGAGAGAGAAAGAAAGACGCTAATTAATTGTTAAATAGGGGCATTGGCCTAGATGTTTTCATGGACTGCCCTACTATTCGTACCATCACAGAATGACTCCATACACAGGTTTAACTAAGACAAAATGTTCACACCTCAAACTAAGACCTGTCTGACCATCTGTTTGGCCAGTGGGATGGAAAGAGCAGTACAGCAATTTTTACCAAACCATTCATGAATAAAAGCTAGACCTCAAGTTCTAATGATAACCTTAAGGTAAAAGATTTTATCTAGCATGCTCCAAAGTTGCACAGCAGTTTAGTTTTCACTTATGAAAAACTGGATGTAACTAGACACATAAAACCATTAAATGAGACACCAGCATGCACCCAGTAAAAAAAAAATCCAACAATTTGAATAAGAGTAAATAAAAATTGTATTAGGGTTCAGAAAAAGTTGATTATGGTACCTGAACACTGAGCGTAGCAAGATTAAAGCCCTCTGGAGTGAAACCATATCTTTTCCACACACTAAAGAAGGCAGTATGAGTTCGAATTGCAGGATCAATATCTCCCGCTAAAACCTTCCAAAAGATAAGGTAATCAATCTCACTGAAACCTAATGGACAAGTTTTCAACTATCCAGTATCAACTGTATACATATTAATATCTTATGACAAAACATATTACAAACCTGAAGTCCTGGCCAGAATGCCTGTAAACTGTTAAATAATGGCCAGACAACAGCAGCAGAATCCATATTTACCTCTACATACCTACCAAACAAAAGTACAATTGAAGTTCTATTAAGTTAAAAGGGAATGTATAACTACAAAGAATCATCTACTAATTAGTAGCATTTACCAAGGATCATTGTAAAGATAGTGCATAGCAGCAGCATACGCTTCTTGAAATATGAATAGATACTCTTCATCTCCGAATAATAAATAAGCCTGAAATGGTAAAGAAAAAAAATAGAAAGAACAAGAAAAAAAACAAAATCACTATTTGTCACAACTCCCTTTTGTTAGTGAAAATGAATATATCATATATGCAGAACTTGAAAGTAAAGAAAAATCATAAAATATTCATTCCCCATAAAGAAAGCGAAAGACGCTAATCAACAAAGGCGTAAAAACCATTAGATGTAGAATTCCAAAAGTTGGGACTATGGTTTCTCTGCTAACGTAGTTATGAAAAATAAGGAGTTCTCAATCTCTAAATTGATGTTTATTATTGCAAAGGTCCCAAAGCTAAGAGCCACACCAAATTACTAAGCAAACACTTAAACTTCCCGGCTAATTGATTGCCACAAGACCATAAAACTAGTTTATTGTAATAAGAATGCACTATCTTCCAAAAATCTAGGCAATAATTTTATATGATGTCTCCCTGTTAACCCTGCAAAACAACAAAACACTCCCACATAGCTTTTCAGCACCACTTATCCTTTCTTTCCGATTTAATTTCTAGGAGTTTTTCTCATCAGTCATGACATAGAGATATCAACTATTTAATCTACCGCCTGAAAACCTGATACTTCCATTTCAAATAATCTAATTGCATAGCTACAAGAAGGTTTCAACATTCCAAGTGATCTTACAAACCTTTAGAAGATACTCGTAGAAAGAGTCAATACTAGTTCCTATTCCAGCATCCTGCAAACAAGTAGTGAAACATAAGTATAGTTAATGCCACACAAAGAACATACGAGAGAATAAAATCACCTACTAATTATCCTATCATCTAGGACTTTTTGGAAGGTCGGACTAGAGGGGAAGATAAGATTAAATCCCAGTTCTGCATTTGGCGCACAAGGTAGGTGGCTTAATGGGACTGTGCCAGCCTTGCAAGATTATAATCCCATTTTAGCATGATGACCAAACCATTTGGTCCACTTAATAGTAATGGATGAACTATAAGCATTGGGTTAGGATGTCCAGTCCAGTGTGAAAAATGGACTAAGGGGGACGCCCTACATAGAAATCAATTATTCGGTAGTAGACCAATAGCTGATTACAGAAGGTTGATCAGTATTATTCAAATAAAATCTAATGACGAGGGAAAATCATGTTGTTTATAAATACTAAGGTGATGCCGTCTACTATTATAAACTATGCCAACTTCCTTTTCTTAAAGTACCGTTATTCACACCTAAATCCTCAAGCCAGAGAGGAATTAACAAGTATGATTATTAGACTCAGCTTTTCAAACTCCAGATAAATCAACTAAAGTTTTATATTTGACTGGCAAAACATATCTTCCAATGATTACAGAAGAACCTGCACATCTAAGACCCAAAAAGTGATGCCTGAAAACTAAAGCAGCAATGAAAGAAGGGGAAAAGAGCATCGCCACTCAAATAGAAACCTTAAGACATTATATTTATCTTCAAAAATCTTAACAATAGAGGAAGAAACTATATTTGACGTTCTTTTGTTACCTAATGTTCAAAATAAGCAATAAAAATCCAAGACCCGGTCAGATAATTCAAAGGCTTGTTTCAGCCCTGGAAAATAGAAACAGCCCACAATTCACATGTAGGTTTTCCTGCTTAGTTTTCAATATTCCATTCATGCAAATAAAATTTATGCGGATATTATTATTATTTATCTTGATAGTAAATCTGCTTCCTCAGAGTTGTATGTTTCTCAATGTAATCATGTTAAAGGAATGTTACCTTCTGTGTCCATTCACCTGTAAAAACATTAATATGAGCACCAACTAAATTGAGCCTTGAACGGCGAGCCCAAAGCCCACGAACTGCATTCATGGTAACTTGTTCAAAAACTGCAAAAGAAAGAAATCGCAAAACCAAAAAGACAAAAAGGAAAAAACCAATCAGATAAGGGAGGAAAAGAAGGGGAAAGTAAGATGGTAAAGAACATCCTACTTCAAGAATCTGCTCTAAAAGATGAACTATGAGGAAAGAGCTCACAGTTACAACATCAATACCAAATAAGATTGCAAGTAAAATATAATATAATGTATCTATATGTTTCAGCATAAATTCTGTCCATTAAAGGCTGCAACAAAATGCATCTTTGTCTACTGGTGAAGTCCAAGCGCATACTCCTTTAGAAGTCAGATCCCCTCAAGTTAGATGGATTATACTTTTAGCTTGAAGGAAAGATAGCTACTACTTACTGGGATCTTTTGTCAATCGGCTGAGCACTCCAAACTCCAAAGTCAAAGTCCCACCACCGGCTGTTGATGTTATCTAGACTAACAAGTAAATTTGAAATCACAAAAAGTTTGCCCAAACTAACAAATAACCAATTGTGGTTAAGATTCTACATCTTCACTTAAAATTTATCCTGAACCTAGAAAATTTACTTCTTATCGGAGGAAAAAAAAGAAGCAGATCTACTCATTAATTGTCCTACAATATGCGTAAAAAACACAGTGAATAAGACAGAAACTTGCACAGAAAAGAGAAAATGTACAGAAGCTTTGCCTTGCTTTCATGTTCATCAACTCCGTGCATCAGATTGACAGATCCGAAAGGAATTCCTGCAATGCAAGACCCCTTATAAAGGATACTTATACAAGATAGCTTAAAAAGGACACTTGAAATGCCAGTACTTAAATACCTACACTTCAGCAACTAGAAACAAAAAGTTTCACATTCATGATCTATCTCTACATAATGCTTTAGGATTTGTTTAGCTACAGTAAGCTTCCCATCAAGTTAAGTTTCCAAAAAACCCAGTATTCAGTCATTAAAATAGAATAAACTAGAGCCAATAACAACCATATGGATTTATGCCCTTTTAAGCCTTTCCATCACTCCATGGTGTTCTTCAAACATAAACATGTTCTTATCTATTACTATTTGGCTAGGGTAACAAAAGACATCCATAATCATATTCCTGCAGTATTTACCAACAAATGTCACAAGTTTCCTCTGAAACACTGGGAATGACAAAGAATGCAAAACAGTGAAAGTTCAGCCAGAAACATCTTGCATAGAGTCTTGTGTATACTAAATGAAGGGGATAATCTAGTAGGCATACCTGAAGGAGTGTCAAATGCAGGCAACAACCTCCGGGCTAGATCCTCAGCTAAGTTAAGTAACTCATTGTTATAGGTTGGAATTTTCATGCCCTGCAATAGAAGATGTACAAATAATTCAACAACGACCTTTAAATATCTATATCCTATATCACTGCACTCCTACCAGACATAAATACTTAACCAAATAGCTTCCAGTAAACTCTGATAGCAAAAGAAACATACATGATATTGCTATGTATCCTTTCGAACAAACTTAAACAACCTCTTTTTTCTTTTTTTTTTGTCAAAGTTTGGAAGGGGGAGGGGGAGGTGCCATTGGGGTTCGAACCTGAGACCACTGATCTGCAGGCAAATGCTCTTACCACTGAGCTATGGACCCATTGGCACCTCTTTTTTCCTTTTTTATCCTTCTAATCTTTTTGTATTTTCTTTTCCCAGAAGCGTAGTTAAGCCAGGGTCAAATGTGAGGTCATAAGTCTATCAACAAACAAAAATAATATATCTGATCTTATAGGGATGCCATATATGATGATAGGGCAGGCGGTAGAGCATTCACCTAGTGTTAAAGATAATCGAGAGTGTTAAGGTATAGTGTCCAAGAAATTGATATTTTAAATCCATATCAATGCACCTAGATTCCTAAAATGTGAAACATGAGCAAAAACTTGTTTGTAGTTAGAATTCCAACTCTGTTCTGCCTGGAAAATTTGCTTTATAACCACTGAATTGTTAATTTTTCTGGTAATTAGAGAAAAAACCAAGGAAAGCAAAAACTGCAAACCAATTCCTGTCATAACTCATTAGCTTTACTCTGACCAGGTAGCTTTCATTTTTTTTACACCCTACTTCTGCTTATATTGGTATGCATATATATCACATAGTTTGGCAAGTTGCAACACAATATGTGCTAGCTCAAACCAAAGGGCACAGTACAATGTTTGCTTATGGCATTAAAAGGTAATTCATGGATTTTTTAAAGATGGGAAAGTTTGAAACATAGAGGTACCCAACTAATTACTACCGTAGCATAATCACTTGCTATAAGATGTGCGGAGAGTAGACCCCCAAGGACACGGATGGTAGTCTCAAAAACAGATACTGTCTTATTCTGCAACATTTTCAAAGATTCGAAAGTTAGATTGACAATTTCATCTATTATTGCTAAGGAAATATTTAATTGCAAACCGGTGCAATAGTAGCAAAACAAATGAATGTACAATAACAATAAGATAAGGGTCCTAAGGAAACAGAATTCCATAAGCAGGACAAGACTGATATATAAATAGGAGATTTTGAATGACAATCAATATTGACAATACATCATATTAGAATGGGAACATTCTGCCACCGCAATTCATGCTACATTATTACATGACACGTAACATGTCAACAATAATTGTCACATTTCAAATCATGTAACACAGCCTATTTCGGTCTTAAGAACCATACTTTTTGGATAACCTTGATTTGAACTAGTAAGCTCATCAAACTAAAAGCCCTATTGTCGAGTGAAATAGTGAGATATCTACAGCAAAAACATAAATTAAAAAAAAAACTTGAAAGTCTATCCATTTATTCCTAAAAATAAAAAAGTTCAATGCGAATGTGAATAATGATCATCACATTTCAAATCATGTAAAACAGTCTTAAGAACCCTACTTTTTGGATAACCTTGATTTGAACTAGTCAGCTCATCAAACTAAAAGCCCTGTTGTCAAGTAAACTAATAAGACATCTTCCACAAAAGCAAAAAAGCTAAAGAAGTTCAATATGAATCCGTGTACATAAGCTAAAACACCACTTGCAATATCTTGAGTTCAAAACACCACTTCAGAGAGAGGAAAAAAAAGGAATGAAAAACACTACTCACTATATCAAACTGAAGGTTTTTACCAATCCATTCAACAGAGGCAGCAAAGCGGTCTCGATCACCAAGTAAAGCTAGTGTGTCCAAGGAGTCAATCTGTGACAATGACATGGCAAAAACATCACATAAGAGCTTAACAAAAACACATATTTCAAACATTAAAACAGAAAGTAAAAAAAATACTTGCAGTATAAAATTTTTCAAAAAAGAGTTTGTGATTTGTATTACCAAAGTTAAGGCATAACCACCAAGCGAATCTTCACCCCCACAAGACTGAGGCCTTAATTCATCAAGTGGAAAAGCATGCTCCATGTATCCATTAAATGCATGATAAAACATTTCCCTAACCTGCATTTGAAAATATTATATATATATATATATATATATATCTCCGAATTGTTATAACACCACATTGTAACTTGCAATACCTGACAAGCAGTATTTTGTGAAATTTACAAATTTTACAAGCAATGAAAAAAATATATAACCGAAAGAATTCGCTTAATATACTTTGAAGCAGCATATAGCGAGCACCAAAAGTAGGAATTACAACCTACACTGAACATGTAGACTATCAAATACAGAAACCAAGAACCAAAGGCTTCTACTGTGTTGTTGATTCAAATAGAATACAAGACAGTATGAAGTTAGAGATTGTGTTCAACAATACGTAAAACTGCAGAGAAAGTTTAGGGCTATAATAAGAAAATTCAATAAAATCTGAAAATTTTCAAAAATGAGAAGTCCAGATTTTAACCTAAGATCCAGAAAATAAATTCTCACAGAACCATGGTTGACCTTCCAAACCACCTCAAATCCAAATTTTCACTCAAAGTCACTAATAAGCTAAAACTTCTCCCAACTGGGTAAGTGAACTACATTACATTTGTACTAAAATGCTTCACAGTCAACAGATTAATTCGAAAATGGGAAAACATCCCCTGCCTTACGCAAAATTGAAAATTTGGGATTTTCTGAAATGGGGTTTAGAAGACCAAAGGGCCCCAATTTGCTTTAATCAATACAAACTCAGCAACTTTTTCAATCACAAAATAAAGTTAATACCATATAAAACCCCATGGCACTGCCAAATTGAACCCAAACCCTAATCGGACTCAACTTTAGAGGATGATAAAGTGGTCCGATTGGAACGATAATTGCGAGAACTGGATGGGGATTACCTCGTCCCTGAGCTGTTTAGCTTCCTCGGGAGTGACGCCATCGGCGAGAGCTGTGTGGATGAAAGTGTTGGAATATAGTGAGAGCAACAAGAAGAACGATAGCATTGGAAGTGAAGGTTTTAGAGCTGCCATTGTCTCTCTTCTCTCTGTAACTCTGTCTCGATGAGTTTCTGAACTCACCGTTGTTCGTTGTTCGTTGTTGCCTGTTGGAGAAGGAAGAGTTGCAGTAGTAGTTAACTCCGTTAACGTCTGTTTTTCCCTTTTTTGGTAACTTTTTGGTGCACTATGTCTGAGCGCTTGCGGCAGGCAAGCAATACTTATCTAATTAGATATATTTGTCTAAGATATAATGAAAAATTCAGCCACAAAATGCAGAAGCTTTAAGTTTTATAAATTAATTATTTTTACTTGAAGCTGCTTATAATGTTGTCTTTTTTATTTTATCAGTATGTACATTATATTGTGACTTGTCTTTGAAAATAAATAAATATAATTTCATGTACAATTACAAATTAGGCGAAGATACCCGTATTTTTCTGTATTTTTTTAAGACAATACAGGTATTTTTAAGACGAGGAGATGACAATACGTTCCATATCTTATAAATGAATGTAAAAGGCAGTATAAATCAAAATCCTAAAAGACAGAAGGATTGTTGAACACCTTTTACATTTCATCTTGTCCCGTTCTTTTTTAACTAAAAAATTTAAATAAACATGTATACAAACATCCCTTCAGAAAAGGGTAAAATTATCATTTTATTACAGTAAACAATTCAACCATCAGAAAAAGGGTCAAATTCCATTTTATAAACAAGAAAAAGGGTGGTTGGCTTGGTTGTTGGGTTATATCTCTACCAAACTCAATAGATTATGATCGTTGTGTGCAGCATAAAAACAAGATGGATATGAATGAAATGCAAGACAAAGCATTGCCGAGGCACAGGCAAGAACTTGGCAAAACGGTCCCATGAAAGAAATTCAGTATATTTTCATTTTTGTATCCAAACAAATTGCCTTGCAAAGACACAACTAGGTAAACAAACTAGGGCACGATCCAAGATCTCAATCAGTACAAGTCTATGCCATCCAGGGATTGTCACTAGATCAGGCTGAAGTTGTAAAATTACAGCAGAGAGACATTTTCAGGATAAATCAAGCCTAGCTCGGAGTGACTAGGCATGGAGTAAGACCGATTGTTACAGAGCAGTAAGCACAAGCTTCCAACTATTTTACCCATGGAAAAAGAAATCACGTGCTTCAGTGTCAAGACTGAGCTGTAAGAATTTCGCATAAACAACTCAAAGTGATCAAATCATCAAAACAAGTTCGCATCAGCACCACGCATCTTCGACTCATCCCTGCAAACATACAAGTAGTTGTTTATGAAAAAATGTTACAATTGTACAACAAACACCAGTAGAAGTGAAATGAGTTCTCACCCAAAAAAAGGGGGGGAAGAGAGAAGTATATTATAATAGAAGAAATCACTTAGCACAGTACAGGGAGATGAAGAATCGAGTATACAAAAAACTAGATGAAGAATAAAGGGCCCAAGAATAAACAAACAATAACAGTCCATCATTGAGTTTCACTTAACCTCCAGCTTGAATAATTAGCTCAAATCAATCGGGCTGAGATATACATCCAACTTCTTTAAGTTAGCCACAAAAATGCCCATCCACTCTATTAATGGAGTTGCCTATAAACTAACAAATGAATTGAAGCAACACTTATACCAATATGGCATATCAATTTCACAAATCATGAAAAAAGGAACTTGGAAGCTTACTATCCAACCAGCCAATTTTGAACCTCTGTGCAAGATGAAACCCAAATCCCCGGGTAATTGTACAATGATAGCATATAATCATCATAGATAGAAATGTAGCGTGGGTAATAAGTGCCCTCTATGCATGCTAAACCCAATAACCATACCCCAGTGAGTGGGATAAAGAGAAAATACTCAATCTAGCTCTTGTCAAGCAGCTCTGTAGCTGAAAGTATGACAAGGATGTATATTCTTTTGAAAAATAAAAACAGAAGCAAAAATCAGGTAGCCTTAGGTCAAACCATGACTATCTAGATAAGTGGCTAATTTCCATGTTTTTTCTTATTATATTAGGAGAATTATTAACAGTAGGTACACTATAAAGCATTGAAACAAATTTTCAATAGAATAAACTATAGATCTCATCAAAAGAAAAGCAAACTGTTCAACATATCTAACATTAACAAGTAACTCCAACCTGCTGCTTTTTCTTCTTTGGCCTCCTCTTTCTACGGGGCTTATGAGCATCAGAGTTGGAGCTCAAATTACTACTTTGAGCAGCTGTTGAATTTGATGATCCCCTAGCTTTGAAGGAAGTTCCACTTCTGCTAGTTGATGTACTGAAGGAAGTCCCACTTCTGCTATTTGATGTATTGCTGGATGTAGACATTTCAGTAATCTTTTTTGAGGAATTTTTGCTTGATGAAGGACCAAACCTTGACTGAGCGCGAACTGAACTTGTGCGAGAATTGCTAGATGGCCGGGGAGGAGGCATCAAAGCTCTAGCAGAAACCTGTCGCTATTTAAGAAATCCAGGTGAGGAGACAGAAATATAAACAATCAATAAGCAAATATGTGTAATCACAACAGTGCAAAAGTTAAAAGATGGAAACCTGATTTCTCTCATCACTGGACATGCCAGAAGTTGCTTTTCCAGAAGCACTGGAAGCCTGTTCTCTGAAAAAACAGATGACAAAATTATGATGCAACTTCCATCATAACAGACCATATTTTTAATACACACATCAAAATGAAAGAGATAATTATTTTCGCACAAGTTCAGTTCGTGCTCAGTCAAGGTTTGGTCCTTCATCAAGCAAAAATTCCTCAAAAAAGATTGCTGAAATGTCTACATCCAGCAATACATCAAATAGCAGAAGTGGGACTTCCTTCAGTACATCAACTAGCAACTACCATATTTTTAATACATCAACTACATATTTTTAATACATACATACTAATTCAAATAGGTTCTTTTAAAATTTTAGCTTCCCCGGCTAAAGTACAAACAGTGGGCTCATGTTAAGAAAAGTGATAATTGTTGAAGTGCACTGTCATCTAATTCATGAATGATCCTTAAAAAAAATATATATATATATATTCTCAAATATAACATCTCCCTCACAGTTAGATAAATACCTTGTACTCTTATCCGTCCATTCATCGTCTGCATCTGCTTCATCACTTGAACTCCCATTTAGGAAGAAATCATCTTCACTCAGATCCAGAAGCCCATCGTCCTCGCTCCCTGTTTCTGTAAGAAATCCAAGAAAATACAGCATGCTTGTGAGTGTAACAAAATTGTTTGATGATTTGCAACCCTGAGATTATGTTCATAATTGACAACTGCAAGAAGAAAAGGGAGGTGAAAAGCATCCCTCAGAGAAAACATAAACATCATCTACATTTTACAAAGAAAATGGTAGCATGGCAGGAATGTGGAAAGAATAATTTGGTATAATGTTTTGTTTGATAGGTTTAACATCCATTTTTCTTGCAGTCATTTTTACCTCTACTATTAATTTCATCTGAAGACTAGACAGTTCGCTAAGTATTTATCCGACATTATTTTTTAAGTGGTATATACCTTTATTGAATTTTGAACGAAGGCTGCACCAAGTTGGGCTCAAACAATGACTCAAACAACTTTAGATAACTAAAAAAGATGTATTGTGCATTACAACAGATGGTTATTGCTTATGAAGAATACCTCCATAAGAGATACTTCTGGTGGAAGTAAATAAAGCATAAAAGAAATACCTTCAACATCCTTTCCACTAGCTGCTGCAGCAATTAAATTGGCCTTAATCTTCTCACGCAACTTATTTCTCTTATCAACTATATCTGAAACTTCACCACCAGTAAACAAAGGGACATACTTCTCGGTCTTGGGAAAGAACTGATAGTAAAATAAAAATAAAGATCAGCCTTTTGACATTATTGGAAACAAGTATGTGTTATTTCAAGAAACAATTCAAAGCCTGTACCAAGTAAAGTAAAATACATCCAGCCCTTCACCATAAGGCACAAGGTCAAGTGGAAGTTCACATTTCAATTCCAATGAAAGCTTATGATATTCTCATGACAGAAAAACATACCAAATTCCCAATTACAAATTCCACAAGCATGCATTCACATAAAACCAGATATACCAAGGACCACTATATACCACTATATAGCTTACCCTAACATATTCAAGATCTTCTTTCAATTTGGAAAGTTGCACAGAACTCTCTGCATCTTGTGCCTGACCAGACGAAGAAGCACGTTGGAGTTTCTCCAAACGTCTTATTCTTCTCTCTATTTTTCTTCTCTCTGAAAAAAGTCTGTGTTACTTATATGATTTGAGTAAAACACACTCCACCAAGCAATTAAGCTGTAAATCATGCAAGAAATCAACTCTATACATAATAAATAAATCAGTAAATCATACCGAAAAACTTAATCTTCCTGTCACGCATAAATATCTTGCGCTCCACAGCGAGACGAAACTGAATCTCCTGCTGTTTCTTGAGTCCTTCTAACTTCTTTTCCTGAGCCTCCTTCATTTCAGCTGATAGATTCTTGGTACAAAATCGTCGTGTTAGGCCATACTTCACAATGATTATGACTTCACCAACAGCTAAAACCACAAAGTTTCCTATTATAATCTTAAGAAATCGACTGAATACTGATTCAAGCTGTATTAGGTCAGAAGACCCATTATAGGAGGAGGAAGGGAGTGGAGTGTACACAAAAGGGGTAGCAAAGAACTCAACAACATTGAAGCCCCGAAAACTATACAAACCCTAACCCTAAGAATCAACGAGAACTGCAGCAGAATCGAAATGGGCAGTAACACATAACTGAACGAGAGTAGTAATGTGAAGAAAGAGAGAGTACCTTACGGAGCAGGCGCTCGATGGAGCGAATCTGCTTTTTGAGGTTGACGGTTTTGGGCTTCTTCTCTGGGCCCAACGCCGATTTGGGCCGTCGTCCTCCCGCCGGACTCACCCTCCGCTTGGCGTAGCCACCGTGAGCCATGGCTTTGCCTCCAAAATAATCGCTAAGACACAGCAAAAACAGCGAACTTCAAGGGCAACTGGGTTTTGAGTTTTTTAATTTTTGTAAATGTGAAATAAAATAGAAATTTTAAAAGTCACCTACATTAATTCTACGGGCATCCCTAAAGCTTTAAGGTATTTTTTATTTTGACCCTACACTTCCGAAAATTACAATACTAGCGAGCTGCCTAAATGATAAACTTCTTTCTTCTTTTGAAAAGAAACTACGAATATGTGACAGACCCACGAAATATGAATTATTGTAAGATTGAGTTAGTATCAAACTTAATAACTCGGGTTCTAACCCAATAAAAAATGAGCATTGACTTACAGACCGTGGTCTCAGGTTGCTTAGTGGTGAAATTTGTTTTCTACTCTCGGTTTCCATGTACATATAAGCAGAGCACTCTCCCAAGGATAGGAGAGAGATGCGCCATTGCCATAGGCCATCGCCATCTCCATCTCCAACACCATCTTCGATCACATAGGGGATTTCACAGGTTAGGGGATGAGTAAATGTGTAGGGACCTCCCGATTTGTGTTATTCTTTTTAGGTTGTTACCGCATAATCAACATAGTATGGTGGGTGCTAGTGTAGTGATTTAGAGCAATTGATCCCTTATGAAAGGTCATGCTCATTGTAACCCCTCATTACAGGCTCCCTGTTAGGTGTATAGACGAAAAGAATTGAGACAATGGCATGAAATATCTAACTCTTCTATTGAGGATTGAGCTAGTCCGCTGATTCTTCCGACTCCCTTAATAGCTCATGGTTTATTGAAAATGGTGTAGTTTATGGCATAACCTCCAGATTTCTTTTATTCCAATTCTCTTGTAGTTTTAATGCCATTTCTATGGTACAAGCTCAGAGAACACTTTCACTGTCAAAACAAATGAGAGCTTCTATTTAAGAAGGGATTTAGATTTTTAAAAGGAAAGTTTGGGTGATAGTTTCAGCTTGAAATCATATAAACATAGCAGCAATGAAAACAATGGGGACAGGCAACAAAGTGAAGACCAAATGTACTTTCTACACAAGGATGGGTTGTTCTCCTTCGAGTTCAGATATAACTATTAATGAATCTGTCAACTCAAGGGAGAGGGGTTCTGACTTGGGATCTGGATTAATAACCTGCAACATCACATAAGACGTGTATGAGAAGTCTAAAGCAATTTCAGAGTCAAATCCAAATCAAGATGTTTTTTACCTTCTTGTTGTCTTTCACATAACCTATTGCAACTTCTTTCCGTAATTGCGCTCTTTCGGCAAGCTCAAAGAATGAAGGATTCTCTCCCTCTTTAACATAGAGGCTTATATCCTGTCAGAACAAACACATGAAAAGTATAAAATACAAGGCTGTGATGGATATTCAATCAGGATCTTCTGGCAGGAAAAGGAAAAAAAAATTCGACATCCAATCGGATGTAACCAAATCAGTATGTCTCTCATTCCGAATGTGACCAAGCCCTCCTAATACTTCATTCCATTTCTTTTATTTTTCTTGGAAAAATCTATTAAAATTGAGTATTAAAAGCACCTACCTTTACATATATTTCATCACCCTCTGCATTTAAGATGTCTTTCCACACCTCATTTAGTTCACTGTTCTCAGCAACTGTTATGCACAAACAGACGATCACTTGTTATTTTGGAATACGACTGGTATATATGTTACGAGAGCTAAGTGTAGTACAATGATTTAAGACCTTGAGCTGTTACAAGGCTCATTACTTCCTCTGCAGCAATGTAAGTCAGGGACGGCTTAATTCTTGTGATCTGCAGAAATTTTCGGTGTAAGTATTTCAATAGTAACACTAATGTGAACAAATATCAGTAGAAATCATAAACATCGACACAAGTCTGCTGAAGTATACTTGTTTGCCCAATTTTGAGTCCACGATCTCAGCAACTAAATTCTGTACCTGCAACGCCACAATCTTGTTACCTTACTTTCTCTAGTGAAGATTATGTCTTAGTTATTGTGAAAGCTATTTAATTAACTAAACTCAGAGTCTGAATTTCACAAATTGAAAATGAAGACTGTTACTGATGTTTAACTGAACTAGACCTACCTTTACATTAAGTTTGTTGCAAATATTTTCAGCAAGAAGAAGAGAATATGCGGATTGCTTGTCTGCCCTGGTTGGATCTGAGGAGAGAATACTTTAATGCAACGCGACCTTAGGCTAATTGAAACAACACAAAACCAAGAAAAAAGGGGGAATTCATGTATGTTCACCTCCAAGAAGCCAATCTCTATCAGATATTACAACGATGGACAAGGGAATATCTTTGGTCTTCAATGACTTCTGGATATTCATTATGGTTTCTTGTAAGGTGTCAAAGTTCATTGGATTCCCAATCTGCAGCATATGGAAATACATAAATGAAGTTTTAGAAGGAGAAAAGGAGACTTCAACAAAAACTAATTATAAAGCAACAAAGATAACGGCAGAGAAGGTTCAACTCTGTAGGTTGAAAGAGTGAGGTAGTACCCTATGAGAAACCTTGACGTTTTTGAGTTTGCCTTGACCAGCAACTTGCCTTGCCCTATTTCTGTCATCTAATGGTACATCCGATAAAATTTCCTGCATGCATGAAGATGATAAATTAAGAGTGATGTTATGTCTAGAAACTTAGCTAAGTGACCAATGAGAATTATCTTTCATCAAGTGTCAGAATTTATAACAATGACAGCTCATGACGGCATCAGATTTAACATCCATATACAATTATATATAGAACAACAACCCCGATTGTAAACCAGTTGATGAGGAAATGCATCTTAGGCTATATGCTGAAAAACGTAATAGCAAAGAATATAGGGACACATCTCAAAAGTACTCCAATTAGGCAACATGCCTCTTAGTCTCTGTCATGCATCTTAGGATACATGCTTCTTAGTCTCTGTCATGCTTTCCTCAAGGTGGAGAAAATTTCCCAGAATCCATTAAGTTCCTCAATCCCTTCCCCATTGATTCATTTACAATTTGAAAACCTTCATCATACATGTACTTGTGTAAGTAGCAAGTAGCTGTGCTAAGTTTTTACAGTTCAAGGCAAGAGTTGCTGAATGCTTACTCAATGCATATAGGACTCACAAGAAGATTCCCAAGAGAAAAGAGCATACCACGACACTGCCAGGTCCAAGATAATTGTCATATTCTTCAATCATTTCTATGATGTCGGGGCGCCATCCAAGCAGAAGTATAAATTCTTTTGGTCCTAGGGTCCAATCTGAGCCCTGCATTATAAGAGAATTCAGATTTTGAAACCAAATCTTTCAAGCCCTGGTGGCCTTCAAGCAATTATGACGTAGTAAAGTCGCACCTTGGAACCTGGTTTATTGGGACGCCTTACAATGTTTTCCAGTCGTGTTTTCAATTGTAAAGCATGCGATTGGGTACTCCCATTCTTTTCTTGATCTTCCAAATTTTCATTAGCATTGCCTATTTCTCTCACAACATTTGAATAAGCAACATGTGGTTTCTTAGTCCCATTAACAGATGCAACGAACAATACCTACATGAGGAAAGTGCACAATGTTGAGAACTCACAAATAAAACTATGGGAGGAATTTAACAGTTTCATCAATGCAGAACATTTCATAAACAGATAGCTGAAAATGATGGTTAACCACAACCCAGTCTGCCAGCAAATAGCATAATGCAAATACCAAAACAAATGAACCAGTCACACAGTGAATCCGGTCAGGCTTCCATGATTCTCTTAGTTCTTTCTTCTATTTTTGTAACTACTAAATTAATAGTAGTTTTGTCTAACTGTCCAGTCATGATAAATAAAATAGGAACTGGTGGAAGTAAAAAATCTAGTTAACCATCAGTTTCTAGAGATATTAACAAAAAGAAACTTTAACTGACATTGTGCTCATGATTCAAATTTTCACACGTCATAAGAAATTTCAGAGCTATTGGCGTAAATTAAGTCGAGAACTTCTCATACTTTGTCAGTTTCCTGCAAGATTTCATCATCATAAGGGTGGAAGTCTATCTTCCCGTTCCTATAAAGCCCACAAACAACTGCCTGAAGGGATATCCAGTCAGAGGAAGAATAAAAATCAGCCAACTGCAATAAATTTTACACTAGCAGAATTACATTAGGCAGGTAATACCTCTTGAAACCCATGCCGTACTCTCCTATACTTAAGCCCTGCTAGACTTGGAAAACTGCAAAGATTAAATACATTTTCTGCAACAAGTAGAAATGATATTAATTAGTGTGCCATCTCAGAGCTGAACCGGGAGATGGTACCAATTACCTAACAATAAAACCAACCTAATGTAAAAATTGCCACCACAAATAAGAACAACTACACACATCCATGTCCGAGTTGATAGATCAAAGTTCTAGTGCATCGGTTCCTACCAAACATTTCAGTTCATATTTATAAAGATATTAGGGTCTAACGGTATGGAATTATCCACAGAAGTAAATATATTATGGGAGAAATTATCAACAAAAACTAAGGCATTTCATCTGTAATTTTGCGAATGTTGATTGTTAATCTGTCCTTTTACTTAAATAATTTTCGCTCTCCCTCTAATGGGAAAATAACATCAAACATATATAAAAACAAGCATACCAAAGCATCACAGGCAGAAGATAACTTAGTGCCACATGGAATAACAAGAGGTTGAGAATTACACAACACCACAATTTCTCTCTCTCTCTCTCTCTCTCTCTCTCTCTCATGGTTAGATTTTAAGACGACAATGAGTTAAAAGGTTATGTACAAGCTGGATCTTCATATCCATAATGTTCTGTAAATTCAATAGGGATAAAGAAAATATTTCAAAAATGGTTACAAGAATCTCCCCATTCTCAATATGTCAAAAAAGTCCTAATACATCAAAAAAGTTTACTGAATAAAGGACCAAATGTTTTATTAAACATATCATTAATGGTTCCACCAATATTTAGTTCAAATAAAATTTATAGAGTAGCAGTTTTATTGGAACTCTCCCATATCCAAAATCTTAAAATATATATTGCTCATGTAACCAATAGTAAAGGACGTATTGCTACTTGCATTCGGTAATCTGAACCAAACCAACACATGAATTTGGAATGGCCATTCTAAATTACCTTGACAATAGCATTCGAGAATGTCTATTATTCTTTACCCTCCTGAATAACAATTCAAAGTTTTGGAAATGTATAATTGATGAATAAAAAGTAGAATGTAGTAAATGTCTTAACAAAAAAACTAGTTTCTCCTTGAAGAGAGACTTGTACCATACTTCGATAATTAAGCAAGTGCCTGTAGATCTTTATGAGTCCCTTTTGACGTGAGCATTGAACAAATAATTTGGATGCACCATTTTCTACAGGCTCTACTTTTAACCCTGAGATTGACTTCAAGAGCTCACATGTATTAGAACTTGAGACCTGCATTCATTGGGGAGGGCAAATGTAACATGATTTTAGCAAACTTCACAATATAGTTCAGTGCAAAGATTGATTAGTGATATACCTCAACAATTGTGGGGACAGATTCCATATTGGGGATGGGTTGAAGAGCCAGAACAGATAAAAAAGCATCGGTGTCAACTTCATACCTAAACAGTGGAAGATGTCAAGTCAAACAAGTTCAAGAGAGTGGAAATTTTCGATGTGGTAACAAATTCAATGGCATTTTCAATATAGCTCATAACTGCCAATGGAATGATATACAAATCCAAATAAACTTTGACAAAAACATTGTATACTCTAAGATGACTTTTCAGATAGAAGTAAAAGTTGATCAAGTTCTCACCGATCTCCCTTCGTTGGCAGTATAATTATGGCACGCGCCTTGTTGGCAGCGGCTCTTTCAAATGATTTTGTTAAACTAAGGCTGCAACTGTAGCAGTAGAACCTCAATGTAAGAATCAGAACACAAAGCCCATCATACCAATACGTTGACAACTTTTTATTGCAATATTAGATAGAGATGAATTTTACAAGATTATAGGACTTTGAGTTATATGATTTCTAAGTAGGCATACCTCTTTGTAAGGATATCAATATGAATAAGATCTTTGGCTAAATTGTCAGCTAGCTTGTCCATCTGCTTTCTTGGGAGATCCGACATAAGAAGAATTCTCTGCCTCCTGTGAACATATACACAAGCCAGTAATTTAGCCATGCAATCCTGATATAAGAACCTCTGTTGGCAGTACAGAATAAGATTACCTAGCTGTAGCAGTACCTAAGCGGACGGCAAATTCATGATACTTGTTTAGTTGCTTTAGTATGAAAGAAAGATGACTGTTCACTCCACAAATAATGATATGATCACTCTCCAGAACTTGCATTTGTGCGCCTTCTCTGAGCCTGTACATATTATTCTGTGCAAATGATGGTCATAAGGATGCAATCTACATAATGTTAGATGTATGATAATGTTTATTGATTCAAGAACTTACCCTGAACTGTTCAGTCATTGTGCTCAATAAGCGAGAGTAAAATAATATTCCCCATATTGCAAGAATGAAACCAATAACACGTTCAACACGTGTTCTTTGCTGCAGAGTACATGTTATTTACAATCATATAACCAAATACGAAAAAAAATGAAAATTATGACAAATGAACCAAATCAGAAAATCAGAAAACGCCATCACACTTTTAGATGTGTGGATGATGAACACAGACATGCCCAAGCCTCCCAGAAGCAGTCCTCCAAAGACTCCTTACTACCCCTGTGTAATTTGAAATGCATTCAGATTGCAAACAAGCATGAGAATTAAATGCAGAAATAATAAATTCACTTGAGAAGACTAGTACTGAAATGGATTGTCAACCAAACAAAGTTGCTCAAGAGATAGATGGATTGATGGGAAAACAAAGTATAGCAAAAGAAATTTGGCTAAATAATGAAATACCATAAACCGACATGAAGCAGACAATGCCATGTACCATGTGAAAGTAATTACAACTGCTGTTAGAAAGGAATATAGGTTACCTAAACTTGAAGAACAGGAAACCACCAATGATAACAAATGAGAAGCATGCTACCAGGAGCACTAGAAAGAACCTAGAAAACATTTACAAAAGAATTCGGTCAAATAAGAACATAAAGGCCAAATAAATTACATGCATGAAATGATGAATTAGAAAAAATACTTTTGAACAATCAGAGGAACAATGTTGACCATTCACAACTGAAATTAACCAGAAGGCTGATTTTATCATTAAACTTTAGATTGTCACAGAAGCATACACAGATCCACATTGAATAATATACATCTTTTATGGAGCTTCTGCATGATTATATAAGCCCAAGCACAGAGAGCTTTTGACCATTTAGTGTCAAAGAACGCACTATTATGTAAACCTACCCTAAGTAAGAATTAGGGAAAAAAGATAAAACATTTATCATTATTATGTGTGTGCACCCTGAGGGCATCATTTGAGGCCTTCTAATCCTACATGATTCTACAAATTCCAATTTCTTCCCAATCTGCCAAGTTTTAAATAGTACGAAAACAGATAAGTTCACAATCAATAGAGTTGAGCAACTAATAAAATTCAATAGATTATATTTATAGTGTGGAAAAGAATATGATGCAAACCTTTTAAACTATGTTTTATGGGACAGGATGAAGTAGAAGGAAATTTCTGGATCAAAATATCATAATCTATTCTACATAAGTTTTTAATATCACTTTCATTTTTGCCAAAACTAGCTTGAATAAAAGTGAACCTTTTGGACCAAGTGACCCTAATCGTAGTTCACTGGGATACTTGCCTATTCTGGTAACTTACTGAACAAAATGCTTGAAATTTATGCCATTGCATCTTTACTTCAAACAAGAAGGCAATAATAAAGTAGTTCAGTTACCCTACTGTCCACTCATGTTGAAGAAATAATGCCAGGTTGATATCTTAACATCTGAAACCACAAAATCTTAAAAAAGAAACCAAAACATGAACTTAACAATTCAACAGCAAAATAACCAGATGATTACAAGATGAAGGGTTATGAACAAGGGCAAAAACAATTATATAATTCACTTACGTGGCAACATTTTTCTCAAGTTGGATGTCAAATAGATACAATAACCGGGCAAAACTCCACCTAATATCTTGAAATGAAGGCAAAGACACATCCAACCCAAGAGGCATGGGTTTATTCAAAGAATTAGAAACGCAGGCAAAAGGCAAGGTGGCAGCCCCAAAATTTTGAACAACACTGGGAAGTTTCTCTTGGACAATCTTAATGAAAGTGTTAAAAACATTTGACTTTGCCAGTCTAATTGACAAATATAAGGACACCAATCCCATCGTGACTTTAGCAAGGTGAACCTGCACATACAGCAAATTCCATCAAGAAATTTACTAAATACTAACAGCACCATGACATTAATCAAGTGAAAAATCTGAAGCCAGAAGGTTCTACCAGATTAAAAAATTCAGATTAGAATGAGTTTGCACAAGTTATCATGGATACAGACACTTGATAACAGAGAGTAAACAAGTGAATTCACTAAATAGAGGAACATGGAAAGTGGTGTAAGCTTTTATTCAGCTATGAGAGCAATCAACCGAAATATATTCTGGGGACAAGATTGGTTTAGAAGTTGTTAACTTGATAGAAGACTAAATACGGGGTGATACAAAGAGGTTTGGAAGAAAGTATAACTAGTGAATGATAGACTTCAATATGCATTTTCTCACAAATCTAAGAGTCTTACCTTGCATGGGCAAATGAACAATGATTTAGTGAATAAAAAAGCTTAATTCGTACGTACAGCTTGAAGAGTAAATTCCAGAAAAAACAGAATACAGACATTTTAGCCATCTTTTTACAACAAGAAGAAAAAGTAGAGTAGGTTGTCACTGCAATGGCATGGATTTTCTGAAATATTATCAAGCCTTGTAATGATTCGTGCTCAAAATTTAGCCTTTTTTGGTACTGTCATTGTTGAAGTAGAGAACAATGCAAGGGCCAGCCAGAACACATAAATTATTGAGAGCGGTGAAAAGAGCTTTGCAAGTATCAAGTATCATTGCTCCTTAACTTGTAGTTATAAATTTGTAAGTATTGTGTGCCATTGTAACATCCCTTTCTTACATAGGCATGTTCTCATTATGCTAAAGAGAGATTTCCCAAACATAAAGGAACTTCATTCTTGTGCTTATAGCTATGAAGATTAAACCAAAGATCCCATGCAACAAAAAATAATGACAATTTTCTTCAAGCAGATTCATACATCTAATGCTATTGTAAAAAAAATAATAATAATAAAATAAAAATAAAAAAGAAGAAGAAGAAAGCTTACATCAAATGCTCACCTGAGAAATATTAATCTGATCTGTACTAGGGAGTTTGTCATTCGAATCATCTATATACACAGTGGAACCTAACTTATTTCCTGCCCTTAGAGAACTGACCTCACATTTTCCTGTAACAAAAATAATCACAATATGTGTGAAATATAAAAGAATGCAAAATATTCCCTAGGGAATCATCAGAATATAATGCCAATTAATAGACCTGATCTTTGGCTGTGTTTTGGGTGATTTGGTTGGAAAGAAAAGAGAACTTTGACAGCTGTAGGGGTGAAGAGGTGGAGAATTTGTGAAATAGAGTTCATTTTTGGGGATCATTATGGGCTTCAGTCTCTACAGAATCTCAGGGTATACCTTTCTTTGCGATTTTTCCAGATTTGAGGGTTGCTGTTTTTCAAAATAAGTTTCAGTGCATGTAATACTTTCATCCCTGTTTTCAGTGGACAAAATATCCTCTGATCTGTACTCATTTTTTTCAATAAAATTGTGCTCTTGTAAAACATAACTAACATCAAATTGTTGAGATTGTTGAGGTAAGTCCTCTACATAGTGATAAACTAATTTAAAAATTAATAATTGGCAAAGTAATCCAACTCCCTTCCTCGTGTGAATCATGGACCTCAACTTCACATAAGAAGCTCGACAATTTCTTAAATCAAATATCTACACTTTCATACTTGATAAAATAAACATACAACATTCCAAAATCTTATTAGTATAGACAGCTTATTCTCACCTCTGTTTTGTACTGTGAAATTACTTGCATGTAAAGATGAAGATTTTATCCACCAACATTGGCATGGCATTGATTTCCTGAGAAGTATCGTGTCAAAGTTAGCACCATATGGCTCATCTACACTCAAATTCAGGATAACTATACTTCAATACTTGCTCCCGCACATGTAACATATAGTACATTGTACAAAAACAGACATGAGCAAATGCATTCTAAATTACAATTTCCCTCTGTTACATAAAATGGTATTATCACACAATACGCTTCAGACAGAAATAGGAAAGCTTTCATACATAATACTATATAATCAATCACGTCATGCAAAAACTAAATCTGATATTCCTGCATACTGGCTCCTCAACTACCCAGCAGTTTGATCAGCAATTATAAAATGGAACTCAACCATGAGACATTTATGTGTGTAACATCAGACATTAACTAATCATTCTAATCAATAAGTTCCTACTCTACAGGAAGAATGCATACTTCCAAAATCCAAGCAGGCAACGATGTGAATGTCACTGTACGGCAGAAACCAAAGCATGCGAAAGGCAATTAGTAAACTAGTACTTAGCCAAAATAATAAGGTAGCTTATGCAGAGCATTTCATTCAAGATCCACGGAATAGTAAAACATTTGAGCCAAAGTATTTAGATTATCAATGAAATCCAGTATGTCATTCTGCAAAGGAAAGGTGAACCGAAACCTAGAGAAGTCCTCACGAAATTCATGATGATCACTCCCTTGCCCTTGCCACCATACTTCAGCTCCATCCAGTTAAACTTAGTAACATAAAAAAAAAAAAAATTGAATTCCTTCTAGGCAAACCAACACACTCCCTTTGTCTACCAAACTACCAACTCCAACAAGTTCATACTTTTATTTATCACAGAATTTGGTATTACCCAATAGGAAAAAACCTGAAATCTCTTGGTTCGCATAACATTCACCTCACCTGCTAAGAATTTCAAGCACTCCCCAGTTCCCAAATACTTAAGAAGATTAAAATCTAACCAGAACACCAACCAACTACCAAGTGATGGGGTTGAAATTAGTTTGGTCAAAGCATAGCAGCAACAATAAACTAATTCATAAACCAGCAAATAAACCCTTTTGACCTTGAATGTCCAGAAAACCAACCGCACTAAAATTCTCATATGAATGCCAATGCCATATAATCAAATACCACAAACACACTGTCACAGAAACACACAAACAAAACCAAAATGGCATCAAGAAGAACTGCCACTTTGGTAATTGAAAAGATGAAGAAACAAATACCTCTTTGAGGAAGAAAAACGGTTGGGTGTAGGAGGAACCCGACGAGGCAAAACGCATAGCTGCAAGCTCTGCAACTGACTCACAACCATTGCTGTGTGTAGTGTCAGAGATGTTTGAGTTGAGGTTCGGAAGAAAGAAACTGGGGCCGACGAGGAGACAGAACACAAAGGCAGCAGCAACACAAAGAAAAGTGAGAAAAGAAAGAGAAAGCGAGATTCATTAAAGTCTGAGCTGTCTTTTTCAATATTAACAGGCTTTTGGTAATCTACGCGAGGCACCAACATGGACCACCTGGTCCCTAGTCCTCGCAAACATACAGTCCTTGTCAGCTATTTGGAAACCCACAGTGCTTCAAGTTTAAGTAATGACCACCACGCACCTTTGGGAGTTTTTTTTTTTAATGCATTCCGTCAAACAAGAACAGCAAAAAGAGAAATTTTTTGTTTTTTGTTTTTGTTTTTGTAAAGATAATGTCGTGATAAGTTTGTTGTTTGAGGAATGGATTGCCAATGATAATGGCATGATATTTTCTATTTTATAAGAAGACATGGCAATTCATATATGAATAATGATGTGATTTTATTTTTCACACAAAGATTTCTTAGAATATATGATTGAATAAGAAAACTTCAACAAATTTCATATACGGAGCTTTGTTGGACATTTTATTGCATAGAAATTTGGATGCCCATAAATCTTAAGTGATTTTTTAATACAAGTGAAGTTAGAAAGAAGGACTCGAATTTGAATGCAAGAATGTGAGTTCATTGTCTTAACCAACTGATCTAACTCAAACTTATCCCTTAAGTAGCCTGAGATGGGTAAGATTACTATCATTTAACTTATGACCAATCTGCAATTTCACACAAGTCTAATATCAGATACATGTTTGGATCACGTGGCTTATTTTATGAACATTAGAATCCCTTCTCGTTTTTTGGGGGTGTACTAATATTATGAATCTTTGAAACTTTCTTTAATATACGATTGAATCTTCACCCAATGATACTTTGAATTGGTGAATCAGTCACGTAGTTTCTGTTTTCAACTTGTCACTTGTCTCTCTTTATGGTTTTTGTCATTCCACTACTTGATTGACATCAAGAAAATGATACATGAGAAGGGTACGTACGCACCAGTTATACCTTCTTCATCGTGGCAACTCAAGTGAGTGGAGGAGGTGGATTGTTGAAGCACGAGGGAAATAATGATCACTTAACAGAAGGTAACATAATAAATTTTAAAAGACCATTCATAATAAGAAAAACCTTTGATTTGACATGCACGAATAAATTATGCTTTAGTGTTGATAATCATTAATTCCAAGTTAAACGTATAGTTAAAGCCTACATGAGCTATTCATTTTAAATTCTAAAAAGGCCCTAATCTTTCTATGCATGGGTAAGAGTTTAGCCAAGTTGGCTAGAGTGAATATGCCTCCTTACTATATATTTGAGTTCCAATTCCCCCGTATAGTTTAGATTATATAAAAATATAATATCGTTTGTATAAAAAATCAAAATAAAAAGACAACCAAGGACTAATAGATAGATAATATGACACTAGGTTAGTTGATGGTACAACAAACTAAGTTGAAAGTCTTATGTATGCTTAAGGTCAAAATTTCATGTTGATTATCCAAATGTAAAGAATCTTATTACTTTAAAATCTCATTGGAAAAGGTCATTGTAACAGTCTTCTAATAAGGATGTTTTAGCAGCTAGCTAAAACAGATCAAAATGGAATAAACAAGCTGTGGCACTCATCGAAGTGCAATAAGGATGTTTCAAGGACCACTGTGACAACCCTCTCACTAGCAGTTTCTAGGACCACGCCTTATCTTACCAGAAGAAAACAAAGTGCCAATTGGGGTTTCAGCTTTTTGAACATGATTTGAATGCTAGATTTGTTATTTTGCAAAGTTGATGTGGCTGGAGAGTGACCTCCTATACTAGCTAGCACAATTCTTTGGTCCAGCAGATGAATCGTATCACATGTCTAGTCACACATTAAATTTCATACTGGTCTAATCTCAATGTACAAGTCTTTTTGTTTGTGTGTGCCAGACAAGTGACGTGATCTACAAGACCATAGAGTTCTTACTTCCTATACTCTTGCTGTGTTCTTGGTAATTTAATGGGCCTTCAATTAGAATTTTGGCACCTAATGCTTCTCTTTCCCAGCTTTTAGGTTCCTCCAACCCTTTTATTTCTTCGCTGATATAACTCAAATCAAGTTAACAGTCAGGGTTTTAGAAGCTGGGAGGCTAGAGCTGGGTCCTGTCCTTTTCACTTTCTTTGCCCCACTTGTTTCGTAGGCTTCCGTCAGTTGTTGGATTTGGTCGTTACTCTGACATACTCTGCCGCTATAAAATAAAACTGCGTATCCTGTATCACCAGCTACGGATGTCACCATGACGAAAATGTTACAAGTAGAAACAGATTTATTTTATTTACAGATATATGTGACTCAAACTTTTACTGCTCATGGTTTGTTTTTTTCTTGTACATTGTCTTTACTGGCAAATTCAAATAGTTGCGAAACCACATAGACGATACTACATACTTGTATTCATAAGGAGAATTCGACTCTTTCTTTCTCCAAACGAGAAAAGTAAAAAAAAACAAAAAGAAGGAATTGCTAAGTTCATCAGGATTCACCTCGCTCGTACTGGGGGAGCCGATAATCCATCATCGGAGATGTCAAAAAACAGATCATCACTCTTGCACAAGGCATAAACAATGTCTACCATACTTGGCCTTTTTGAAGGATCTCTATGCACACAAGCAATGGCAACAGTCACAACATTCACTATGCTTTCCATTGAGCAAGACTCCAAGAAAAGTTCCCTGTCCACCCACTCACGCAATTTCCTTGCCTTCTCTTCCTCATTCCCCTCCAAAATCCTACCAGCGGTTGCCCACAAAACATTCCCACCTTCATCAATGGCCGGTTTCCCCGAAACAAGCTCGAGCAAAACCACCCCGAAAGAGAACACATCCATTTTTGTTGACACCACCCCATCAGCTAGATACTCCGGTGCAATGTAGCCTTGAGTTCCAACAATGTGCATTGTTATGGCATTGCAACCAGTCTTTGCTAGCCCAAAATTGGCTATTTTGGCTCTCATGTTCGAGTCTAAGAGAATATTGCTGCTCTTGATGTCTTTGTGCACAACCTTCGGCCTTGTGTGCTCATGAATGTATTGGAGACCATTAGCAACATCAATAGCAACTCGCAGCCTTGTTTTCCAACCCAATTTTTCATTCCGGTTTTCATGCAGCCATGAATATAGAGAACCATTTTCGACAAACTCGTAAATTAGATAGCAACAATCATCCTCATGGTCTATGCAGAAGCCCTCTAGCTTCACCAAATTTCCATGGTTTACCTGCAAATTTTGAAACCCACTGTTTTGTCAATTATAACTCTTAAATTTGGCCAATCATAGTAAACTAAGGGAAAATAATCTTCAAATTTTGTTCGGTTCTATTTATTTTTTCTGGGAGGGAAATTAGTGCAAGGCCCATACTCATGAAGATTGGGCCTTCAACTCCAAGCCTGGACTTTTATCTAAACAGTCCTAATTCAATTCTTCTGACCAGAAGCATACAGGGCAAGGAAATGTCCACTTTGACCTTAGCCAGCCTATTATTATAAGACATGAAAAATGATTCCTAACCAAATACATACCGTCCAAATCCAACTATTGAACCAAAAAAATGACTAGAAAACAAAATTGCAAGGGCACGTTTGGAAGTTTCTGCACATGGTTTTTGAACGCAATATTTGACTTCATTAAAAGTCCAACGAACACAATATTTGACTTCATGTTTTTAGCAATAAGTCCATTTTAACATGATATATTATACAATTACTTATATAGAGCCTATTTAGAGAGAAAAATTTAAAACTAGCCACTTGTCATTTTCTAATTGGTTTTAGAAATTTTTAACACACTAAGAACCAATTAGAAAATGAACAAGTGACTAATTTTGAGTTTTTCCCTCCAAATAAATTTTATATAGGTAATTGTATAATATGTCGCTAAAATGAGCTTATTTATTAAAAGCCCTTCATTTTATCTATAAAGCTCATCACCATTTTCCTATATATATGTCTATATATTTTCTCCTATGTGGACGTCCGAATATTATTACCGTACGGACACCATATATATTTTTAACCTAAGTAATGGACCCAAATGTGACACCACTGACGGCAAACAAATTTTCTAGCATTGTTTTCTTCTTTGGCATGCGTTAAACCTAAGTAATATTTCAAAGCTTCCTACCAAATGAGATACAATATTTCAAAACTTTAAATAATAATAATAATAAACCCTAATAAGCAGACAAGTCACATTACCAGATTACCTAACCATATTTAGATTAGCAGTAAATAATTGAATATTAGCAACCGAGCAATTTTATAATGAGGTTTTTTAACAGCTGTCCTATTCTGCATCCTTAATCTTTTGGAATGATTCAACCTTTTCCTCACCACTATTTGTGACTTTGTTCTTGTACCTACCAGCCAAAACATGCTTACGAACCCTAATTGTACTACTAATTATTAATTAAAAGATAAACAACTTACATAAACGCCATGCCTTGCTTAACTGAGCCTTTTTGGTTTAACGTAATGAGAAGAATCATTCAAATGAGCTGACATCGACCAGAGTTTATTTTATATAACACGCTTTGTTAATAAAGTTTTACGGCAGAAGCAGTTCAAATTCGGTGGCCTAATTTTTATTCTTTCCTTCTGGTATTGCTATTGAGTTTAACGTTCAGTTTTTTAACAGAGATCTTAAAAACTTAAGAGTGGTTAAAGAGGAGTTATCTCTACATTTGATGTCCTATTTTTCATTCCCCCCTCCTCTAATATCGCAATATCGCTTATACAAAAATAAACAAAAAAGCTCTAAACCTTAAAACAAAATCTTTCTAGGTCCTAAAGCAAAAGGTGGCCAGTTTATGTAGAAAAGCTTACTTGTAACGTGGTTAACATTGTTTTGCTATCATGGTTGATAATACAATAACACGTAGAAAAATTATCTCATGTGTTATTACGTCATCAGTCTGGGATAGCAAAAAGTGATATCCTTGTTACTGGGATAGCAAAAAGTGATATCCTTGTTATATGAAAGTCTAAATTGACACCTTCTACGTGTGGCTAGAAAATGAGAAATAATTGTGCCCCGACCAATCACGACATGCCATGCATAATAACTTTCTATGTGGCAGTTGGTGATTGGCTGAGATAGCACACCGTTTTCACACACGTTTTTTCGGCAGAAAAGTCCTTGTTTCTATGTTTCTATGTGGACCTGTGTGAACCTAACAAAGGGTAAAAAGAAAAACAAAAGCAAAAAGTTAAATTACCTTTTGTAAGATCTTGAGCTCCTCATAGGCATTCCACTTCATCTTCTTGATGGCATAGTGCTCTCCATTAATGGAACCTCTGTACACAGAGCCTTCAATCAAGCTATTCTCTCTGAATCCATTTGTAGCCTCTCTCAAGTCTTCAATTCCAAAAACTCTGTACTTTGTCCAAGCAATCTGAAACATCAGCCATCAAACTCACCTCCATTTCCTTTGACTGCTTAGATCCCTGTTTGCTCCTATACAGAACCTGGTTCTCCTTCTCCTCGTCTCCCTTCCTACCTACCCTCTTTTTCAACTTACCATCTCTGTAAATTGAAAACCCAACAACCAAAATCAACAAAAACCCAGTGATCCCCAACGCAATTGCCAATCCTCTTATTAACCCTTTCCTCTCAGTCTTCACAGAAGTTGCAGCAGAAGGAGTAACATCAGGCTGTGAAAGCTCTGGAAGCTGAGTCACTGGTACAAAAATGGTGTCAAAAGGCTGAATGTTATTGCCATTAACATCAGTTATAGATTTTTCCTGCACCCCAAACAGTGAAGCAACTGCTGATATGTTATCAGAAGGCTGAAACACATAGGAGACGAGATAATTGACTTGGTTCTGCAACTGGGTTCTGTTTGGGCACTTGCAAAAGATCGGAAAATATGCAGTGACACCAATTGTCAAGTTGGTAGCCACAAGATCAGGGTTAACAAGCTCAACAGATTGGTATGTGGTGAGGTTTTGAAAGCTGCGGCTTGAGAGGCGGAAAAAAGTGTCACCTGATTTGATTGTGACTGAGAGATTGGCATAAGAAATGGTCATGGTGGCGTTGGGAGAATTGCAGGAACAAGGGATTGGGATAAAAAGAGGCTGGTCAGGGACGAGAGTTGCGTTTGAGGAGGAGATGTTGCTTGGTTTTGAAATCATGAAGCGGCTAACAGAGAAGAGGTCACCTATGGTGGCAAGGTCAAGGAAGTCAGGAGCCGAGGCTCTGTAAAAGACATAGGTATGGCATGGATAGCTGCTCTGGTTGGCTATGCAGGTGTAGCCTTCAGTGACTGGTCTTGATACTATTTGAGCTTGTGAATGGTGAAGAAAGAGATGGTAGTAGAGGAAGAAGAGCAGGGCAGAAGAGACGAACTTGGGTTTGATACTCATTTTTTTCTTCTTCTTCTTTTCTAGTTCTTGCTCTTTGTTTTGTCTCTGGAATTAGATCTACCTGTATATATATAATGTCACGTATTGGTGTTATTTGAAGTGGAAGAAAATTAAGAACTGGAAAACCTTGTCAAGATTGTAGTCAAAAGATGCTTATGTACAGTGTATTTGTCTATTTTCCAATCGTCAATTGGATCAGGGCCCCACCACATAAATTTTTTCCAACTTATACAATTTTTCTAGTCAACCAGGTAAATCCGTCTAGTCATGAATCCATAACCACAGTCCAGTGGATTTGTTCTGTTCAGATCAAGTCGATATAATAAAGTTTGGATTTCTGATCAGAACCTCCTATGATAGTAGAACCATTGAATTGTTAAGACTTAATGGGTAGAACAATTGAGAGTTTGAGCGACTCACTGTAGCATACGCATATTCCATACTAACAGTATGAAATATTTATCCCAGGTGATACTCCATTTGAATGATCCTACTTTCCAAAACTTGACCTACCACTACTACAGAGGTTTAAATTGGAAGACAGCGATAATACCACAAAGAGCTGGAAAATTTCTGCCATAACGTGCCTTTCAAGGTAATTACAGTTGAGAGAAGAAAAATATCTGTGAGAAATTGAAGTCTTTTTTTTTGGGGTCAATGTGAGAAATTGAAGTCACGCGTTTGATTATGATTTCACTGGCATTAATGTTGACCGTAGACGCCAAGATGGAGTGCCGTGTAGGAGAGGTCGCCAATAGAAGTCTTTCTCTTTGGGGCCAACGGTGGCCACCAGATCCAAAATTCTTAAAGAAGATCATTAAGTTTACAGTTGACATTTCCATCCACTCTTTGACTGCTTCTAGATAACATAATAGTCATGGGACATGGGTTTTTTGACTTTGAAAACCAAATGAAAAAATAATATCTGGTACAAATAGTATCTTGCAAAGCTGAAAACCAAAGCCAACGGAAACAATATATATGGGTCTTAGTTTTTTTTTAATTTTTATGGTTCAGAACACTTTTACCATGACAGGAGGAAGTAGTGCCCGGATTGGATTGGATTGGATTGAAGTTGAGTCCAAATCAGTTCTCATAAATTCCATCCGTTTAAGTGGGACTTATAAGATACAATATATTGGGTTATTGTCCATTTTAAAAAGTTCAGTCTCAACGCATCAAACAATGACCAAAACTCCTTTGCCCAAAAAATAAAAAAAAACAATGACCAAAACTCTTGTCCATTTTAATTGGAAGAGGACAACATGCACCAAGATGAGCAGCAATATTTGATTTTGTGTCACTTAGACAATCGTTTTATTAGTCCTTGAATTTAGACCCGATTTGTATTTGAGTCCCTCAATTTCCAAAATGGTTCCCATAGTCCTTTAACTTTAGTTTCGTTAGGATAAATAGTCATGCCGTCAATTTTGTTAACTTTTCTGTTCAATGCAGGGGCAAAATGGTATTTTTATCAAAATTGATTAAAATATAAATAAAAAATTAAAATTAAACTATCTTTCTCTCCCCCTCTATCCGGATTTCTACACCCCCAAAACTTGATTTATTTATTATTTTTGTGGTTTTTTATTTGATTTGATTTTATTGTTATTTTCAATATATGATTTTTTATTCATTTTTTTTTGTTTTAATATAAAAATACCATATTGCCCCTGCATTTAACCGAAAAAGTTAACAAAATTGACAGGAGGACAATTTGTCCAAACGAAACTAAAGTTAAAGGACCATGGGAACCATTTTGTAAATTGAGATACTCAAATGCAAATCGAATCAAAATTCATGGACTAATAAAACGATTAACCCTTTTCAAATTTACAAGCCAAGTCAAACATTCCTATTTCGACTGACAGATGGGTTCTTATTCTTAAGGAGAAGCAGAGCTGACAAATAGGTACATGCTGCATATGTTATGTAATTTGTACACCATCCAAGAAAATCTACTAAAATAATGTGTTCTCATTGGCTTCTAAATTTACAATTACAACGCCTAATATATAAACAAGGAAGTGGAAAGGACAATGCAGAAAGAAAGGACAACATAGAGAATTGGAGAATATTAAAAGAGGCCTTAGAAAATTAGCTATACCTTTCATCCACAAGTTGGTTTAGAATTCCCATTATGGTGGAATTTACAGAACATCAATTATCTCTTCATTATATCTTCCTTCTTCACAGTCACAGTGAAATCCCATAGATCTCCATATTTCTCATTGAAATCCCAAATGTTCATGGTATTGTAGTCAGCAATCAACTTGTCACGAGCTCCCCTCTCCATGTTGTATATCTGAGGCTCAAAGTTGTGGGGTTTATCTGGCTTATCCATCTCAATGATGCAAAATACAATCGTAAACAGACCGGCTCCGATGTACAAGTATTCCCCCTGAAAAACAAAGTAATTGCATAAGATTTCCCATTGACGATGAGCAAATACATCATATTTAGATGGCCTAAATGACTCCATCCTTCATATATGTCACATCTAAAAGTGGCATTACCGGAACGTGGAGAAACATCCCAGTAGCAATTGCAGGGAGAAAAAGCCATGATATAAGACCTGCCAAGACAATCAAACCAGATGATGTTCATTGTAATGTAAGCTAGTGATATATCAAAGTTCGGCTGCAAGTTGTTATACCCTGAAAACCCGTAGGGGTTTCTACTGCTTCAATGTCTTCTGCTATGGATCCCCAAAAAGTTCCTGGATCAGAGAGATAGCGGTTTGTGAGAATCTCAACCATAAGTAGGGAAAATTGAACCAAACTCATAGCTCTAAAATGACTCCTTAGATGTTATTGCTCAATAACCTCTTGCATACTACAGTGTTTTGGTTGTCTAATATTCTCTATAACTGGCTCTAGCGGATTTTAGTACAAAAGACCAAAACATATTTGTCAATCATAACAAAAACACCATATACTCTTAAATGTTCTTTTATCAAACAAGCTAATATGTTACATTGCGGCATTGGTAAACATCGATTAGAAGAAATCATATCCGTTGCGGTTCTAATTCAAAATTTAGCAATATAATATGTCACACTCCCGGACTAAGTGCTAGCTAAAAGGAATATTACTCATGATTTCATAACTACACTAATTGTCAAGTTCAACTACTTTTTTGTATACAAAATTAAAGTAAGAGTACCTTTGTCCTCGCCTTCGTGGTAAGTGTGGTGCCCATCATACTCACCGAACTTAAAATCTTCCTGAAAAATAAACCACATTTGAATTCTTAATTAATCATCAATCAAGATAAATTCATCTAATTATATATATATAGTCTGTGAATTTTTGTACCATGCTGATACTGTTAGTCTCCCAACGATCATGGGGGTCTTCGTTGAGATCAGGCTCAATCTCCGCGAACCCAGCTGCATTCAACCTAGTGAGCCTTTTCTTCCCCAAGTTTCCGTACAATTTGGAGGTTGTGAAACTCTGATCACCTGAGGAAACCCTAACCCTAGTTTTCGATAGCTTGGAGCTGAGTTTGGGCACAGTGCAGGGGCAGACGACTGCGAGGGAGGAGCAAACCGCCATTTCTGGTTTATCTTCGATTTTGTGGCCGTTGTGTGAGGTTCAATTGCGCGCTATCTGCAATGGTAAGGTTTGTTACGGTCACTTGCGGTGATCTTTAAACCTTGAGAATGACTAATTGTATTTTGCCACATATTGAGGAAGAAGGATTTCTCGGTATTTTATTGACGTATGCGTGCACGGTGGCTCTCTCTGTTGGTCTTTCCAGAGTTTGCCTCACAGGAGGTAGTCTGATCATGATTTATGTGTATGTGCTTGTTGGACTGGATATGGGTTTGCTTTGCCTTGTGGGCCATGTTTGAGTAGTGCTCTAGTCCAACAATGTTTTTTTTATTCATTATTTTTAAATGACAAACTCATATTAAAAATTGTTCTGCAATTCGCTTATAAGTTATGAGAAATTATAGAATATAATATGTTAGTATGGTCATATGGTACATCTTGTACATGTGTTATAATATGGGTGGACAACATCGTTTAAGTAAATTTAGGTTTTAGTCACAAAAAAAAATTACTTTTAGAAAAACCAAAAATTTTCTTAAAAAGCCCTCAACTTTCAAACAAAAGACATACAAATGATTCATTAGGAAATCCAAAAATAATAAGAGTATTTTTGTCATTTTGGCTTCTTTTAAAAATATTTCTCTCTCCTTTGGCCTTTTCCAAAATGTCCCCATGATTTATTCCTCTCCTCCCTCACAATTTAGGGAATAGTATCAATAAATATCCATTTATATTATATAATATGTGTACAAAATGTATCACGTGACCGTATTATCGTAGTATTTTATATTCACTCATAAGTTATAATTCAAGTGATTGTATTGCAAAGAATGTTAACAACCACACTCGAGAGCATGTTACCATTTTCTCCACACAAGTATCTCTTGTATAAAGTACATATACACAAAAACCTTCAGTTAAGGAATTTCTCAAAATAAAGTCTTTGAGGGAAAACATTGTGGGACTTTAATAGAGTAATGCTAATAAAGTTTACTAGCCATCTGCCCAGATTAAGGGACATGCCTATTTATTTGGTTCACATCTCACATTTGGTATACAACACAAAGCTATATTCAAGTTGTATGCATATGTTGAAATAGGAGTGCTAGTTACCTTTCATTTTACTTTCCTTTTTTTGTCGTCTTTGTTAATTTTGTGCCATGTGTATTTTATTTACACATAAATATATATATTTAATACAAAGTACTAATATTTTGCTTGTAAATAGAATAAACTTTTTTTGAACACATTAAGGTCCAGTTTGGGATTGCTATCACTTTTTTAAAAAGCTACTTCTGTCGTGCTTTAAAAATAATCCATTGTAAAGTAAAGCAGTTCCATGTTTAATAAACAATATTCTTGAAGTGTTGTTACTATACAAAACGGTGTAAAAATCGTTTGGTCAATTTTAATATAAAACTATTATAATTGTGAATAATGACTAAAATGGATATAATGTTGAAAGTGTTATGTGCTAACCATGTGGTGGTGGTGGTGGTGTTAGACGATGTCACTTTAAAAAATTAATGATGGTATTATGGGAATTGAAAAATATTCATTAAAGACTCTTATTTGCTTCTTCTGAAAGGAGTTTTGAAAAGCTGCTGTCAAAAGACTATTGCTTTCAAAATAATCAGGATATTTTATTTTTATCAAATACCTTAAATAAGTGAAGCTAATTTTGTGTCCAAAAAAGCAATTCTATATAGTTTCTAAATACATAGATCTATGTATGAGTAGAATACACTTACACAAGATGAATGAAAATGTAAGAGGGAAATGTAGCTACATTTCTCAATAAATGGTGAACCCAAATAATTGGTTGAACCCAACAAAAATTATCACAATACAGTGGCTTAGCCTTGAGGCTTGAGCATGGACATCCTAAAACAGCCCAACCTTACCTTAGCCGTAGCCTACAAATGGCCAGTGCATTGTTGAGCAAAACCACCGCGGATTGGTGCGTCAACTTGCTTTGTCCCAGATACCCTTCTCCCCCTCCTATTTTATCTCACCCTCCCACTCTTCTTCTCACTTGGAGACCCTTTCGCTATTTTTTCTATACGTGAGCTCTCTCTTTCGCCCTCCTTTTTTTTTATTTCCTCTATGCTCATCTTACTTCAATTCTGTTGACTTTTAGTAATTGAATCTAGTTTTTATGCTGAACTGCTTAGATGGTAGCTGTTATTTCTTCTTTTCCTTCTTTATCTCTCTTAGCTTAGTACTTTGATTCATATTGCTTGTTCTGGTCTTCATTTTTTTTTTGTTGGGTAGTGTGGAAATCTTTGAATTACACGTTCCTTTGAAGTCTTGAACTAATGTATAATGTTTTTTATTGTTACTTTGGATTACCATTTTCCCTTTTTCAAGATTATGTGTAGCATATTGTCTCTAGATCGATGGAGGAGCCGCCTTATAGCACATTTGGAATTAGATTCTCAATACCAACATCTCAAAAAGGATCATTGGTTCTGGGCATAACTGAGCAATTCTAAATTTCAAGTTAGTAACAGAATTCCAATAAAACCATATTGCTCAAATTTGCTAGTAAATCCTTACTAAATGGAATCATGGTGATGGATATGACGAAATTTTTTTGTGGGATTAAATTTTAGCGATTTGTTCCTACTTTCCATATATTTAGTTATTTGAGAACATGAGGGCCCTTAATGTTGATACTGCTTTCGAATTCTGGTTAACTGTTTGCACAAGGCAACCTTAAAATTATCAACTGCAAAGTACTTGTTTCTGTTGTTGGAATGTGGATCTTCTATATTCTGTTGAAGAAAGAATGACATGCTATTTCTCATTGCATCATTAAAGAAAAACAAGAAAACATATTTTCTTTTAGATGCCATTTTCAGTTCTTTTCATCTTATGTGTTAGACTCTCCCACCAACCCCCTTTTTCCAGAACTTGTTGATTATCTACGTACTTTCATTACCCTTTTTGATTTCATGTATTAACAATATCTTCATTGCAATCTACTCTGTAGTAAAAGATTGTCAACATTTTTAGCCATGGACGGTTCTAAAGCTGGTCCATTAAAGGAGCTACCTCTGGGGATAGATGCAACAACTGAGGAAGAATATGCTTCGCAGTCTAAGTTACTTCAAGAATTCACTAGCATTTCCAGCATTGACAAGGCATGGATTTTTAAATCTGACAGTGGTATGATTTCTCATTTTTCGAACATGCATGTCCTGTAACATATAATACATACGTATGGACATATCAATATATGAATACAAATTCCTTCAAATATATATGTGTGTGTGTAAATTCCTTCAAATATATATGTATGTGTGTGTGTGTGTGTGTTTATAAAAGTTTACGTTCCTTCCCTCCAATTGAAAGCCAAAAACCCATTTCTGATGAAGATATTTGTACATTAAACTTTGTTACAGGAATTGGCTCCCAGGCAATGTTTTCAATTAGTCAACCAAATCTTTTGGCAAACAAGAGGAAGAAATTCATTCTATCCTCTCATATTTCAAGAGAAAGTAACAATTCTGTAAACTTTCAATGGGCCCCATTTCCTGTTGAGATGACGGGAGTATCTGTAATTGTTCCATCTCCGTCTGGGGCAAAGCTTCTTGTAGTACGCAATCCTGAAAATGAATCTCCCTGTCAATTTGAAATTTGGGGCCGAGCTCAAGTGGAAAAAGAATTCCACATCCCCCAATCTGTTCATGGCTCAGTATATGCTGATGGATGGTAATTAATCATGCGAATGTAATATTTCCGATGATCGCTTTATAGGAAATTTGATGTTAGCATTGTGTGCTAGACACTTGCCTATGTCTATAGTGACTAGTAGTGGAGGTGCACCTCAATTTTGAGCGTTACTCCTTTCAATTATCTATATTTTCTCTAAACATA
Source organism: Prunus mume (assembly GCF_029339155.1). Lineage (NCBI taxonomy): Eukaryota > Viridiplantae > Streptophyta > Magnoliopsida > Rosales > Rosaceae > Prunus > Prunus mume. The sequence continues at coordinate 27,302,657 of NC_142699.1, read as the reverse complement.
GAAGGGATTAAACTTTCAATTATACAGGTTTCAGGGAATTTCTTGGAACTCTGATGAAACTCTCATTGCTTATGTTGCTGAGGAACCATCTCCCTCCAAGCCCACATTTACAGGCCAGGGCTACAAGAAAGGTAGCTCCACAGAAAAGGACTTTGGTAACTGGAAAGGTCAAGGGGATTGGAAGGAGGAATGGGGGGAAACCTATGCTGGAAAAAGGCAGCCTGCACTTTTTGTCATCAACATTAACAGGTCTTGTGCAATTGGTTTACTTTTTATCATACAGGATTAAAATTAAGGAGATTTTTTCTTAGGATGTCAAACTTATTAAAATATCCTATGATGTACAGTGGAGAGGCACAAGCTGTTAAAGGAATTGAAAAGTCTTTGAGTGTTGGTCAAGTTGTGTGGGCACCACCAGTTAGAGGTTCACATCAATATTTGGTTTTTGTTGGGTGGTCAGAAGGTACCAGAAAGCTCGGTATCAAGTACTGCTTTAATAGGCCCTGTGCCTTGTATGCGGTTAGGGCACCAAATTTTGAATCAGAAGCTGATGGACCTGAACTCAAGTGAGTTGCTTTGTGCAATGCTTATGTCTCGTTTTTTGGACCCTTATTCATGTCAATGGTTTAGGGAATTCCTTGTGCTTAGACATATCATATAACTATCAATTTCTTTAACTGTTCCAGAGATAATTCAACTGAAGATGATCCTGTGGTAAATCTAACTCAAAGCATAAATAGTGCTTTCTATCCACGGTTCAGGTATTGTGTTTTTCCCCATAGGCACTTAGTTCTGTCTTTGTGTACCCTTTACAGGGGTCTGTAATCTCATGTGTTACTTAAATTTAGTCCGTGATATATCTTATGCGGAATGCTTTTTTAGATTTTAGAGAATTGTTCATAAGTCCTTAAATTCTGCCTACTGGAATATATTTTCTTCATGTCAAGGACATTTCAGCTTGAAATGCTACTCTAGATAGAACTGGAAATTAATTTTTTGGCACTCGTTGCCTTTCTTTCAGTTTCAAAACTGAAATTGATATGTTAATGTCAACAGGAGTTTTATGAACAGCAGAATTGGAATTTTGGTGATTTTTCAAACATTATTTAATAGATTGCTGATTGTTTCAAACATTATCTACTAGATGGCTGATTGTATCTGAAGCATAAATGAATGTAATTTTGCCAGCCCAGATGGAAAATTCCTTTCATTTTTATCTGCAAGAAGTTCTGTGGACTCTGGGGCACATTCTGCAACAGATTCTCTTCACAGAATAGATTGGCCAATTGATGGACTGCTATCCTCATCTGCAAAAATTGTTGATGTGGTGAGCTCTTCAACTTGTCTCTTTTTTATTCGAGTATAATAATCTTTCTTTTTATGTGCGTTCTATTCTTGACTTAATTCCTTGTGAATGTAAATTGTGAACAAAGATTAATTTGTTAGCATGTGGATATGAGCATTAAGTGTTTTCCTTGTAAAGATGAAAACTTATACAGCTCACATTCCAGAATTATTAGAATTAAAAATCATGGTTTATGTCTTGCTCTGATCTTTTGTGCTTTTGCTTAGACAAGAATGTTCTGTGTTGCTACTATATACCAGTGGTATGTTGTGTTGTATTTGGAATTTGATGCTGTTATCCTCGGCTTGTTCTCTCTCTCTCTCTCTCTCTCTCTCTCTCTCTCTCTTTTTGGTGCATGATACGTATGTACATGGGTAGTCTCCCATTGATGCTTCATTGGTGAAATTTTTATATGATCATGTAAAATGTACCTTTCTGGAAAAAAAAAGGGAGGGGAAACATTTGAACTCTTGGTTAATTTATATTTGACAAAAGGTATTAATGTCACGAAGTTGATATTTCACAACATAATAATAGAAGATTTAGAACATTTTGTATGGGAGTTTCTCACTTTATCTCTCGCTCCCTCCCTGTATAACTACACTTAATACACTTCTTGTTTGAAGGTTCCTGTTGTAATGTGTGCTGAGGATGGTTCCTTCCCTGGGCTTTACTGGTCAAGTTTCCTTAGTAATCCATGGCTTTCGGATGGATGCACGATGATCATAACTTCCATATGGGGCAGCTGTCAAGTAATACTTTCTGTGAATGTGTTGAGGTAACTGTAATGATCTATCATGTTCTCTCTTGTATTTGAATACCTTTGTTACCTTGTTTTTATAATTTACTAATGAGAATTATGAAATTGCAGTGGAGAAGTAATACGTATCAGCCCTACTGATTCAAATTCTTCATGGAGTGTTCTGACACTGGATGGGGACAATATCATTGCTGGTAACATAAACTACCATTTTTTACTGATAACTACTCAGACAATTATACTGAAATATAAAAAATTTCACTTCTTGTTTGATTTCTGAAGTGTCTAGCAGTCCAGTAGATGTACCTCATATCAAGTATGGTTATCTTGTTGATAAAGAAAGTAAAAGTACTGCATGGAGTTGGCTAAATGTACCAAGCCCCACAAATGAATGTTCTGAGAAGGTCTGTCAATTTGCTTTTCCAAAGCCAAATATTTCTACATATCAAGATTATCTTCAAACTTTACATCTGTTTACTCAAGTTTCTCCTTGCTACAGGTTAAATCTTTGCTCTCATCTCTTCAATTCAGTATAATGAAGATTCCCCTCAGGGATGTTTCTGATAGCGTAACAAAAGGTATTATAAACAAAATCACTTTCTTGTGTCTCAAAAGATAGTTGATTTTGACGTCCTGTATATGCTTAAAACCTTTCAGGTGCTGCCAAACCAATTGAAGCAATATTTGTGTCTTCCAAAACTAAAAGAAATGATCCATTTGATCCATTAATTGTAATTCTTCATGGAGGCCCGCATTCTGTTTCATTATCAAGCTTTTCAAAGTCTTTAGCATTTCTCTCTTCAATTGGGTTCAATTTGTTCATTGTAAATTATAGGTAAGTTATGATTCTCCCTTTTCCCGTTAATTCTGATTTTTCTTAGGATATAACACAACATTGTTGCAATATTTACCTCGCAGCATATCTGTTTAAAGTTGTTCACCTGATGTACCGATTGTATTCTTACTGCACGTGACAACACCTTTGTATTTGTTTTTCATCCTTTGGGATTCTAGCATCCCCTACTTGAAAAAAAAGGCCTGTTTTATATTTAGCTTCTATCATCAGCTTTTGGCTTGCATTGTTCTGACATATTAGTTTATCTCAGAGGTTCACTGGGCTTTGGTGAAGAAGCACTTCAGTCTCTTCTAGGGAAAGTTGGGTCCCAGGTGCTTACTTATACATATTTACTTCTAATTTGTTTTTTTAGCAATCTTACTTTTGTTATACGAGCTGGTATTATGCCTTGGGGGTACATACTCTATACCACCTGTGTGCTTATGTGGCTTTGTGCCCTATGCACTGCCATTTTATACTAATGTAGTATCATACACAAAACACATATGTATATACTTATGTAATTTAAGCATTTACTTTATTAATGCACCTATAGAACTATTATTTACTTTATGTACATGGTATTGCTGGACCCTAATCTCTTAGTTGCTTCTCTACAGGACGTGAATGATGTACTGGTGGCTATAGATCATGTAATTGACTTGGGCCTTGCCAGTCCATCAAAACTTGCAGTTCTTGGTGGTTCTCATGGTGGCTTTCTCACAACCCACTTGATTGGCCAGGTGTGGTAGTTTATCAAAAAGCATGACTATGTGCATTTAATGTACAATGCACAGACACGCAGACTATCTTCATGTGTATTCTATCTTGTTATTATTATGCATTCCAAGTCCTGGATACCACTAGTTGGTGGTTCAACTTTTGGACAGCTGCTTATTTGTGTTCATAGACTGGTGGTTTGGGGCTTTCATGCGTAAAGTTTTCATTTTTATTTTTAAAGCATCTAACTTATGAGGTTGGTAGATGAATCTCTAAACGGTGGATAGTACATGTAGTTTTAGGTGTACTTAAGAATCCAATAATATTGTAACTGAAATGCTGCAGGCACCAGATAAATTTGTTGCAGCAGCAGCTAGGAATCCTGTTTGTAACCTCGCATTAATGGTGGGTACAACAGACATCCCTGATTGGATCTATGTCGAGGCCTATGGAAGTGAGGGTAAAAATAGCTTCACAGATGCACCTTCAGCAGAGCATCTGACTCTCTTCCAGAGCAAATCTCCTATTGCACATGTCTCGAAGGTATATGCTTTGTTTAGGCTTCTTTCATATTACGATATTATGATCGTACTCTGGATTTTGAAGCTTTTACTAGAAGTACATTGGAATAGACGGAAAATCTACAGAAACTTTTAAAACCAAACAATCTCAAGACAACAGCTCTCCCAACATTGATTAACTGCATGCACTTTCACATTTTAAGCAACTACAGGGATATCATAGCTGCAATTCGCAACCATGCATTGACTTTGGAAAAGCAGAGTAGCATGATATTTGCCATTTGCACAGGCAAGATGTGTATTGTCACTGCAAGATGTGAAGAAAAATATTAATTGAAGTAAAAAGCAGAAACAGAAAAGAGTGAAGAAATGGGAAAGAGTTGGTACATGTCATGATGTCAAATACATCTGTGCAAGTTCAATTCTTGACTCTTGACAGGCTAATTCAAGCGAATCCATTCCAAGGGTTAAGATTGTATCTAGATATTCCCTCCTATGACCACTTTACTGGGACCAGTACTGAGATTTTTATGTTTCTCCACCGGGTTGAAGTTTTCGGTAATATCTATATATATAAAATTAACATTCTGTTAAGAAACGTGAAACATGAAATTAATTTTCCTTTTCCAAAAACAGCTAATATTTATAACGATATTATCTAGTAAGGAGTTTGCTATTTCTAACTTTTCGATTTTTGATGCTCTCTGCAGGTCAAAACACCCACCCTTTTTCTTTTGGGTGCTCAGGATCTTCGTGTTCCAGTTTCTACTGGGTTGCAAGTAAGCTAATATGTTCCCTTCCTAATGAACTACACATTGAACACTTTATTCTATTTAAATGGTTTTACAACAATAACAAGTGCTTGGATAATAATTCTTCTTGGCTGCATTGCAGTAGAAAGTGAATGAAACATAAAATACGCAAACAATTGGAATCTATAAATTTATTTTTAAACTCATTTTTTTCTTTTAAAGTGATTTCCTTTGTCCCCCAAGTGGGTGGGAAGAATTTGATGCATACACAGTTACATAATTGTAATGATATGTAATTAGAAAAGTGATCTAGATGTTTATTGTTTGTAGTATGCTCGGGCAATGAAAGAGAAAGGAGTTCCTGTCAAAGTCATTGTGTTTCCTAATGATACTCATGCCATTGAGAGGTAAAGTAAACACATGAGGCAAACTTGCTTCTGCGTTGTAGTAGTCTCTCAGTCACTAGCACAATCAAGCTCATAAAATTTGATACTTGGGTTTCAATTCCATCTGATTCCAACTCCTGTCTGCAGGCCGCAATCGGACTTTGAGAGCTTTCTGAATATTGGTGTGTGGTTCAAGAAGTATTTATCGTAAATGAGCCGGCATTTCTCCCTTGCTTTTACTGCCACAATTCGACTTCAAGAGCTTACTTAATATTGCTGTTTTTGTGGGCAGTAGAAATCTATAATGCGATGCTGTTCATTAAAATTACACTTTCACAAAAATAAAATAAAATAAAATAGTTACACACAGTAGGTTGGATCTACTTATAACCAAACTCTTGACTTTGAGCTTCAGTCTGGATGAGATATTAAAAGTTAGAGTTATTGAAATCACTGTTGAATTGTGTAATTGTTTGTTTGAATCATATTTATCGTTGGCTTGTTTATATACAATATAGAATTGTGCATTTCATGAAAAGAATTTAATTGAAAATTACAAAACAAAGTCGGTATAGCTAATCATGCGTATTGTGAATGTAATCAGGCAACACATTTTTAGTGTTTTAACTGAGGATAGACCCCAATCACTAGCTAATGTACTTGCTTCTAAATCTCTTATATTCAATGGGGGTTTGGATTGACCCGACTTTTGTTGTGCTCCCAACTCGTCATGGATTCAAATATACGCCTCTGTGTGAGTTACCCTTCCCCTGCCTAACTTCACCCAAACCCCCTAAACCTTCTCAGTCAAACCTTTCCTTTCTCTCTCGGGTTTATTTTTTATTTTTATTTTTTGGGTTTCCTCTCGGTTTTGATTTCTCTAGCGTAGCGCTGGCCATCAGCCTTCTTAACAAATTCAAATCAATCCTTCGTTACTGAGAATTGGCTTATGCTTTCTCTTGATTTTGATTTGGGTTCTTCAGAGACAGCTCAAACTCTGTCGCTGAATTGGGGTTTATAATTTCTGCTGAGTAATAGATGGAGCTCATCATCCTCTCCGTGCCCAACTGTTGAATCTGTGCCAACCTCTCATCACCGCCAAAAGCAAACATTCGAACGCCGTCACACGAGGCTGCCACTATAGCCACAAAGCAAGCCGCTGCTGGTAATTTCATTCTCTGATTTTTCAAGAATTTATTTGCTTGCTTGTGAGAAAATACGGAAAGTAGAGAAAAACGACATGTCTTCGCATAGAGCAGAGAGAAGGCTGTGTCTGCACGACTGTACTTAATTCTTTGTTTTTTAAGTCGTATAGCCGCTCGGCTATATTAATTTTGACACGTGGGCGCCTAACAGCAATCCGATACATAAATCGTATAGCCGGGCGGCTATAGCCCTTTTTGGTTATTTTTTAAAATAGTATAGCCGGCGGCTATACTTATTTTGACACGTGGCATCTGATCACAAAATAGTATAGCAGCACGGCTATACTTATTTTGACTAGCGGGCGTTCCTTTTTATATATATAAATAGTATAGCCGACAGGCGATACCAGGTTTTTCCCATTTTTTTAAAATAGTATAGCCGCACGGCTATACGTATTTTGACACTTGGGCGCCGGATCGCTAGGAAGGTCATTTTTTAATATATAAATATTATAGCCGATCGGCTATACCTGGTTTTTTTGATTTTTGATTTTTTTTTTATAAAATAAAAATAGTATAGACGGAGCTCGTCATTCTCTCCGTCCCCAACTGTTGAATCTGTGCCAACCTCTCATCACCGCCAAAAGCAAACGAACGCCGTCACACGAGGCTGCCACCATAGCCACGAAGCATGCAGCTGCTGGCAATTTCATTCTCTGATTTTTCAAGAATTTTTTTGCTTGCTTGTGAGAAATACGGAGAGAAAAACGACATGTCGTCACAATGATCTTAACAGAGGGCAGAGAAGGCTGTGTCTGTGCGACGAAAATCCAAACGAAGAAGAATAGATTTCGAAGCCATGTAAAGCAAAGCACGAACCTTTTTTCAATCCCATGCCTACCATCCGCTTCTGCTCATCGTTAGCTTCACCCAATAGCTTGCCCAGTTCGTTTTTAGCCTCAATCGCGACTTTGCTCAAAGCCTGTAAAACCCAATACCATCTACAACAAGTTCATGCGCAGATTATACACAAGGGTTTAGAGCAAGACTGCTTCCTCATAACCCAGTTCATTTGCCTCTGCAACACTCTCTCTTCCCTCTCTTACTCCACCGCCATCTTCGGCAGCGTTCACAGTCCCAGTACCTTTCTCTGGAACACTTTGATCAAAGGGTACTGCGAAAGGTCGCGTTTTGCCGATACTGTTGGCCTCTTTGTTCGGATGAAGAGAGAGGAGGGTGTTCCCGATAGGTATACGTACCCGTCTCTCGTCAAGGCCTGCGCGAGTGAGGCGAAGGTCTGGGAAGGCAGGGCAATACATGGGTCGGCTGTGAGGTGTGGGGTTGATGGGGATGTGTTTGTGAGCACCAGTTTGATTGATTTGTATGGAAAATGTAGGGAGATTTTGTGCGCTCGCAAGGTGTTTGATGGAATGTCTGAGAGAAATGTAGTTTCTTGGACAGCTATGGTTGTTGGGTATGCCAGTGTTGGGGACTTGGGTGAGGCCGGCAGGCTGTTTGATCAGATGCCGCAGAGAAATGTGGTGTCGTGGAATGTGATAATCAGTGGGTTTGTGAAATTGGGTGATTTGACAAATGCTAGGAGGATCTTTGATCAGATGCCTGAGAAGAATGTGGTTTCTTTTACTACGATGATTGATGGATATGCCAAGTACGGAGATATGGCGTCTGCAAGGTTTTTGTTTGACCAAGCCCCTAACAAAGATATTGTTGCGTGGTCGGCATTGATTTCTGGGTATGCACAAAATGGTCAACCCAACGAGGCTTTGAAGATATTTCTTGAAATGAGTGCGAGGAATGTTAAGCCTGATGAGTTTATAATGGTGAGCTTGATGTCAGCTTGTTCCCAAGTTGGTTGCTTGCAAGTGGCCAAATGGGTTGATTCTTACCTGAGCCAGAGCTCAATTGATGTTCGTCAGGATCATGTTCTTGCGGCTCTAATTGACATGAATGCAAAGTGTGGTAATATGGAAAGAGCAACAAGTTTGTTCGAAGCGATGCCTAAACAGGACATGATTTCATATTGTTCTATGATACAAGGGTTGTCGGTTCATGGTCGAGGGGATCAAGCTGTTGCCCTCTTCAATAAGATGTTAAATGAGGGTTTGGCTCCGGATGAGGTTGCTTTTACAGTCATCCTGACAGCCTGTAGCCGGGCAGGGCTCGTTGAGGAGGGTTGGCACTTCTTTGAATCAATGAGATGTAAGTACCATTTGACACCCTCTCCTGATCATTATGCATGTATGGTTGATCTTCTTAGCCGGTTGGGACGGTTAAATGCAGCTTATGACCTTCTAAAATCAATGCCTATGGAGCCTCATGCTGGTGCTTGGGGTGCCCTACTTGGAGCCTGTAAGCTAAATGGCAATATAGAGTTAGGAGAATTGGTTGCTAATCAACTTTTTGAGATTGAACCCCTAAATCCTGGTAATTATGTGCTATTGTCCAACATCTATGCGGCAGCGGACTGCTGGTTTGATGTTTCTGCTGTGAGGGACAAAATGGAAGAGCAGGGAATTAAAAAGATAAGCGGTTGCAGTTGGATTAGTTTAAAAGGCTGAGCTTCTTGCTAACTCTCTTGATGCAATGCATGGAGTTTATGCAGATGACAGACAATGTTCCCTGACGTCTACATTATGGAGTTGGAGTTTGATTAACAAATTTTAGTTGTGACTCCTAGCTTATTGGTGCTTAAGGAACCAAGCTGTTGGCCCTGCCTTCGACGTCGCTCCTACAGATGCAATTTCATGCGTTTCAACAATGCATGAAGGCATTCTGGTAGCTGAAAGTCTAACTTATCACCTCAAGTAAGAGAATGGCGACTTGAATGTTGCTCTTTTGAAATCCTCATACTTGGAGATGTGTAACCCAACGCTTATATAACATGGACTTATCACATAGGGATCCAAATGTGCTTGATCTTTGCACCTGAAATCTGTCAAATTAAAGTCATTCAATCAAGCTTTTTCGTAGGTTCTTGCAGCAAACAGTTTTGGCTGCCCAACCATGTACATGAATTTCTGTTCCTTGATAGAATAAATTTATCAAGTCTTGAATATGGGTGGGTGCCATTTATTCCTGACAGTTATAGTGATTGCACAAGACTTGTGAGGAAGATTATAAAGTTGGAGAATCAAGAGTACAGGTATTTGTGGAAATTGTGAGTATATGAAGAGTACAGGTATTTGTGGAAATTGTCAAAATTGAGTCATTTTTCTGCCCTAAGGCATTTGTTGCTGGGGTTGGGATAGGTATAAAGTCAAAATTGTCAAAACTGTCAAAATTGTCAATGGAAAAGATAAAAGTATTCCTGAAGTGTAAATGTTCCTTTGGCCTGCTTCAAGAAATTTTTCCTGCCCAGCAGAACACAACATCGTTGCAATATTTACCTCCCAGCATATCTGTTTAAAGTTGTTCACCTGATGTACAGATTGTGTTCTTACTGCAAGTGATGACACCATTGTATTTGTTTGCATCCTTTGGGATTCTAGCATCCCCTACTTGAAAAAAAAGAAGAAGAAAAACCTGTTTTATACATTAGCTTCTATCATCAGCTTTTGGCTTGCATTGTTCTGACATATTAGCTTCTACGAACAATTACAATTTAGTATCCTGTACTTACAATGTTAAGGCACGTTAGTACCTGACTTTTCAATTTCTACACTCGCATACCTCGAGCTTGTAAATTTGTTACAATCCGATTCCACCATTAGAGTTCCATTAGATATCTTTGTTAGTTGCTTACGTGGCACTGTAGATTCCGCATTTTTTAATTTTTGTTAATTTTAAATTAATTAAAATATACGAATAAAATATTAAAAGAAATTTTTTTAAAAAAATTTAAAAATAAATCTCTCTCTCTCTCTCTCTCTCTCCCCTGCGATTTTCTATTCCCCCCACCGGTTGATTTTCTTCTCCCTTCATTCCACCGGCAACCACCCAGACTCTCTCCCCGCCGCAAGATTTCTTCTCCCCTGCCCCGACCCTAAACTCCAATCCCCACCTACCAACCACAGCTTGGCGACCACTCTCTCCATCCTTCAGAGCTTGTTCCCGCCGTCGCCGACGCTTTCCGGTGAGATCTGACGGTCTGCATCTCTCTCTCTCTCTCTCTCTGTGTACAAATTAAAAAACCAACAAATTGGAAAAAAAATAAAAATAAAAAAATTCGTTGGTTTTTGAATTTGGGTGTTGAATGTGGTTATGAGAATTTTGGGTTGGCTTGTGTCTTCTCCCCTGTTTGGTAGATCATGAACTGATGGAAAGAAAACAAACGGTAACAAGTTTTCTTTTCTCAAAGTTTGAGACTTTTGCAGTTTTGGTAAATTTCCCAGTTTTGCAAAAAAAATCGTTGGTTTTTTTGTGGGTGGGGACCGGAGTTTGGAGTCGGGCAGGAGGAGAAGAAATCGGGTGGAGGGGGAAGGGGTCTGTGGTTGCGGGCTGGGGTTTTAGGTTGGTTTGGGTGCGGGTGGTGGTCATCGGTGAATGGGGGAAGAAGAAAATCGCCAGGGCTCTGGTTTGGGAGGATTTTTTTTCTCTTTTTCTGCAATTTTTTTGTCAAAACAAATATTTTAATCAATTTTAAATTAAAAATGTGGGATTCAGTGTCACGTAAGCAACTAACGGAGGAATCTGACAGAAACCCTAACGGCCGAATTGGATTGTAACAAATTTACAAGCTTGGGGTATGCGATTGTAAAAATTGAAAAGTCAGGTACTAACATGCCTTAACGTTGTAAGTACAGAGTACTAAAGTGTAATTAACCCAAAAGATTATATGAATGAAGTCAAACTCTGATGAGGTTCGTTGTGCGCAGATATTTCTGTAACCAGTGTTAGAGGTACTATCTTACAATTTTCATTTTTCAGTACGAAATGCAAGACAATCGCTCTAGCAATAATTATGACGGTAACAACATTGGGCACTTACAGGTATATTTTCCTCAAATGGTGTTGAGTAGAAGTGTTGATCCATGCCTGAATCTCCCTTTAAGAACCTTTAAGTAGGAAATATAACAACCTAGTTAGTATACACAGATCATTATAACAACTTAGTTAGTATACACAGATCATTTGACCAACTGTTGAAACATGAAGTTAGTAAATTAGTAACTATTAAGTATAAACTGATGGAAGATTTCAAAATTGCTACGGAAAAGAGAAGCTTCGAGCTCCAGGTGTCTCTCTGGCCTACTTGGAAATCGCATAATCTCTAGGTGGGTCTTATAATAATAATAATAATAATAATAATAAACAGTATAGCCGCGACCATACTCCAAATATGTTATTATTAAAACATATAGCCATGCGGTTATACTCCTTAAATATATTATTTTAAGAATAATACTACTCTTTACTAATTATGCTTTAAAGAATGTTCCACGAGAGTCAATATTTAATTAAGAATAATACTATTTTTACCACATTCCCATAACACCTTATATGACAGATAAGGTGTGCAATCATATTTTACTCGTTAGTCAAGTAGCGAGCGATTTGCCAATTTTGATCATATTTAACTGGGCAGATGCCTACTTTGTTCACATCTCACTTTTGGTATATACAATACAAAACTAGAGTCAAGTTGCCAACTTGCATATTTTTATTTTTTGGCGAAATGAAATGCCAACAGGAATATATTCAAAACAACAGAAAAAGACAGTGGTCACCAGGGAAGAAGACGGTTGCTGAGCCAGTTAGCTGGCTTGTACATGAGCCCAACTCTACCTTAACTAGACACAGAAATGTCTAATAATGGGCAGTGCATGATTAACCTGTAATTTACATGGAGACCCTCTTGCTCTTTTCTCTCTACGTGAGCTCTCTCTTTCTCTCTCCCTCCTTTTTAGTTCCTGTGTGTTCTTCTTCCTTACATTCTGTTGACTTTTAGTCGCTGAATCTAGTTTTTCTGGGATCAGGGCATACCAAGGCCTCTTTGGTATTAGTCCTTTTTGGGTTTTCACATATTACCAGCAGAACTCGAACCCATGCCTTAATAGTGAAGATAACGATCTTTACCAACTTGACCAACCCTCCCTCGTTGGCGATGGTATCTATATTTCAAGTTACTTACAGAATTCTTTCGGTTACAATTGCTACTGCACATTTCAGCTATATACTTTCATTACCCCTTTGAAATCATATATTTATCTCCCCGAATGAAAAACATTATCCCATACTTTCTGTTGGTTGTTTTCTTCTTGATTTTCCTTACGATCTACTCTGTAGTAAAAGATTGTCAACAGTTTTAGCCATGGAGGTTCAAAAGCTGGTTCGTTTAAGGAGATGCCTCTGGGGATAGATGCAACAACTGAGGAAGAATATGCTTCCCAGTCTAGACTACTTCAAGAATTTACTGGTATTTCCAGCATTGATAAGGCATGGATATTTAAATCTGACAGCGGTACGATTTCTCATATTTCTAACATGCATGTCCTTACTTCACATACAAGCCGTTGAAAGCCAAAGACCCATTTCTGATGAAGATATTTGCACACAAAATTTGTTATAGGAATTGGCTCCCAGGCAATGTTTTCAATTAGTCAACCAAATCTTTTGGCAAACAAAAGGAAGAAGTTCATTCTGTCCTCTCATGTTTTAAGAGAAAGTAACAATTCTGTAAATTTCCAATGGGCCCCATTTCCTGTGGAGATGACAGGAGTCTCTGTGATGGTTCCATCACCATCTGGTGCAAAGCTTCTTGTAGTTCGGGATCCTGAAAAAGAATCTCCCTGTCAATTTGAAATTTGGGGTCGAGCTCAAGTGGAAAAAGAATTCCACATCCCCCAATCTGTTCATGGCTCAGTATATGCTGATGGATGGTAAATTAATCATGTGAACGCAGTTTTCCCAATAATTGCTGTATATGATAATTGATGTTATCCTGTGCACAAGATACTTTGTAGGAGAGTCCAAACTTTCAATGAATACAGGTTTCAGGGAATTTCTTGGAACTCTGATGAAACTCTCATTGCTTATGTTGCTGAGGAACCATGTCCTTCCAAGCCCACATTTACAGGACAGGGCTACAAGAATAGTACTTCCGCAGATAAGGACTTAGGTAACTGGACAGGTCAAGGGGATTGGAAGGAAGAGTGGGGGGAAACCTATGCTGGGAAACAGCAGGCTGCACTTTTTGTCATGAACATTAACAGGTCTAGGACACTTGGTTTACTTTTTATCAGTACTAAGATTAGAAGTAAGGGGAATTCTTCTTTAGATGGCCAACTTATTTTTAATTTCTCTATGCATTACAGTGGAGAGACACAAGCTGTTAAAGGAATTGAAAAGTCTTTGAGTGTTGGTCAAGTTGTGTGGGCGCCACCGGTTAGAGGTTCACATCAATATTTGGTTTTTGTTGGGTGGTCAGAAGGTACCAGAAAGCTTGGTATCAAGTACTGCTTTAACAGGCCCTGTGCATTGTATGCGGTTAGGGCACCAAATTTTGAATCCAAAGCTGATGGACCTGAACTCAAGTGAGTTGCTTTGTGCAATGCTTATGTCTCTTTTTTGGACCCATATTCTTGTAAATGGTTTTGTGAGGTTCATTGTGCTTGGACATATCATATAACTATCAATTTCTTTAACTGTTTCAGAGATAGTTCAACTGAAGATTCTCCTGTAGTAAATCTAACTCAAAGCATAACTAGTGCTCTCTATCCACAGTTCAGGTAATGTTTTTTTTCCCCATCAGACATGTAAACTTCACAGGGGTCTATAACCTCATGCATTACTTAAATTGAGTCTGTGATATATCTTATGTGGAGCTCTCTTTTTAGATTTTAGAGACTTGTCACTTTCTTCTTGTCAAGAAGAATTCCTCTGGAAATGCTAGTCTAGATAGAACAGCAAATGGAAATTTTTCTAGTTACTTCAAACATTACCTAACAGATTGCTGATTGTATTCGAAACATGATGAATGTAAATTTTCCAGTCCAGATGGAAAATTCCTTTTGTTTTTATCTGCAAGGAGTGCTGTGGATTCTGGTGTACACTCTGCAACAGATTCTCTACACATAATAGATTGGCCGATGGATGGAGTACTATCCTCATCTACAAAAATTGTTGATGTGGTGAGCTCTTCAAATTTTATCTTTTTGGTTTGAGTATGATCAAATTTTTATGAATCACACAACCTAATAATAGAAGATTTAGAACCTTGTATGAGTTTTGCTCCCTCTCTATATAACCATACTTAATACACTTATTTTTTAGATTCCTGTTGTAATGTGTGGCGAGGATGGTTACTTCCCTGGGCTTTACTGTTCAAGTTTCCTTAGTAATCCATGGCTTTCTGATGGATGCACGATGATCTTATCTTCCGTCTGGGGCAGTTGTCAAGTCATACTTTCTGTGAATGTGTTGAGGTTTTTAACCATAGCGATCAGTCATCTGGCTCTCTCTTGTATCTGCACACCTTTTGTTACCTTGTCCTCATAATTAACTCATGAAATTTATATGAAATTACAGTGGGGAAGTATTACGTATCAGTCCTACTGATTCAAATTTTTCATGGAATGTTCTTACACTGGACGGGGACAATATCATTGCTGGTAACATAAACTGCCTGTTTAACTGATAACTGGATGAATATGTTTACTGAAGTGGAACGAAGTTTCACTTCTTGTTTGATTTCTGAAGTGTCTAGCAGTCCAGTAGATGTACCTCATATCAAGTATGGTTATCTTGTTGATAAAGATAGTAAAGATACTGCATGGAGTTGGTTAAATGTATCAAGGCCCACAAATGCATGCTCTGAGAAGGTCTGTCAATTTGCTTATCTTAGTATTGTTATATTATTACTACGTATCATGAATATCTTCAATGCTTGCATTTTTTTCTCAAAATTCTCCTTGCTACAGGTTGAATCTTTGCTCTCATCTCTTCAATTCAGTATATTGAAGATTCCCATCAGGGATGTTTCTTATAGCCTGACAAAAGGTATTATAAGCTCTTCTTTTTCCTTTTCTTAGCCATTTTCTTTCTTTTGTCTTAAAAAGTAATTGATTTTGAAGTCCTCTATATGCTGAAAACCTTTCAGGTGCCACCAAACCTTTTGAAGCTATATTTGTATCTTCCAAAACTAAAAGAAGTGATCCATGTGACCCATTAATTGTATTCCTTCATGGAGGACCGCATATTGTTTCATTGTCCAGCTTTTCAAAGTCCTTAGCATTTCTCTCTTCAATCGGTTTCAACTTGTTAATTGTAAACTATAGGTAAGTTATGGCTCTCCTTTCTCCCTGCATTCCAATTTTCTTATCAGGGTCAGGGCTCCAAATTTCCAGCTAAAGCACTTGATGTTCAACCAAATTGTGCTCCAATTTTGTTGATCATATATTATGACATTGTCATACTCATATGGATGGGGAGAAAAAACAAACACATCATTTAAGATAGTTCCCTTCATTATTGACAGGGTGTTGCTTCTGGCTGAAGGAAAAAAAAAAAAAGACATGCTTTTGTTTGATGAAACAATGGGAGGGTTATAATACCCCAGTGAAAGAAAAGACAACTAATAAGCATACTTTTTTTTCCTTTTTTCTTATCACCACCTTCTTGGCCTGCATTGCTCTGACATGCTAATTTTATCTCAGAGGTTCACTGGGGTTTGGTGAAGAAGCACTTCAGTCTCTTCCAGGGAACATTGGGTCCCAGGTGCTTATGCATATTTACCTTAATCGTTTCATAGTAATCTTACTATTCTGTTATGCTAGCTGGTGTTTGCCTTAGAGATGCCTAATCTACCAAATGTGCTCTTAGCTAGAGCCTTACCAAATGTGTTTTGAGACCCTGATCTCTTAGTTTCTTCTCTACAGGACGTGAATGATGTACTGGTGGCTATAGATCATGTCATTGACATGGGACTTGCCAGTCCATCAAAAATTGCAGTTCTTGGTGGTTCTCATGGTGGCTTTCTCACAACCCACTTGATTGGCCAGGTGTGGTAGTTTTGCAAAAAGCACGACTGTTTTAAGCATTTATAAGTATCTTCATGAACATTAGTGGTTTGGGGATTTCATTTGCATAGAGTTTTTTGTTTTTTGTTTTTAGGCATCTATAACTTATGCACGTCTGGTAGATGCTCTAGAAGGTGATATTTCATGTACGTTTAGGTATATTTAAGAGTTTAATAATCTTGTAACTGAAATGCTGCAGGCACCAGATAAGTTTGCTGCGGCAGCAACAAGAAATCCTGCTTGTAACCTTGCATTGATGGTGGGCACAACAGACATCCCAGATTGGTGCTATGTGGAGGCCTACGGAAGTGAGGGTAAAAATACATTCACAGAAGCACCTTCAGCTGAGCATCTAACTCTCTTTCACAGGAAATCTCCTATTTCACATAGCTCAAAGGTATATGCTTAGATTGGGTCTTCTTTTTCTCTTACTGTAATTTTGAGCCTGTTCTGGACTTTGAAACTAGCAGTGTATTGGAATAGAAGGAAAATCTACAAAAAGAACTAAAACCAAAAAACAGTTAATATTTAGAACGATATTAATTATTTACTGAGGAGTCTTCTGCTACTTCTAACTTTTTTTATTTTTGATGCTCTCTGCAGGTCAAAACACCAACCCTTTTTCTTTTGGGTGCTCAGGATATTCGTCTTCCCTTTTTCACTGGATTGCAAGTAAGCTAATATGTTCCCCTCATAATGAACTACAAACTGAACACTTATCCTATCTTAATGGTTTGAAAACAATATCAAGTGCTTGGATAATTATTCTTCTTCGCTGCATTGCAGTAGAAAATTACTCCTTTTCATCTTTTAAAGTGATTTCCTTTGTCCCCAAAGGGGTGGGAAGATTTTGATGCATCCACAGTTACCTAATTATAATGATGTAAGTAGAAAAGTGATCTAGAACCGAGGCCTTTTGTGATAAAACCTCACATGCGGACTTTACAAGTGGTTAAGTTATCAATTCAGCAGTAGTAGTGGGCTGCTGTTCTGTCTCTGAAATCTTAACATGGATGTTTATTGTTTGTAGTATGCTCAGGCATTGAAGGCAAAAGGAGTTCCTGTCAAAGTCATTGTGTTTCCTAATGATACTCATGCAATTGAGAGGTAGAGTACACACATGTTCCAAATGTGCTTCTGCATTGTAAACATGTAGTGTCTCAGTCACTAATACAATCAAGCTCATAGAAGTTTATACTTGGTTTCATTTCAATCTGATTTGAAATCCTGTTTGCAGGCCACAATCCGACTTTGAGAGCTTTCTGAATATTGGTGTGTGGTTCAAGAAATATTTATCCTAAATGAGCCGGCATTTCTCTCCCCTGCTTTTACTGTACAAATCTTTAATGCAATATTGCTGTTTATTAAAGTTCCACTCAGTAGGTTTGATCCACTTATAACCAAACTCTTCACCTTGGAACTTGTTGAAGGTGGTTAGCCATGCCTTTGTTCATCATGATTCATGTGTAATCTGCAATCTGGATGGCAAATATTTATGGTTTAGAAGCTAACATTATCGAAATCAATGTGGAAAGTTAAACTGTTATATATCTCCGTTTCCATAACGTTTAGTTTAACATTGCAACATTTTTTTTCTTTGATTGCATCAAGACTCAAAGCTAAGGCCTAAACCTTTCCAACAACAATCATACTCATTCACCAAAATAACAACAATCGAACTCTTATTATTTCATAAAGACATAATAAATTAATAGATGATGAAATCAGTTCAGTCTTTATTCCATTGAAAGCAAACATCATACGTTTTGTCATACCAGTTAAACCTACATGGACCATTTGGTACTATACTCCACCAACATTTGCTGCAATGCGGTGCGTCTCTAGGGTTATCGTATATATCGAACCATTTAAATGTGTTTGGCCACTGAAAACTGCAGTAGAATTGTGTACTGAATATCCAGCTAGGTCGAAAATTGAATCCAAAGTAAGCATGAGGAGGAAGCACTTGGACACCAATGTCGTCATCCGCTGATTTACAGTGAACTGTAAGGGTCACGTTTCCACCCAAATCATTTGTGACTGTAACAAATCTTCGTTTTATGAGCAGCGTTCCTTCGTCAGTGTCACATATGTTTATTCGAAACAACGAAAACAGCATTAGCAGCAGCACTGCATTTCGAATGAACCAAGCCATGCTTGTTTAATCTTAGTTGGAAAACACAATGGAATGCAATGCATCAGGTTTTCTTATAGTCTAGAATGCATGTAGTTTTAAAAAGATAACGGATGAGGTACATAGAACCAACCTGGTAACAATTTCCTGGGAATAAATGGAAAAACAGGTAAACAAGCGCAATGCTAAATCGTTGTTCGCTCAACGTTCCATATATAACCTTGATAAAACGACTAGGTACATTAAATCTGAATTTATTGTTGAAATTCAAGAAGGTTTCCAAATTAATTCTCACATCCATTGCAATCAGATATCATGGAGATATTTCCAAATTCAAAGTGTCTCATTAGTTACAATCGAATAAAAATTGTTTCCATATATTGACCGCTACATTAATATAAAAAATGCAATAATTGGCTTAGTTCATGGGTATCTTAGGGATAAATATATAAAATATGGTGCGGGTCCTTTTGAGAAATATATACCTGCGCAGCTATACTTGGATCCTTTTTTTAAATTATTATTAAGAAAGAGGGACAGAGTCACCTAGAGTTGGTTCGATCACCAGGGACTGAACCTAATGATCTGTGGCCCTAGAGCCTGCTTGCCCATAGTAAGGTCTAGTCTATAATCCCAGGGATAAACCTTTTTACACTCAAGTAATCCAACCGTGGAAAAAAGGATATGCTTGCTTGCTGTAACTGTAGGGGCTTACATTTAAGGGAGGAGATGAGTTTACGAATCATAAAAGAGGGAAAAGCTTGGAGTCTACGAATCGGGCTCGGGATCGGGATAATAGGCCTAGGGCTAATAAAGTAACTCGACTAACTAAGTTAGTCTCGGGATTAATTTGTGTAATCCAATCCAGTAAGAAACGAAGTGGCTCGACAAAGGTTTTGAGATCTCTTCTCTTGTTTGTCTCTTAGGTATAGCGAAGCGTTAACAATACCATCGCCACGCTGACTCCAATGAAACCATTTCTACAGAATCAAAGGAGGAAACGAAGAAGAAAGATTAGCATCCCAGGTAATGATCTACTTTACTATGGTGCTATTTGCCATTTGTTCTACAACTCATGTACAAGTTATTCCCTAAGTGATGAGTAAGGAGATGGAAGCAAACTGCTCGATAAAGCTCTAGCGAGGAGGGAAGCGAAGCTGCTCGACGACAATGGATCGAAAGAGAGTAAACGAAGTTGGCGAATCATAGCAATTAGGGTAATAAGTGACACTAGTTAGTCTCGGGATTGAATCAACCAAGGGAGGAGATGAGCTAGCGAATCAGGAGCAGAAACCAAGTGAATTACTTTACTTGGACTGTTTTTAGCTAAATTTTCAACCTATGGCTTTTGATATAGAAAAATTTGGCAATCACGTAGGTTCATTATACAATAATTCATATAATTTTTACAACTATTAATATTCTAGTCATTTATGCGCTATCAATGGATTAATATATATTAGTGAATGAGACTCGTGCTGCTATTGAGTAGGTGCGCTAGCACTACGAATTGAGGAGATCGCTAATAAAATGGTTAAAAGAGTTCTTGTCCAATCTCTCCCACCAAAAAAAAAATAGGTTTTTCCAAGAATGAACCCTTAATTGAACTTAAATCTTATATTGATTTGATATGAAATTTCTCTCCCTTCAATATCTACTTTGAATATGTTGAAGCTAGCAAATTAATACCTATAAAGTATAAACTAATGGAAGTAGGCCACAAATTTTCAAAATTACTAGGGAAAAGAGAAGCTTCAAGCTCCAACTCTCACTTTCCTCCCATTGGGGAGTAGTTTGGTGCTACTTACTACCATTACCCGGTCTATGTTGTCCCCTTTTAATCGCGTACGTATTATACGTATGGTAGTGAGAGAATTAAAATCCTTTAAATAAATATGAAATATATCTATAATATATAGTATTAGTTGCATGGCTATACACTACTCGGAATATATTATTTTAATTAATGTGGTTGTCCACTTTATGTGATGATGGACAACTGCATCAATTGAAATTAGTTAATATTTTCTTTTCTTTTATAATTTATTAATACTTAAAAAAACATGTTAATTAAACTTTCTTTATTAAAATAAACTTCATTGATTTAACTTGATGTGGCATATGATATGCCACATCATGTGAAAGAAATGTGAAATAAAAATATAGTAAATATAGCATTACTCAAATATAATAGTTCTAGACTAAATAATATTTTAGAGGACTAAACTATAGCTTGGACTTCATTTAGCCCTATTAAATTGTCAAGTTTTGTAGGGTCTATTAACCGATGTGTGATAATTTCACATAGGAATATACAGTTGTCATTCACAAAAATAATAGGTGTGCAAAGTCAATGCTTTGGGTGCATATAGAACCTGCATCTTGTTTTGATGGGTCGGGTCGACCCGAGTTTCGTATATGGATGATCCGAATCGTCCGACTGCCTTCAACTTTCTCCTATTTGATATCTCTGCCTGTCCATTTGAGCCTACCAAAGTTGATACTCTCCGAGTCTCTGCAAATTACTCCAACAACGTTTGGAGGACTCTAACCATGTTATTATCACTTTCCTAATACTCAAGAAAAATATAGTATGTTTCAGTTTCTGTGAAAACAATGTTTGTGAAGCTCCAGTTGGACACCAGTTGCTTCCCCATTTTGGGTTCCATAAAAACCTCACCCAACATAAGGCATTCTCCATTAGACAAACTTGAACTAATAAACAAGGAGAGGAAACCCAGAGTGGTTCAGAGCCCCAATGGAGGAGGAACAGTCAAGAAGGGTTTAAGTGAAGTTCATAGACCCACCCATGATAGATGTGGAAATGGTGCTGTTGTTCATGAGGTTGAGCAGAAGAAACACAGTTTTGTGAGCAACCCAGGTGGGGAAAAGAGGAAAATCACTAAGGCTAGTGGTGCTTATGTGAAAAGCAGGGATTTTGATGTTGAATTGAGGGCGGTGAATGGAAATGGAGTGGTGAAGAAAGTGCCTTCCAAGTGTTCGACGAAATGGGTCACTTATGGGGGTTGCTTACCTGCAATTTTGAAGGCATTGGATGAAGTTGAGGATTTGGATAAGGCTTTGAAGCCATGGGAAGATAGGCTTACTAACAAGGAAAGGAGCATAATTTTGAAGGAGCAGGTGAGTTGGAAAAGGGCTTGGGAGATTTTTGAGTGGTTCAAGAGAAAGGACTTTTATGAATTGAATGTGATTCACTATAATATACTGCTTAGAATTCTTGGGAAGGCAAGGAAGTGGAGCCTTGTAGAGAATCTTTGGGATGAGATGAAGGTTAAAGGAATAGCGCCTATCAATTCGACTTATGGAACTTTGATTGATGTTTATAGTAAAGGTGGGTTGAAAGAAGAAGCACTTCTTTGGCTGGAGAAGATGAACAAACAAGGAATGAAACCTGATGAGGTTACTATGGGGATTGTCGTTCATTTGTATAAGAAAGCGGGAGAATTTCAAAAAGCTGAGGATTTTTTCGACAAATGGTCATTGAGCCTATCTTTTAGACAAGAGGGCACTACTACAACAGCTGCTGGTGGATTGGGGAGCTCTTTTCACTCTCATGTTTCTTTGAGCTCACATACATATAATACATTGATTGACACGTATGGAAAGGCTGGCCAACTTAAAGAAGCGTCTGAAATATTTGCAACGATGCTTAGGGAAGGGATTGCTCCGACTACAGTGACTTTCAATACAATGATGCACATTTGCGGTAACCATGGCCAGCTAGAAGAAGTTGCTTCCCTTATGCAGAAGATGGAAGAGCTTCGATGCCCAGCGGACACAAGAACATATAATATTCTAATTTCGCTCCATGCAAAGCATGATAATATAGACATGGCGACAAAATACTTCACAAAGATGAAGGAGGCTCACCTTGAGCCAGACCATGTGAGTTACCGCATCCTTTTGTATGCATACTCATTAAGACACATGGTTAGTGAAGCCGAAGATCTCATATCAGAGATGGATGAAAGGGGCCTTGAGATTGATGAATTCACTCAGTCAGCTCTGACTAGGATGTACATAGAAGCTGGGATGCTTGAGAAGTCATGGTTTTGGTTCATGAGGTTTCATCTTTCGGGGAAAATGAGTTCTGAGTGCTGTTCTGCTAATATTGATGCATATGGAGAGCGTGGGCATATTTTGGAAGCTGAGAAAGTTTTTTTTTGCTGTCAAGAAGTGAAAAAATTGAGTGTCCTTGAGTTTAACGTGATGATTAAAGCCTATGGGGTGGGGAAACATTATGATAAAGCATGTGAGTTGTTTAATAGCATGGAGAGTCATGGTGTAGTTCCAGACCAATGTAGCTATAGTTCTCTCATACAAATTTTGGCTAGTGCTAATATGCCACATATAGCAAACCCCTATCTCAGGAAGATGCAGGAGGCAAGATTGGTAAGTGATTGCATCCCTTATTGTGCTGTGATCTCAAGCTTTGCAAAATTAGGACAATTGGAAATGGCAGAGGGACTATATAAAGAGATGGTTGGATTCAATGTTCAACCAGATGTTATTGTCTTTGGGGTGTTGATAAATGCTTTTGCTGATGTTGGAAGTGTTAAAGAAGCTCTCAGTTATGCTGATGCAATGAAAAAGGCAGGTTTGCCTGGGAACACGGTGATTTACAACTCCTTGATCAAGCTCTATACTAAAGTTGGTTTTTTGAAAGAAGCAGAAGAAACTTACAGGCTTATTCAATCATCAGAGGATGGTCCTTCCATATATGCTTCAAATTGTATGATTGATCTTTATAGTGAGCAATCTATGGTTAAACCAGCAGAAGAAATCTTTGATGGCTTGAAGAGAAAGGGAAATGCAAATGAGTTTACATATGCAATGATGTTGTGCATGTATAAAAAAATGGGGAGGTTTGAGGAAGCCATTCAGATTGCAGAGCAGATGAGAGAACTGCGACTTTTAACTGATCTGTTGACTTATAATAATGTGCTTGGGTTGTATGCGATGTATGGAAGATTCAAAGAGGTGGTGGAAACTTTCAAGGAAATGATGAGAGCTGCCATTCAACCTGATGATTGTACATTCAAATCACTTGGACTTGTTTTGGTGAAATCTGGTATTTCAAAGCAGGCTGTTGCGAAGCTGGAAGTATCGGTGAAGAAGGATGCCCAGAGTGGTTTGCAAGCATGGATGTCAGCCCTCTATTCTGTTGTGAGAATGAGTGGAAGTAATTATGTGTAGATACTATCTTTGCATCCAGCGTTTTGAGTAATGACCATCAGATCCTGTGCTCCAATTTCTTGCTGATTTATGAAATTCAATGAGGAAACTGGGCTGTGGAACTTCAGTGTAGAAGCTTTGCGTGGTGTTGTATGTAAAGTTGCGTCCTACATAGTATATACCACTCAAAGGCACTGAGAAAGGAGGTGGAATTTTTTGATACAGGAACACAACGTAGATGGTCTGTCGTTTGACGGGAACAGGACGTGGATGAACCTGTATAGAGCTTATTGCCCGCCACAAGAATTGTATAGCCAACTTTACAGGAACAAGTCCTTGAGCCAAATTGAATATTTTGTAAAATCCTTGTATGACAAATTGTATCTCTTAATATATGGTTGCAATATGCAAGCAAGGTTCAAGTACTACGTAAGTTAACTGAAGGTCTCCTCTCATGCTTAAAGCAGAACTTTCTCTACGTTTTTTTTTATCACCTCTCAAGCTTATAGATTACATATTTCCTTACAAAAGCATTTCAGTTTTTTTTTTAAGACCTTTCCTATTGAGAGGAGTGATAATATACTAAACTCACATACACTACATGGATGTTAAGACTCGAACTTAGGATCTTTGCATTGGGAATCAATTGTTTCAAACTACCACACTAGTGGGTCCTCTGTAAAACATATATGTTTAGGAAGACATATTATGGACTTTGCTCTTTTTCAGGACTTTTAGTTTCTGACCCTCGGCAAAATTTATAAGCCCAGTATTTTAAATGTTGCTTGAATTAAACCAGTTCTTCCCAAATTGGATATGCTATATGGTATAACGGGATAATGTAATTAAGGGTCCATTGATTACCACTTCATTTTCATCCCACCACTTTTTTTTCATCTCTCTTTTTCTCCATGTATTTCCCCTCTATCGTTAGGCAACAAAACAATAAAAATAAAAACTAAAAACCAAAAATGAAAAGATTACCAAATGGACTAGAAATTATAACCCATTCTTCATTAGTTCATTTCATTATCTATTTGCCAGCTCGCTTTAGTACAAAAATGCAGCTGTGCTAATGCAGAAGCTGATTTGATTTGATCATTTTCCTCTCTTTTTTTCTTCCAAAAACAAGGACAGTAGGTTCACATACTCGATAGGATGAGTGATTTCAAATCAGTAAAATGGAGAAGAAGACAACAATAATTGTTGAAACTTGATGCCAAATTATCAGAGTCTCTTATGTTATTCACACATCACAGGTCTCTCTGTACACCCATTCATATTCATGTTTTGGGTGGGGTAGACAAGTTGACTACTTGACACCCAAACCACCTTTACATTTTGGCTGACACTCCAAATAATAATAGTTTATTTTGAAAATATCTAACGATTATTCTCACAGCGCCATAGAAGCAGCTCGCACAGCAATACCAAACTAGTCCATAGAGCAACAGAAACTGAAACAGAAACAGCATGGAGCATGACAGAAACAAACGTTTGCTTAATGCTCTTATATGGTGTGTTTCAAAAGCTCAAGTTGGTGTAGGTGCTTTTTGTACAGTCAGCAGCTGTTAGCATCAATCAAGCATCTTCTGACGCTGAGAAGAATAATGCCCGTGAACGGCCTCTTGTTTTTCTCTTCTTCTGTTCTGTTCAGGCAACTTGCAACAAAGAAAGATAGAAAGTAGATCCAGCTGCCAAATTAGTGAATTATTTATTGCACAGTTCGATATTTTTTTCAACTTCTTTTTGCGTTTTCAGATCCCTTTTTTATATACAGTAGTATGTAAAAAGACAGCAACGATCAACATGTATGTGTGTATCTTTTCATATTTTCTTGTTCAGATTCATTTGCATGTCGTATGGGGAAGATTTTTATGGATGCACAAGCAACAAACGTAATTCCAGACAAAAAAAGGGCGGGTTTGCTCAACAACAATCTACAACTTTTTCTTCTTCTTTTCTTGCAAGGCAAGAGTCACCAAAGCAAGCCTCATATTTTGTGACGAATACAATAATTTGTTTGCTATAAAATAAAAAGGAGAGCCATGGAACACTCCACCTTTTCAACGATAATTTCAAGATTTATTTGAGTATTTCTTGGTTGATTGATGTTATTGTGGTAACTACTCTTAATCACTGCATATGCATATGCATATGCAATTTATAGAATTACTACCGGAACTTCCTATGCTCCAAGTAAGCACCTCAAATATGCTTCACAGATCCAATCTCAAGGAATTCATATGCTACATAGAACTTTTTAATCATTGGATTAACCAGTTCACTTTTTTTCGTTGGATCTATTTCGTAATGCGATATGACTTCCAACCATGGATGAACTCCTTACAAAGATGAAACAAATTTTGATTAATCATATATTAGTACCAGTAACCACTAATCAAAGCAACATCAGAAGTTTTGATCCAATGTACAAATTCTAAACCCTAAACCCAACTGAACTAACATACCACTAAACCTAAATAAAAGTAAAACTTATGTCGTAGCCTTAATTAGATCCAAATAATGCACACAAAATCAAACGACGACGTTATGCCACGAAACGACAAAGTCCTGCAACCCAGCTCTCAACTCCTCCCAAAGCCTAGCCTCCTGATCAAGCTCGACCCCGCCACCCTCCGCCATTTTCACTTCCCCCAACACCAAACTCAGCGCAACCTCCTTCACCTCAACAGCCATAACCACCTTCGTCATCACCCCCTTCCCTCGTTTCCCCAACCCTACATTCACACCGCTCTTCCCTTTCTCCACTTTATACCCCAACCTCTCCCCAACTTCCGCCACTTTTTCCACCACCGTCTCCGCCGCCGCCTCAGCCGTGAACCGCCTCTCCATCCGGATCTCCACCTCGAAGAGCCCCGACAGATCCAATCCCGACGACATCGAGATTATATCAAATGCATTCATCCCGCACGGTACGGCGTCGCATTTCGACTTCTCCTCCTCCGGTTCGAAAGCGCCCGTCAGCCCCAACTCCATCGATTTTTTAAACCACGCCTTCTCCATCAGCGCCTCGATCCCCAACCTCGTGTTCGGGTTCGGGTCGAGCAGTTGGTATATGATCCGACCTGCCGGCTTCGAAATCCAACCCGGAATCTCGTACTCTCGCCTCTGAACCTTCTTGTACATGGCAGCCAAATTGCTGTCTTCGAACGGTAGGCGCCCGGCGAGCAAGACGAAGAGGATAACACCGCAGGACCACGCGTCGGCTTTGGAGCCGTCGTAGCCGCGCCGGTAAACCACCTCGGGCGCCGTGTACGCGGGGGTTCCGCAGGCCGTCTGCAGCAGCCCGTCTTTGAGCTGATCGGGCAAGGCCGAGAGCCCGAAATCCGAGACTTTTAAGTTCCCGTTCTTGTCCAGCAGAAGGTTCTGGGGCTTCACGTCGCGGTGAGCGACGCCGTTCTGGTGGCAGAAGTGCAGGGCCGAGACGAGCTGCTGGAAATACCGGCGGGACAGGGACTCCGGCAATTTACCGTGGCGCGAGATTTTGGCGAATAACTCGCCGCCGGTGGCGAGCTCGACGACGAGGTAGATTTTGGACTTGGTAGCGAGGACCTCATGGATTTTGAGGATGTTGGGGTGGTGATGGAGGCGGCGCATGGCGGAGATTTCTCGGAGGATCCGAGGCTCCATGACGGCGTCGATTTGGGTTTTGTCGATGATTTTGATGGCGACGGCGGTATTGTCCACGAGGGATTGGGCCTTGTAGACCTTGGCGAAGCTTCCCCGCCCCAATATCCGGCCCAATTGGTATTTGCCGAGGAGGGTGGTGGTGGTGGCGGCGGTGGAAGGTGGAGGGGTTTGTGGGACCCCTTGGTCCATGGCTCGCAGGTTGGAGAAAGCTAAAGCAGCAGCAGCAACCTAGAGACTGTTGAGGACAAGGGCTGATGTGGTTTGGGTGTTGGCTTTTATAGCATATTGTTTTTGAGCCTGCTAGTTGGCCTTCTACCGTCAAAATTTTTGTTTCCCATACTACCCTTGTATTATTTGTTTTGGTTTTTGTATTTGTAGTGATTACAACTTTAATTGGAAAAAATACGTGTTTAAGGGTCAATTAAATTTTCGCATAAGTAAAATTTGACCAGATAGATATGATATCTGATATTTTTTCGTGTATTTAACACTTTGCACATATTTGTGAGTTTATTTTTCTCTCTTATGATTTGTATCTTATGTTGCACCAACACTTCAATTTATATCCTATCAACATGAAGATTTTGTTTATTTAATATATATATAATTATTATTATAATTTTTTTAATTGTCGTGTCCTAGTTGTGTCTGTGTTCTAGTTTTTTGATATTTTCTGTATTCCCGTGTTCCCATATCGCATATTCGTATTCATGTGTCGCATATTCGTATTCTCATGTTCATATATGTGCAACATAATTTGTATCTGTATTTTGATATCACCACCCAAGAGCATATATGATATATATTCTGAGTCGGCATTTATTCCATATATGTGCAAATACATGTTTATTAGATTCCATGTCATGCTTAGTCAGGTAGTTATAGATATCCTCTCAAAGTCATACTTATATAAGGATGAATTTTTTTTTTTTTTTCCTCACCAACCAACCTTTAGTTTATTGTTTCTCCTTGTTTAGATTCAGATCTCATATTTAACTCACATAAATACAAAGACGATATATATTTGTGATGACTCAATACATAATTTTAATTAGCTCTATTTGTGACGGTGACCGCCACAAAATGCTGCCATAAGCAATGATGTACACACTTACAATGTTAATACGCGAGAACAATTAAATACGCTGCAAACAAACAGAAGAAATGGGTATTATCATTTGTCATTAAATAAATATCAAAGTGGGCAATTGGGAATGCAGAAGGAACTTTCTTTTGTAACTTCCTATCGTTCCAAGTTGTGGAGGGTCACAAACATGATTTGAAAACAAAGGCATCAAGGTGAAAAGTATTTCCACTACCAATTAAGAATATAATGCTAATAAACTAATCAGTGTGCTGACAAATGAGATGACCCCATGCTTAAAGCCTTAAACAAAAGTGTAATTATACACCATTCTCTTTTCAAAGCAAAGCGTCTTTTATTTATGTTTTTTTAATTTAAAAAAAATTCTATAGTAACGGGTAATTATATGACAGACTGTAAAATGAAAGGCACCAGCTTCAACAATAAACACGCATAAAACAAAAGATTAGATCAAATCAAATCATAATTATTAATTAATTAATTCATGGAGTGATATGATATGGGAACAACTTGGCCCCCTCTGATCTGATAAGTCAAATTAGGAGGTAATACGACCTTTCATTGTGTCGTTTTCTTGCAAAAGTTTCACGTGGTTGGTTTGCTTCTGCCTGCCTAGGGCCTGCTCTCAACTTGCGTGGCAAATTCGCATGTATGTAATAAAGGGTATTTAGGTAATTTAGGCAGGTACTGGAGCACATTATTTGGGCATGTTGGGATTGCCTAGGCTGCGTCTGCGGCTGACTGCATCTGCCAACGACTTATCTCCTGCTCCTGGCCACTGGGGTGGCAGGAGGTTGTTGCCGCGTTATTGTCTTTGCCTTGCAAAATAGCAACTACATATATACACTTTTTTTTTTTTTCCATATTGTTTTCATGTTTTCTTTTTCTATTTACTTGATGGGTTATGTTATGATTTGAATATTTTCTTTGACTTTTTATGTTGTTGAGAAATTATGTTATTGCATTTATAATTGAGTTAAAAAAGTTATTAGCCACAAATGATCATTACAATAACGGAGCGATCTAACATCAAAATTAAGACAATCTGGGGCTCTTCCATTAACGATTACGTCGGATTGAAGAAACTCGACATAGACATCTCAACTAAGAGTGCAAACTCAGGACAACTAAAATAAATTAAGCTTTTCATAAAAAATAAAAATAAAAATAAATTAAGCTTGAAAAAAATCAAGTCATAACAATACAAATATGTGAGATTCAACATTTTGTTTGTTTATTTAAATCCTAGCTCATTTTATTCGAAACTAATATAGTTTAATTTACAACCAATTTATTTCAATGTAATATAATATTAAAAGCTCCAATTGACCAATTGACCCCAAAATAGTGAGTCCGTCATCTTAGGACTCGTTTGATTAAAGGTTTAGAAACTTGAGAATGAGTTTCAAATTACATTTCCTAGTCCTCATTTTTCAGCGCTCCTAAACATGAGAATGAACATTCTCCATTTTCAAACATGGGAAGTTAATTCCCAGGAAGTTCAATCCACGAACCAAACGAGCCCTTACATTAACGTTTGAATTCCTCCTAATAAATTATTAATTTAAAAAAATATAGACTGTCGATGCTATAAAAAAAAATAAAAAAAACAAAACCTAATTCATACATTTGCATTGTTTTCTTAGCTTTTTTATGAGACATGCTATCCTTTATTTGTTTATTTTTTACTTATGGAATATGGAATGATTCCCATATGATTCTTTAAGAATATTACGATTTCTATACAATTTTTTTAAAATATTGCAAGTCCTACCTAACTAAGAGGGTGTGGGCCTTATAATCATGTGGAATGAGTCCCACTTAATAGAGTATGATATTGTGAATCATAAGACAACAAATTCAAATATAATATAATATTTTAAATCAAGTCCACATAAGACTGTGGATCTCATTTTGCTATTGGCCCTGTTTGACGGCCATGGGCATGCCACGTCGGCCAACTCTTGACCTACTTGCTTGCGTTAGTAGGGGCCTGCATAGCCGGAGACGCTAGAGAGTAAACGGTGGTTGATCACTCACGCATGATGTAGCATGCGCTCCAAAATATAAAAGAAACAAAAAGACATTTAAAACCTTTTCCAATTGTACTTTATATTAGTTTTCATTCGATTATATTATTAGGTTGGTTTCTTTTCTGAATTGTATAAATATATTTAATTATTAATGCATATTCTATGAGCTTCAATTTAGAATTTACTTTAGAAAATACTTAATAGGCCATGAGTTTTCTTCTTTAAAAAAGAAATTTATTGACATGTATATTGAAAAGGGGAACAGAAAGAGACAAGGAGGAATCTATGTATAGGTTGGAGTGGGCGCCAACCTAGTGCAAGATTTAAAGTTACTAGACTTTGGTTCAAATTTTATAAAGCTGTCCACAAATATTAGCCTACCCCTCTTTGCCACATGTTGTCTCTTGCGGTTGCTTTTTGGTTTTTTAATCTAATAAACCAACCAAATTTTGTTTTTCTGGCCTTTATTTATTTATTTATTTTCTTTATGTACTAGCCCCCTTGGCATGCATGTGCCAATTGATTTTCTTTTTTCTTTTTTATTTTATTTTTAGAATTAAGAAAATATAATATGGGTAGTTATGTTCTATAAAAGTAGGACCTATTATATGATTTTATTTTTATTTATATATTTTTAATATGAAAAAATAAATTTACTATATTATCCTTATTTAATTAATAATTTCAATTCTTAATGTTTGAATTAACCAAGGGTATTTTATGATATTTTGAATGTTTCACCATTCTTTGCCTTTTGCTTTATATATATAGATACAGTTTATTTTCTCTTATACTTTGTTCTCTTACGTTGTTTATGTGAATCACCGCTTCTCCGCCTCTATCTCTTTCTTCCTCTCACCGCTCATTCTCTCACTGACTCTTTGAACTACCCCTCTCTCGACCCTCCCTCTTTCTCAACTCTTGCGATCATTCTCTCTCTCTCTCTCTCTCTCTCTCTCTCAGAGAAGCGAGAGAAGCAAAGGCAGAAATGCTTCTCACAGTAATAACATTTAGGTTATGGTTGTTAAATTTTAATGGTTATCATTAGGTTTTAAGATTTAGGGTTTGGTTGTTAAATTTTTGGGATTTTTTTCTTATGCTATTTGAAAGAGAAGTTGCTTCTTTACTTGAAGTTCCACTTGAAACATCAGGGTAAGGTTCTTTGCTTCTCAAGGTTAGGATAGGGGAGAGAGAAGGAGAAAAGGTTCGTTTAAGATTATTTGTTTTTGATTATATAAAAAAAAGAAGAAGAAGTTATTTTTTGGTTTTTAAATATTTTTAAAGAATGTTATGATTTTTATGATTTTTTTTATAATTATTATTTGGAGTCCCCAAAGTTAAGAAAAATATTAGCCTACCTCTAACAAAAATTCCTAAATCCGCCATTAGAAAGAGATAGAATGCATATGAGTGAAAAAGATAGAGTAAATAGTTTCGATTCTGAATCTAGTCAAAATTTAGCTCAACAACAACAATGGTTACATTTTGCATTAGACTTCTCCCTTCAGCATTGTTATTAACAAAGTACTATTACACTTATTGAATTTATTCACTAAATACCATAGGTACTTTTTATTTATTCAAATCAATTATGAAACGGGGATCATTTATCAGGGGCTTTAGTCTCTTCTAATCATCATGGGAAGAAAGATAAATTACTGGTTAGTCCGACAACCAAATTCTTATATGTAAATTAACTCACTAATGTCTTGGGCAATGTCTTCTTTTATAACCTCTCACCCTCCGTTTGGATGAGGGAAAATAACTCGGAATTTCGCTAAAAGTCGGGAATTTAAGAGGAGAAATTGACAATTCTTTTGTATGGCAACTTAAGCGCGGAATTTATGAAATGACTTGTGGAAAAAAAAAAAATTTGAGGCATCAAATTTCCGAGTTTAATTTCCACCAAAATAGGTGTCATTTCACAGTTTCCATAGTGCATAAATTCATATTTTCTAGTGTGCCAAAACTTACATAAAAAAACAACGCCAAACTTTTCATTAAAAAAAAAAACAGCACCAAAATTCATTTCACAATTATTGTTTGTACAATGATCTCTTTTATGGTTATGCTAGTACAATGGTATTATGATAATTTTCGTGTTAAAGAGCCTTCACATGATTGGGATGAAGAAATGCGATCTTATTTGAACCATATGTATAGTGGAAAAGAAGTTGATTGTATTGATCAATTCTGAATTAGCAAAAGTGCATTCAAAAAGTTATGTAGAATTTTAGAAGAAAATGGTGCGTTGGTTTGAACAAGAAATATTTCAATTGAAGAATCTGTAGCAACATTTTTGAAAATAATTGCTCACAACTTGAAATACAGATTCATTGGTTTTGACTATTACCATTCAATCGAAACAAGCAATTTAATAGAGTCTATATGCGATGATGAGAATTAGTGAAGAATATGTAAAATTCTAGCGAAGTATTGTTGGGAGTTCTGAAAGAAGTAAATCGCAGTGGTTTGAGGTACTTATATAACTAGAAGAAAAAAAACGATTTTTATTTTATTTTTCAACTAGTTATCTCAACATACTTATATTGTTTTATATTTCATGTTTAGAATTGTCTTGGGGCACTTGATGGAACTCACATTCCAGTACTAGTATCGGCGGAAGAAAGACCTAGATATGGAAATATTTAATTTATGTCATTTACAATTTACATGAGTTATCTAAACATTGAAATTTTCAATTTCTGTCATTTAAAAAATTCGACATATATAAATCCAAACACTGAAATATTCAATTGCCATAAATTGAAATGACGGAAATATAAATTCCGTCATTTTAGAATTCTATGTAATTTGCAATTCCTTCATCTAAACGAAATTTGTTAGTAATATAATATCACCAAGTTAAAAAAAAAAAAAAAAAATCAATTATGGTTTCATTCTTGACTTAATCTATATCTAGAATATGCCATTTTGTGACAAAATTTGATAACCTAAAAAAAAAATTAATTGTCCAAGAAACATCGGGTTTGTTTATACTCACCAATTAATAAAGAGTAAAAGGTTGATAATTTATCCATAGATCATAAAGAGTAAAAGCTTCTGACTTATCTTTTCATACTTGCAGGTTCTAACTGATTCAGAAAAAAGAAGAAGAAAAGGTTAAGATTATTTAAAAAGGCATGAAAAGAAACAATGGAGAATGACCATAA
Organism: Prunus mume; assembly: GCF_029339155.1. Taxonomy (NCBI): domain Eukaryota; kingdom Viridiplantae; phylum Streptophyta; class Magnoliopsida; order Rosales; family Rosaceae; genus Prunus; species Prunus mume. Next base: position 27,268,921 of record NC_142699.1, on the reverse strand, counting down.
GTCATCAATGGAGGAGAACGAACATGAAAATATAGCATCCCAATCAAAAAAAGAATCGATAGAAAAAAAAAGATCATATATACTCACCAATAACCAAAGGAGGGACAGTGGAGTGCCAATTGATGGTGTAGGAGGATGGCCGATGAAGAAGGCGAGAGGAGACGGTGACGGTAGAAGAGGAGAGGAACGAAGGAGAGGAGGGAGAACCAGTTTTCACATTGGCTGGGTTTCACGTTCGCTAGGGTTTTTCTGTTTCTGTTTTTTTTTTCTTTTTTGCCAATTGATAAATGCTAAAAGAAATGAAAAATTAAAATAATTTTAATTATTGTGGTTGTCCATCTCAGCTGCTACATAAAGTGGTATAATATATGGTATACAAAATGTATAAGAGTAGCATTATTGTTATGCTATTCTCCAAAAACGCACTGAATTATTTGATTGCATTCAATAATGTCCAAGTAAAATATAGCATATAGTATTTTATTACAGTCTTCATCTTATTTGTGTGGTTATCATAGTGTTCATCTTATTTTATTAATTATGTTTGGTTATCATATTCTTAAATGAACATAAGTATTGTCTCCTAGTACGTAACTTTGAAAGTGCCACATGCATTACGACACAAAAATTGAGTGTGGGTCCAAATATTACCAAAATATAAAAATAAAACAATGGGTCCTTCATGGGCCAATCCTTCCACTAATTGCATTCAATTAGATGGATGTCGATATCATTGTCTGAGCATTATATGTATTCAATTAGATTATTAAAACCTTAACTACCCAATTTTGTCCTCAAACAACGGCTTAGATGTTTTCCTCAAAAGTTGACTTCAATAATTAAAAGAGGGAATTGAACTGCTTTCATTCACAACTTATTTTTTGCTTATATCAAATTTGAAAGCGGTTATTTTTACGGTACAACAATGTCAAATTGACCCCTATGATTATGGAAATAAATAGAGAAATGATGGGTTCAAATAGAAATACTCTTAATTTTACAAATTAATTAATTAAACAGCATCAAACAAGTGCTCTCTCATCATGAATCAAAATTCAAGATGGCCTTTGGAAGAATATAGTCGGTACCTGCCAAAACTTTTTAAGTATCCTGAGAGGAGTGACTTCAAAGTAAAGTTAAACAGGTGTTGAAAAAAAAAATTTGTTCTCTGTTCATTAAATTTTGATTTGATTTGATTTGATTTTTTTATTATTATTTTTGGATACAGGTGATATCAAAGGAGGGGGAATTCTAACACAAGACTTCAGGTGCATGAATAACTGCTCTTAACCAATTGAGAGCTACAAGCCCCTTGCATGGATTTTCATTTTATGAGTACGCTCAAAAGAGTAATAAGGGATATATGTGTTTGGAAGTATTAATAAGTCCTTCTCAAAACTAATCCTATTCTGTCCTTCCATGGTTAAAAGATCTTAATTAAGAAAGTGTTGTTTGAAACAAGTTGGTAATTTTAACAATGAAATGCTTGGATGTTTTTGTTTATTAGTTGGACCAATAGCCTCGCATAATTGGATTCTTGTGTGCATCGTTAGACCACAGCAAAGAGGGCATTAGATTTGCAAATCAACATTAAGTGTAATACATGCCTAATCCAAGTCCATATCAAGTACGTTTTAACCTTAAGCTGTGTTGGATTTAATTTAAGCCATGGAATTTAAACCCACGACTTATTATTCATATATTTCATGAAATTTACAATTTCCAAGTAGAAGAAAAGACATGCTAACCGTGGCTGATTATCAATATGGTATCTACTTTGGTAGGGAGAGCCTGAGGCAAACAAAAATTCATGGCTAGAAATAATTAGGTAGACCTAAGTCCCTATCTGCATTGCATTCCTTACCAATCTCCATCAGTCTACTCTTTTTTCTCGGTCTTCTTTCAAGCGTGATGGCCACATCGTCACCTAGCACTAGTCAAGGTTGATTTTGAGATTTTAAGAGTGTAGAACGACTACAAAAGAAGAGGCTCTATATACTAATAATCTTACACAAAAAACGCATTTTTGTGGTATGATATTCTCTCTGGGTTCTTTAATTTTTATTTTCCAACAATATTCAAATGTGGGATCTTGATTTGTATGTCAAATTGGAGGGAGAAACACTTTCATCAAACTGACGGCCAATAATGTTTTGTTACATGAAAAAATTATTACGAGTGTTATGGCATTAATGGCCGGTGATAACAAAATAATATTACCCGTTGTAACTAAATTTTTCTCCAAATTAAATTTGACTTGCGGGCTTGGGTTTGGGGGATTCATTATTAATGGTTGTTTTATTATAAAAAATGCAAAGCCCAAAGAAAGAGAAAGACGAAAAAAGCCCAGCCCAATTCTACAAACATTGACTCATAGCACACAAAATCGTTCCACGTATCACATAGTAGTTTTCTAACTACGATTAATTTTAACTTTAATTTCCTAAATTATTGAACTTCTAGCTTTTGTTTGTTTATGCTTTCTTAGTTGTTTGAGAACAGGTATTACTTTTAGTTTCCTACGATGGATGAAAGATGTGGTGTGTGTTTATGGCCAATTAGTATGCTGATTTGACAGTGGTACTACATGTGAGAGAGCCGCCATCATAGCTTGGTTTGACAGTGGAAAGAGAACTGACCCAGAAACTCATGAGGTTCTTGAAGATACTTCCATTGAGGCAATCAATTGAAGAGTGGAGAGAACTTAATTACTGCTCTATCCTTGGAAATCTCACAACAGAGATGTCAAGAGGAAGATTTTGATCACCTTAAAGGATATTGTGGAAGGGCATGCAAGAAACAAGGTAAGCATCTTCGGACTCTTTGTTAGAATTTTAAAAGGTTTTAAAAATTTAATACTTTTTATTTATTTAATTATTTTGACTGTTTTATTTTATTTATTGTGAGGGTTATACTTATTTAATTTTCAGATATTATTTATCTATATATATAAAGCAAAAAGTAGAGAATGGTGAAACATTCAAAATATCAAAAAATGTCATTGATTAATTCAAACATTAAGAATTGAAATTATTAATTAAATGAGGATAATATGGTAAATTCACATTTTTTTCATATTAAAAAAATAAAAATAAAAACAAAATCAGATAATAGGTCATACTTTTATGGAACATAACTACCTATATTATTTTTTCTTAATTCTAAAAATAAAATAAAAAAGAAAAAAGAAAACCAATTGGCACAAAGAGGCTAGTATATTCAATGCCTTAATTTTCTGGTTTAATGCGGTAAATGTTACATATTATTAGATGCCTATAAAAGGGACTCCTCCTTCACATTTGTACAACACACAACACCATCAGAATATCACATACCACAATCTGATTCTCTCCTCTTATACATTTTATATTTTCTCTACACATATTATTATTTTTGGCAACGGTTTTGTGACTTGGATACTTATATCCGTCTATGAACGTGCTCATAGCAGATCTTGAGTTTGTGTACAAGGATTCGTGTCTTGGAGTCTTTTAGACCGCCAGTACCTGCATGTAGGGAGGCTACAAAGGCTTTAGGACAACGTCTTTGATGTGCTTCACCGTACCAAACTCACCTTCTTACTTATTATTTAGGGTTAATCACAGTTTATTACCCTGAACTTACAATGTTAAGGCATGTTAGTCCTTGCCTTTTCAATTTCAACAATCGCATACCCTGAGCTTGTAAATTTGTTACAATCCAATTCCACCGTTATGGTTTCCGTCAGTTGTACCGTTAGTTGTTGATCTGGCACTGATGGGGCCCATTTGTCCCCTAGTTTCGAAGTCCTTCCAAGGGCATTTTCGAACTTGGATTAATCGGCCTCTCCCGCCCTCACGCCCTCCAATGCGTCTTCAACAAATTAATCTCCAGATTACCAAATAAAGCTTCCACACTTGCAAATCTTCCACTTGATTTACTGTCAGACGTTGGAGAGGATGATGACGCAAAGCCGATTGAGAGAAGGCTATGATGAGTTGGGATCCACGACCACCTGGAGAGGACGACCTAGTTTACGGTATGTGGGGATAGAGGTTTGGTTTGAATTTTTTTCTAGATAAAGGTTTCGAAGTTCGCATATTTGGATATTAGGGTTTTAATATTGATTTATTTGGGGGTTTAGAGTTCGATTTTTTGGGGAAATGGTTTCAAAGTTCGCATATTTGTGGAAGAGGGTTTTAATATGGGGTTTTTTTTGGGTTAGGCTTATGAGTTCACAGTTGTGGGGAGAAGGGTTTCCCAATTCACATATTTGGGGTTTACTGGTTGTTGTCAGTGGCCTTTATGTAAGGAAAGTTTGTATGTGGTCCTACTGTCACCCATGTGATGTTTGGCTTTTGGTGTGGAAAGTGACTTTATAATGTTTAATAATTCAAACCCGGTGGTATAGTAAACTGCATTGTAAAAGTGTTTGCTTGGTTTTTTTTGTGTGGTAATTGTTTAGTTGGTGATTTCTGCGCATGTCTATAAATCCATGCAATGTGTAATAGTAGCCTAATGTTGGATCATCTATGTACGCAGATGATGATTGCTTATTTAGCATTCGAATGCACCATGGTGGAAGACTGATACACAAGTACTATGTTGATGGAACTGTTACATACTTTGATTATGTGGATATGTCTTTAATTGAAATAGACTGCATGGCTGTGTATTTGGGGCACATTGGTAGAAGTGATTATTGGTATAGGGTTGAAGATGAGGGTGATTTGAAGAGGGTGGATTTTGACTCAGAAGTTATTCAAATGTGTGAAAATGTGCCTGAGGTTAGGATGATTAACATGTACATGGATCATCGGGACAACATTGATGATGTTCTGAATAGCCAGACTTAACATTTATTGCTGTTATTCTTCACAAGTATATCATTATGCTGATGATGTGAGAAGTCCAGGATTTATCCTTCAAGAGCTACCAGAGTTTGATAAATTAATTGTTGTACATGATAGGTTGGATAAAGCTACATCCAATGAGGTACACAAGACTAGGAAACCAACTCCATCCATGAATTCAGCTACTGCCAAAGGCGAAGAAAAAGTAGCAATAGTTGATGAAGGCAGTGTACAACATGAGACAAACAGAGATACTTCTAAAGGGAAAGAAAATGTAGCAGCAGTTGATGAAGGGTGTGTACAACATGATACCACCAAAGCTACTTCCAAAGGCAAAAAAAAGGTAGCAGAAGTTGATGAAGGGTTTGCAGATGTTGAGATAAATGAAATAATAAGATCTGTTAGGAAGAGGAACCCCTCAATTCAACAAGAAGTTGATGATGCTGACGATTCTTCAGAAACTGATGATGAGAGTGACCCTGACTTTATGGATAATGAATACAATATTGATGAGGATGATGATGATGAAGTCTTCTTACATGAGGTTGACATAGATGGTGAGTGGGGTGGAGAAAATGCTGAGCAATCAGTACCAAAGCCTTCATTTGTGGAAGACTTTATGGATAATGAAAACATGTATGCATACAATGATGAGGAGCAGTACCTTAGGAGAGCACCACAATTAGATGAGGAGAGCACTGGTCATAGATTCCCAGAGTTTAATCTTTCTTGTGACATGGGAACTGTGGAGTTTGAAGTTGGCATGCAGTTTGCAGATAGTTCTAGCTTCAGAAAGGCTCTGAAGGCTATTTCAATCAAAGAAGGATGGGAAATATGTTGGTTGAAGTCTAAGAAGTATAGGATTAGGGCAATTTGTGCAGCTGAGAACTGTCCTTTCGAGATTTATGCATCCAAGATGTAACATGAATACACACTACAAGTGAAAAGACTAGATCCCAAACACACTTGTAGCAGGGTATAGGAAAACAAAGGGGTAAGATCTCCATGGTTGGCTCAAACATTTGTGGAGGAGGTGAAGACAAACCCTACTGTACCAGTGGTGTTCTTGAAGGCAACAATGCAAAGGAATATTAACAGTAGAATATCACTGTCCAAGGTTAGGAGGGCAAAAAATAGAGCTTTGAAAATCATAGAAGGTTCCATTAGTGCACAATAGGCTAGACTCTGGGACTATGCTGCAGAATTGAGGAACACAAATCCTGGAACAATAGTGCAAATAAAATGTGACTTCAACGCATTGTTACAGAGGCCTGTGTTCTAAAGAATGTACATTTGCTTGGGTGCTTGTAAGGAGGGATACAAGGCTGGATGCAGAGCTGTAATAGGGCTAGATGAGTGCCATTTGAAGAGTCCTTATGGAGGCCAGTTGCTGTCAGCTGTTGGTCTAGATGCCAATAATATGACATGGGTTATTGCTTATGCCCAAGTGGAAATGGAAACCAAGGATTCATGGATATGGTTTTTGCAGCTGCTGGTGAAGGATATTGAGTTGGCAAACTATTGGAGCAGGATTTTTCAAGAAGAAAAACCTCCACAGGTTCTTGACTAAAGTCCACACGTTTCCTTGGTTGAAAGAGAACTCCGAATTACGTTCCCGAAGTCAAACGATGGAAATGGGGTGAGTACCTGCAAAAATCACTTCGACGCTCAAGTTAGTTTTGCGCAACGTACTCTTAGTGTTCAATTGGATTTTTCATACCTTTGTTGGAGGTCTAGTTGGGTTTTTATAGAGTGCCGAGATCTTGGGTCTAGCCCCACTTCCCTAGCTTTGCGCATCCCATCCTTCACTTCATGATAATGGGATCAGATGAGTGGTTTGCGTCTCCCTTGTTCCGCACTCCTCTAGTGGGAGGCAAGTTCGATCATCCCACGTCCTTTAGTCGTGACATATGGGCTAGGCCATGATAAGTTAGATTTGGTCCCCACAGTGCCCTTTTTTTTTTCCTCTCTACATTCTTCGTGGGTGGAGAGGGAAAAACGACCTAATTGGGACTTTGGAATATGATTTCTTCGGATTGAGCTTATGTCGCCGTGATGGGCTCATGGCTGAGCCCAAAAATAAGCCATATGTTTTCTTTCTTGGGCTTGTTGGTTAAGCCAAAAAATATGATCCCTATTGGCCTATTGCCAACTCATGCATGTTGCTTCCACACCTTGCATGGGAAATATCCAAATGTAAATTTTCATGCACGTTGCCAACTTCTCATGTTTCAACTGTGGACTATTATCCCCATGTGGAGTATTCGAATGCGGACAGCCAATCCCATGCTCAAGTGGACCCTTTTCTTTATTTTGGATTTCTGCCCATTTGTCGATCTGGTGAGTTCCATGCTCCTTACTTTCTCTTTCCTAGCCAGTCCCAAATGGATTGGGATGTGCCTCTAAGCCTTTGCCAACCCGATGGGTCCCATATCTCTTGGCTTCTCCCTCCTGGCCGATCCCATCTCTAGGAGCCAACCCAATGGGCCCCATGCTCCTTACTTTCTCTTTCCTGGCAGATCCCAACTAAATTGGGATGTGGCTTTAAGCTTTTTCCAATCCCATACTTGGTTTCTTTCTCTTGACCGATCCCGTCTTGGTTTTGAGCTCTTGCCAATCCCATGCTCCTTACTCCATGTGTCTTGGTTTCTCTATCCTGGCCAATCCCATCTTGGTTTTGGGCTCTTGCCGATCCCATGCTCCTTACTCCACGTGTCTTGGTTTCTCTCTCCTGGCCGATCCTATCTTGGTTTTGGGCTCTTGCCGATCCTATGCTCCTTACTCCACGTGTATTGGTTTCTCTCTCCTGGCCAATCCCATCTTGGTTTTGAGCTATTGCCAATCTCATGCTCCTTACTCCACGTGTCTTGGTTTCTCTCTCCTGGCCGATCCCATCTTGATTTTGAGCTATGGTCACTCCGGTGGGCCCAATACCCCTTTAGCTATCCTTCTGGACTCGTGCCCCTTCGATCTCCCAACCGATCCAAGGTGTTCGCGATTTTTTTTTTCTTTTCTTTCCTTGCACTTCTTCAGCTGTCCATGCGGGTCCCAATACCCCTTAAGCTGTCCTTCCGGGCTCGTGTGCCTTCGATCTCTCAACCGACTCGAGGTGTTTACGACTTTTTCTTTTCTTTCCTTTCGCTTCTTCAACTGTCCATGCGGGCCCCAATACCCCTTAGCTGTCCTTTCTAGCTTGTGTGCCTTTGATCTCTCAACCGATCCGAGGTGTTTACGACTCTTTTTTTTTCTTTTCTTTCCTTGCGCTTCTTCAGCTGTCCATGCAGGCCCCAATACCCCTTAGTTGTCCTTCCGGGCTCGTGCATCTTCAATCTCTCAACTGATTCGAGGTGTTTGCGACTTTTTTTGGGGGTAGTTTTCTTTCTTTTTTCCTTTGTGCTTCAGCTGTCCGTGCTTTAGTCTTTGCATTAGGGGTGAATAAGCCTAGCTCTGCAGGTGTACTTAATACCTTGCACCACTTATTGCCTACATCTGCTACTCTTCTTTATCTGTTGTTGAGGTGCACGCAGCTTTCTTTACGAGGAGCGCATGCTGGGTGGAAATAATTTTGTGTGGTCATATCAGTTTAGGCTTTGTTGTTAGAGCCTAAGGCAAATATCTGAGCCGGCCACACCTTGCCTATATTTGCTTTTGACAAACTTTTTCCCGTGACTTCTGTGAGTTATCTTCCCACTCTTCACCCCCGCTATAAAAGTTTTGGTGATGGGGTACAGTCGCTCGCAAAAACCATTTGCTATTGTTCCTTATATATAAGTTCTAGGCGCGAAAGAGAGGGAAGTGTCCTGTGCGTCTGAGAACTCTGCCGAAAGGGTTCTTTGTTCTTGCCATCATCCAATAAGTACTATTTTCATTTTTCCTATTTTCATGTCGAGCCACAAGATTTGGCCTAAGTCCGGTGGTGTCTCACCGAACTATGAGATACTTAAGGTTCGCACCAAAAGATATGTTCCTGACAATGTAGGAATTGGTCCTCTTCCTCTGGGTTCGAATATGTACACTGGTGCCGGTATCCCTTGGGGTTCCTTAATTCTCTCGCTGGCCCACTTAAAGCACGTTAGGTTTCTGCTCCATCCCCTCTTTCACATGATCTTGTATTACTTGCGTCTTCACCTCATGCAACTAAACCCGAATTCTTACTTTCTCATATCTGGGTTTCTAGCCTTCGGCATGAAGTGGGGTGTGCCCCTTAACTTTAAGGATTTCATTTACTTCTATGACTTGGCTTGTGTTAGGGGGAAAAGTCACTATTTCTTTTTTACGTCCAGGTATAGTAAGAAGGTATTCACTTGTAAGCCCACTTCTACCAAGTACTGGAAAAACCAACATCTCTTAATCATCTGGGAGTGGGCAGCGCCTGAGATGTCTAACATGCCTATCCTCGGTGTTGGCCCAAAACTGGGTATATATATTTATGTCTCAAATATTATGCGTGTTGTCTTTTTGCAGGTCTAACTAACCTCTTTTTTTGGTAAGACTTCCTTTGAACATAAGGTATCTCATTCTTGAGGACCGGATCGCTTGGTTGAAGGATAACTTGGTTGGTCAGGGGTGGGATATCGCACGCTTCGCCGTTCTGCGACTCTCGTTCGTCTCTCCACTGCTCGCCGTACAATGACTTACCTTTCGTTCGTTTTGGCTTATTCAAATCTGCGTGGAATAGACTTGTTCAAGGACATTTGTTTCGTCAACGTTGAGCTTTGTTGCATCGAGGATTCAACGTCCCGTGATCGAGCGTTTTAGAGAAAGGGAGGCGAGTCACCAAAGCCCAAGGACTACGTATCCGGGTCTTAGTCCGATCGACCGATATGTTAGCACCATGCTCATTGTCGGTCCCAGCAAGAGGGAAAGGAGGTCGGGAAAAGAGCCCGAGCTCTCCGGTCTGCGAAGAAATCCCGTCATGCTTCACAGGTTGTTTTAGGTTTGGGTTCACCAAATGTGTTTGCTTCGAGCACACCATCTCGACCTCAACAAGTCCCTCGCGCCCCCATTCCTGCTAGCTCGTTGGGAGAGAACGACCTTATGTCCATGATTTACGAACAAATGTGGGGTTATCAATCACAGTGCTTGAACGCGGTATGCTTGGGATTCGCATCCAATTGCCGTATCATGGCTATATGTTTAATGCCCGCTTTTTATTTCTCGCAGATGGTTGGGATTCGCAGCGCGTAAATGGCGAGGTTTCAGGTTATGAGCCGTGAGATATGCGAAAAGATAGCGACCCTTGAACTTTGCGGGAAGCGTATCAAGGAATGTGAGGTTGAGCTTGAGCTTGAGCAGAGCGGGGCGAGATGCGAACTTTGAAAAGTGGCCAAAACATCTTGATGGGCGTTGACCGCCTTAAGCAAGAACGGTGAATGCCGCACACAATAGGGATAAGGAGTATCAAGCCAACACCAAGCGATCAAGGTCGAGATGGCACGACAATTCAGATACGATTGGGTCCAAGGTCAACTTCACGAGCACCGGTTTGTGGTGGGCCTAGATGACTATGATGTCGCTGGCTATGAACTATTCCGGGTATGCACCTGCAGATCGCCCTCCCGTGGATTATATCCCCATCGCAGGACCCCACCGGCCTTTCATAGGTCAACCCATTACAGGTCGGTTGGGACCATTGTACCTAGTGCTAATCTGCATCGTCTATTGCCGATCTTGGGCCTGTCCTTGGATTTACGCTTCACCTCACCTGCTGGATTTTCCACTTGTGCTGGGCCTACCTCGAATGTCGTTCCTGACCCATTTGATGATGCGCCCTAGGTTGCCTTGTTTCGTTTAGTACTTGTTGTATTTTCTGTTCGGTTCTATCTTTGGCTTGATGTACTTAATTATCTTGGGTCACATTCCTAGAATTCCAGACTTGTTTTATCAGGTTTTATAAGTTATCCACTTGATTTGAATCTTAACCATAACGTAATTACCTGAGGCTTAGCATGGTAGTTTTTCAAACCTAGCCAAGATCCTCCCAGGGTGTACAGTTATTTTCAAATTCAAAAAGCAAGGGATTGGATATCCTATCATCCCCGCATTACGACCTTATCAGGCGTCCTCCATATCTCTAGGTAAGCCTTTATATAAAGGGTAATTCGGTTTTCAGGTGAACATATATATCTCACTTATGGCTCATAGACGCAAGCTAAAGCTCCATTTCCGCCTTTGCGTAGATGTTCAGAAGAAAGGAGACTCTCCGAGGAGGAGGACTTTGTCTCTGTCAAGGAGGGAGTCCGCTAAGAGAGATTACAAGAGCGCTAATGGAATCATTGAGATATGCTCTCAGGATTCCTTCGCCGACTCTCCAGCCGATGTTTCAAATTATTCGGCAGTTCCCAATTCGTTCTGTGGGTCCAAGTCCCGATATGGTGATATCAGAGGTGGGGGAAAGGCTACTATAAGAAGGAGTACCCCAAGGGCACAGGATGAAGCTGGTCCGTCTTGTGCCCCACGCTGCTCCTGTCTCTTCGACCATAACATGTTGTTGATGGAGCGAGACCTACTCAAGGAGGATCTGGCATACGTTAGTGCCCAAGTGACTCGCATTCGGAGTGATCTTGCTGATGCAGATCGCGCCGTGTCCGTAGCTCATTCCGACGACATACGTGACAGATTTAGACAGGGTATCCACCACTTCCGCACTAAGGCAAAAATGGTTTATCCTTATGTGGATTGAGATTGTCTCCCCTTGCCATCATACTAGCCTATGTTACTCATGGATTTGCACCTGTAGACTCAGTAATTTTATGCATTTTTCAGCTTTGAATAATTTGGAGGCATTCATCCTAAAAAGATTTTATGTTTTTCCTTTTGCGGCCATAAGAGCCTAATGCTATTGTTATGTTTATTCATGCGGTCTTCGACCTTGTCACCTGTGTATTCTTATTCATGTTGCTTGACCCCTGACCATGTCCTGATCCCCAATCATGTCGTAATCTCCGATTACTTCTTTACGAGCGATTTCCAATCGTTTCTTTATGCGTGATCTTTGACCACATCTTGATTGCGATCTTCAATCGTACTTTTGCTTCTTGGCCAAGCGCCTTCCGTGTTCGTGGATTAGTATATGTATTTTCTTGTTTACAAGGTCTTCGACCACGTGAATTCAGGTGATGCTAATTTAAACAGACATGGTCTTCGACCCAACAATTTGAATGTGAAGAAAACATGCGTTCCATTAAGCGTTCATCGAACGATGGACAATTTAGGGAAAATTCACAAATAAGCGAAAAATGAAAGCAACAAAGAAATGAAAACTATAAAATCAAATGAAATACTTCCTCAGATGAATTGCATTCCAAGGGCATGGTACATATTGACCGCTCTCGATATGCATCAGCATATAGGCCCCTTTTCCATAAGCCTCAATTACCTCGTACGGTCATTCCCATGTCCGTCCAAATTTTTCTGCATTTAGGTCCTTGGTATTCTCCATGACCTTTCTGAGTACCCACTCGCCTGCTTTGAATTGCCAATGTCGTACTTGTTTATTAAAGTAATTGGCTGCCTGGTACTGGTAGTTTGCAAGTTGTAACGATGCGGCTTCTCGTTGTTCTTCAAGCATGTCAAGGTTGTGAGCTAGTTGTTGCTCATTATCATTGCTCTTTACCACCAGTCTCTTAACTGTGCGTAGTCCGATTTCTGTAGGGATGACGGCTTCCATAAGCTAAGGAAAAAGGGGTTTCGCCGGTTGGTTCCCTTTGGTAGTGCGGTATGCCTATAATACGTTTGGCGTTCCCCTGACCATTTGCCTTTGCATTGTTCAAGCCTTTCTCTTCAGGCAATCAAAGATCGTACGATTAGTTTTGGGACGAGAACTATTAAATGATCAATTTTTCCTCGTAGTAACTTCTGAATTTACGATTATCGAATTGGGTTCATGTTGTCCGTCACGATGGCCCTTGGTATCCCAAAGCGACAAATTATATTCCGCCATACGAATCTTACCACGTCTATTTGGGTTACTGTCTTGTAAGCCTCGACTTCCACCTACTTTGTAAAGTAGTCAGTGGCCAAAATGACAAACTTCTTGCCTCCCACTGCAGTGGAAAGTGGTCCTACGATGTCCATACCCGGTGGGTGAATGGCCAAGGCCCTACAACAGGTTAAGTTCCTCGGTGGTTGTCCGATAAAGGGTGCATGCCTTTGACATTTATCGCATTTTCGTGAAAACCGCTCTGCATCGCGGGCCATGTAAGGCCAAAAATATCCTTGGTTCAGCGCTTTGTGGGCTAAGCTCTTTCCACCCGTGTGATTCCCACATGTCCCTTGGTGAATTTCTTTTAGCACCCATTCGGCTTCACGTGGATCGAGACATTTGATATATGGCCCTGAAAAAGGCTTACGAAAAAGTGTATCATCTATGATGGTGTACCTTGCGGCCTTTATTCGTAATTTCTTTGCTTCGATCGGGTCATTGGGTTGGGTTCCCTTCGTGATATAGTTCATGATTGGAGTCATCCACGTTTCTTCTTCAGCATCAATCTGCATAACTCCGTGATCAATTGGTATACTGACTCGATAAGAGTTCCACTAGGGCGACCCTCATGTCTTCCACTGATGTTGATGTGGCGTGGGCTAAGCGATATGCCTGAACGTTAATTTCTCTCGGTCTTTGTTCAAACTCTATTTTTTTTGAACCTCACAAGCTGGCTAAATCCTTTACCAACTGCTGAAATGCCCAAATTCGTTCATTCTTAGTCGCATATTCCTCGTTGTCTAGCCGACTATGAGGCGAGAGTCGCTATGGACAACTAAGCATCCCACCTTCAACGCGTCCGGCTAATTAGAGCCTTACCACCGAGGCTTTGTATTACGCCACGTTGTTTGAAGCGGGAAGTTTAATCGGACGGAGTACTCCAAGTCCACCTTTTCAGCGGCGAGAGGACGATTCCCACTCCGGCTCCCGCTTGATTAGATGAACCGTCTATATACAATTCCCATTGGGCCATATCCAGGATTGGTGCCTCCTTGATTTTATCATGGTTTTCCCATTGTTTGTTAGGTGGATAGCATTCTACTAGGAAATCGGCAATTACCAGGCCCTTCTGGGCTGTCCGAGGTTGATATCTACTGTCGAATGCTCCAAGCTCGATGGCCTACTTTGTAACTCTTCCTAAGAGGTCTGGTTTAGACATGACCGCCCTGATTGGTTGGGTCGTTAATATGATGATCGTGTGTGCCTCGAAGTATTGTTGAAGCTTCCGCAGCCGTCACTAAAGCTAGCACGAGTTTCTCAACTCTGGATATCTCTTCTTGGCCTCAATTTAGCTCTTGCTCACATAAAATATGGGTTCTTTGGATTGAATTTTCTTCCTTAGTCTGCACAAATACAGCAATTTCAAGTGACACCATGTATAGGTATAAAGGTTTACCTTGCTTTGGAATGGTCAGGGTCAAGGGATTAGCGAGGTACTTCTTCAGGTGCTCAAAGGCTTCTCTTTGTTCTGGCCCCCATACCCTTCCGTCCTTGTTTCGAATGGCACGGAAGAATGGCTTACAACGATCTGACGATCTTGAAATGAACATGATGAGAGTCGCTATTCGCCCAGTTAAAACCTGCACATCCCTAGGTGTTCTTAGGTCAGGCATACTAGTAGTGCCTCCACCTTAGATGGGTTGGGCTCGATGCCTCGCTTGTTCACTATTTGCCCTAAAATTGCCCTGACAAAACGCCGTATGCGCACTTCTTCGGTTAAGCCGCATCTTGTATCTTCTCAGTATATTGAAGACTTCTTCCAAGTGCGTGATATGTTGGGATTTTTCCTGGCTCTTCACAACCATGTCATCGATGTAAACCTCCACTGTTTTGCTGATTTGGCTTTTGAATATCTTGTTTACTAATCTCTGATACGTCGACCCTGCGTTTTTTAGCCCGAATGGCATCACTGTGTTACAATACAAGCCTCGCTAAGTGATGAATGCCGTCTTTTCCTGGTCCTCAATTGCCATTGGGATTTGATTATATCCCGAATAAGCATCCAGGAATGAGAGAAGTTTACACCCGGCAGTAGCATCTGCCATTTGATTGATCTTTGGTATTCGATAATAGTCTTTCGGGCACGCCTTATTCAAGTTGATGTAGTCCATGCATACATGCCATCTCCCATCCTTTTTACTTACTACCACCATATTCGAGACCTAGGTTAGACACCACACTTCTCGAATGAATCCGGCCTCGAGCAATCGGTACACTTCATCGCTAATAATTTGGTTCCGCTGAGGTGCGAACCTCCTTTACTTCTGCTGGTACGGAGGGTGGTTTGGTTCAACGTTCAGCCAATGACACGCGATCTCTAGGTCGATCCCCAACATGTCGATATGTGACCACGCAAACACGTCCTTATTCTCTCTTAATAACTTCATTAGTTGTTCTACCTCATCTTCAGATAAGAGGGAGCCCACCAACACTTTTCTATCAGGATAAGAAGGATCCAGAACTTCCTCTTTGAGTGGTTCGATCGTCGGAAGCTATGAGTTTTCCTCTTCCTCTTGTTCTGATGGGTCCTCCATTTATTGCTTTAAATCCTTGCTTTGATGCTTGGTCGCAGCCTTAAGATTAGTTGCTATGCTGTAGCATCTTCTGGCCTCCACTTGATCCCCTTTGATATCAACTGTGGTTCTGCCATCCTCAGATATGCATCTCATCACTTGGCAACGTGTCGATGCTTCTCCATCCATTCGATGAATCCAATTCCTTCCCATTTTAGCATTATATGCGCTCGGCGCATCCACAACTACGAAAGTAACGAGTAGGGTCTTACCTGCGGCAATGACCGGCAGAGTCACGTCTCCAATCGGTTGTGCTTTCGTCCCTTCAAATGTGTAGATCCGTGTTGGGTTTGGTTGAATCTCCCTTTCGTCTAGCTTCATTCTTTGGAAGGTGCTCCAGAATAACACGTCTGCGTTACTCCCCCCGTCGATCATCACTCTTTTTACCATCGAATTGGTAATGCGGAGGGTCACCACTAATGCGTCATTATGAGGGAACTCAGTTCTTTCCATGTATTTCTGTGTGAATGAGATGACTCTAATCTTTTCCAAGGCTTTGGCAGATTCAGAGGTCGATGTGATTCCATTTATGCATCTCACCTTTTCAGCCCGTCTTTTTTCGAATTGGGATCGAGCCCCTTTTCCTTGGACGGGATTCGGTCGACCATGGATGGTGTTGATCTCCAGTAGTTCTTCGTTTGCGATATTTCCGGTCATTATTTTTGCTCACCCTCTTAACTTGCCCTACTCTCGTTGTTCAGCGATGCTGGGATAGCATTCCCTTTCTCAAAGATTGTCTCCACCGATGCACGAGACTTGGCCTCATCGTGGTGTGTCCAAAGTCGTTATGATGGGCGCACATATTATTCCTATCTCGCTTATCTGGGGATTTGCAGATCGGAGATGGTGTTTGAAATATACCTTTGCCTTTGTTCTCATGAAAAGTTTGGCTAAACTCACCGTGAGCCTGGTGATGGGTTGGCTTTGCTTAGGTCCATTGCTAGATTCTTGTCTCGAGGGATATTGCCTCGTTTCCACCTTTTGCTCCGGCGGAGGCTTTGGGACTACAATGGTGGAAGTGGCGTATTTTGATTGGGTGAGCTCTTCTTCTATCCAGTCTGATGACTTCATCCGCCCGGGCCATCACTTCCCTCATATCCACTGGTGGGGTCTTCACTAAAGACCTGTGCATTTTTGTTCCAAGTATGACCCCTTCACGAAATGTCAGCGAAGCAGTATGAGAATCACATTCCTCAAGAGTAGACATTTCCTCTGTAAAACACCTCAAGTAGTCTTTAAGGCTTTCTCCGATACTCTGCTTCATGTTGAATAGGATCCTGACGTCCTTTCTTCTCTTTTGACTGCAAATGTACTGAGATATGAACATCCTGAGTTGGGTGAAACCGCCAATAGACCTTGGTTTCATTGTCTAAACCAAATCGGGCTGGCCCGACAAGCGAGGGGAACAACTTACATAACAGGGCCTCGTCATCTCCTTCGGGCACCATTTGTTGTTGGAAATGATAGATGCGTTCAATGGGATCAGTCATGCCCTCGAACAACTTAAACTTAGGTTGGGTGAACTTAACTGGCTTCTTGGCTTTCAGGATGTCTTCCTTGAATGGAGACTTGCAGATTCCTTTCGCTGCTTCAAGAGCTAGTTCAGCGGGTGTTTGCGGCTTGTACCCTCTAACAATCTTCTCGATCTGATTGCACAAATCGGTGTCCTTAGCCTTTTTTGTCATCTTATGTAAGTCGAGATCTTCGTCTTGATCTTCCGCCGTGGCCTTGTCACGGACACTCGAGTGTGTGCTGCTGGAAGAGTCTCCCTCGGAGATCTCATGTCTTTGCTTCCTCTTGCCCTTTTTGAGCCCTCACGGCAAGTAGTGTTTTGCGCCTTCTCCAGAGCCTTTTCCGCTACTTTTCTTGTTTCGCGCAACTCCTTCATGATTTCCCTCAACTAGATAACAACAAGGCTTGGTTTCCCATCTTGGGTTGCGCTTCCGGATCGAGGAGTGGACATCGCATTCCCTAGGACGGAGGTGTTTGGAGTTCCCTGTGCAGGTTCACCATGTTTATGATCAACTTTGCGAGATTCCCACAGATAGTGCTGACTGTTGGAGCAGGATTTCTTTCAAGAAGAAATACCTCCACAGGTTCTTGACTGAAGTCCATAGGTTTCTTGGTCGAAAGAGAACTCCATATTATGTTCCCAAGTCGAGCGATGGAAATGGGGTGAATACACGCAATCACTCCAACGCTCAAGTCGGTTTTGCACAACGTACTCTTAGTGTTCAATTGGATTTTTCATACCTTTGTTGGAGGTCTAGCTGGATTTTTATAGCGTTCCAAGATCTTGGGTCTAGCCCCACTTCCCTAGCTTTGCGCATCCCATCCTCCACTTCGTGGTAATGGGATCAGATGAGTGGTTTGCGTCTCCCTTGTTCCGCACTCCTCTAGTGGGAGGCAAGTTCGATCATCCCATGTCCTTTAGTCGTGGCATATGGGCTAAGCCATGATAAGTTAGATTTGGTCCCCACACAAACCAATATGGGTCTACATTCATAAGTGATAAGTAGAAAGGCTTGGTGGAGGCTTTTGAGGAAGTCGTGCCTAATTGTGATCACAGATTTTGTGCAAGGCTCCTATCTACAAACTTCAGTTTGGTGTATAAGGGAAAATTCTTGAAGGATGCAATGTGGAGGGCTACATTTTCAACCACAGTTCCAGAGTTTAGAAGGACAAGGGAATTGTTAAGGACATTAGATGGTGAAGCTTATACATGGCTAACAGGTAATGTTTTAAGAGCATTTGCAACCACAATTATTTTTCTATAATTTAACTCAATGTACATTTACTAATCTAAATGTTATTTATGTGAAACAGCTCCAGAGAGACCACCAAGACATTGGTCAAAACCACCAATACTACTTTGAAGTGTCCAATACCACCAAGGCTAAGTCTGCTGTTGGAAGTTCTGTCCCAGCTTCTATTCCTAACAATTATGATGCTGAGATGGAGAGGAAGAATCAAATGAGATAGAAGGCAAAGCAAAGAGCTCAAGTACTGAAGGTAATTGCACTTTACACATTGTATTTGCTTGTTGGAATGATGGGAACTGTGACATAGGTGATAGCATTCTGTCTTTGTTTGTTTTTTCAGGAAAAGAAAGACAAAAAAAAGGCAGAAAATGTAGCAACGTCTACATCAGATTCAAACAATCCAATTGGAGGGAGGAAAATGACTAAACGAAGGAACACCACAGGCAGCAATTATGCTTCTGTCCAAGAATCACAAACTGGAGTGTATGATCAATTAGGGTTTTGTATGAACAGACTGTATTTGCAAGTGTTTTGGCCAATGTGTTTTGTATGGACAGACTGTATTGGAAGGTGTATAGGATCAAATAGGGTTTTGTATGGACAAACATATGTGGTTGTTTGCTAGCTTTGGTCTGACTCATATTTGGTAATGTATTTTGGCCAAGGAGAAACTATATTACAGTTTTTGGCAGCAGTTGGTATAATTGTATTTTTGGTTATGGACAAACTGTATTAGAGCCTGGTAGGTTTTGACCTTTTGGGTATGAAATGCTTCATGTAATGCACTATTATTTCGGTGTAATGCAATCTTATTATTTTGTTAGCATGCTAAGATTAATGCATTCTGTCTTTCTTTCTCTTCTTTTGTATCATCAGGGACTATGTTGGCAAGCTAAGATCAATGCACTCATTTTGGAAAATTTGCAAAACGAATGTGATATGCCAATTTGCAAAAGGAACGTCAATTTCCAATTTCACATTTCATACAACCCATTTCATTACAACCAATTTCATACAACCCATTTCATTACAACCAATTAATGGTCTTACAAAAACCTGCAGTACACAAAAAGCAATTGAAACCATCAAGCAAGTTCTAGTATTGTCTTTGTTCCACTTGAACCATTATGTTGAGTTGCATTTGCTGAGAGCACGTCAACAAGGACGCCAATAACGATCAAAAACCAAAGTAGCTTCTCTCTCTTGCGCGAACTCTTCAGTTCATCATTAGCCTTATCTATCCTCTTCAACAACCCAGGAATTATCATCTTTGACCGAGCACACATTTGAGGATCGAACCAGTCGAAATACCCACACCCTTTCTGCTCAACATGAGGTAAATAACTTAAATAATCGCCCAATTCAAAAATTCTTGCAATTTGAAACCCTTACACCCAAATAACAAAGAATTTACTGAAATTACCTTGCGGCAGCATGTCCAGAATCTTCTCCCTGGATTATCTTTGGTCCAAGAGGTTTCCAGTAGAGCAAACCCACCACAAAAGCATCGACGCGTCTCACTCATTCCAGCTTTCATAACTTCACGAAGAAAATTTGAGGATTTGGAGATATTTGGTGTGAGAATTTGGGAACTTAGGGTTTTTGTTCCTATCAAGCTATATGAACGACGAGTTACATAAATTTTAAAAATTTCTGAGTTGCAAGCCAATCACCCTATGCCACGTGGGCTTAATCTGAAGATAAGGGTTGGAGGGCGGGAAAGGGAAAAATCCAAGTTCGAAAATGCCCTTGGGAGGACTTCGAAACTAGCAGATAAGTGGGCCCCATCAATGCCAGATCAGCAACTAACGGTACAACTGACGGAAACCCTAACGGTGGAATCAAATTGTAACAAATTTACAAGTTCGGGGTATGCGATTGTTAAAATTGAAAAAGGCAGGGACTAACATGCCTTAACGTTGTAAGTTCAGGGTACTAAACTGTAATTAACTATATTATTTATTTTAATTTTACCTACCTATTAATTTGTTTTTTTTCAATTTCATTGTACCTTAAAAGCTTTCTAATTTGTTTACATGTTATTTATAATATAAATATTTTGTATTTGGTTTTACGGAAAAGGAAAACTATATTTTTTTATAACACTCTTTGTATATATTTGGATATATCCTTTCCGAAAGATTTATCAACTTGTTTGGGGTTGTCAAAAAATCCGCCACATCCCGGCTGGAGCTCAAGGTGCGGCCGGGGTTCGTATGGCGGCTGGAATTCCAGAGCTTATATGCCCGGGATTGTTGGAGATTAATCTTGGCCGGGTTTTGGATAGCTCGAACTTGGCGGAAGGGTTTACGGCCGGGTCTTTTCGAAATGGTGCTGGGGAGTGGCCGAAATTGTTGGAGCCTTGGAGCCTTGGAGCCTTGTTGCCCGAGAATTAGATGCAGTTGGGCCTCACAAGATGCAGTTGAGAAGCTAGCTAGGTCCGGCCGAAACTATAGGAAAATCTCGGGCATATCTTTGAATGTTGGTTGCGGCAGGATTTCTTTGGGCAAGAATCTTTGGGTTTTCTTGTAAAAATGCGGCTGAAGTTCATTTAGGTTGAAACCTCTTTGCTTTTATATATTATATATATAAATGAATATAAAAGTATGAATATGCGGCCGAGTTTTTGGTTTTGAGCAGATGCGGCTGGGATATTTAGGGCTCATTCGGTAATGTTTTTAGAGCCTGTTTCTGCTTTTGTTTCTGTTTTCACAAAACACGTTCGTGCATCGTTTTCTTTTTCCCTCACAAAACGTTTTCTGAAAATAAATCTGATTTTGTGAACAAAAGTTGAAAATGAAAAAAATTTGTTTTCAGTAATTTCATTTTCAGTGTTTTCCGAAGACACAAGAATGCATCCCATCAACAACTCTAGCTCTCTCTCTTGACGACTGATAAACCCACCAATAAGAACAACACCCATCTTCTCTGACCCAAAATAAACAGATCTGCAAATTAAGAAAAAAAAATACAGAGGAAGAAGAAGAAGAAAAAAACAGAGACAAGAAGAAGAACCACCACATACTCAACTCAACCACCATCATCACCCAATCAAACCATCACAACCATTAATTAGTGGAGAGAGAGAGAGAGAGAGAGAGAGAGAGAGAGAGAGAGAGAGAGAGAGATGGGTGGGTGTATGGGATTCATGCCATGGAAGGAAGGAGGAGTGGGTGTGGCCTGGGAAGAAAGGAAGAAGAAAAGAGGAAGAAAAGGAGTAAAAAGAAACGGCATGGGGAAGGAAAGGAAGAAGAAAAGGGGAAGAAAGTAGGAAAGAGGAAGAAAAAGAGAAAAAAGAAGTAGCCATGCGAAGGAAAAGAAGAAGAAAAGAGGAGGAAAGAGAGAAAATGAGAAAAAGAAGAAGAAAAAAAAAAGGAGATAAGATAGTTTTTGAGCTTAAATTTTTTTCATTGTTTATAATAATTTTAGCCTCTAAAAATATCAGAATTAAAAAAAATTAGAACTGAAATTAGCAAAAATACACCTGAAAAACAATTGTACTACCAGACACGTTTTCATTGTTTTTGTTTTCTAAAGATGTTTTCTAATTAATCTACCAGACGCATTTTTATTTCCTGAAAATGCAAATTTGTTTTCTTATTTTCATTCTCTGAAAATATTCTCAGAAAACATTCTCCGTAAACGTTACTAGACTTAATCTCTTTGCAAATTGGGCTGAAAAGTCTTTGTTTTATTACTGATATATATATATATATATATATATATTATAAATAGATGAATGGACTAAAAGTGGCTGGAGCCTTTTGGGTAGTCTGCGAATTGGGCTGCAGGTTTTTAGGTTGGAGTCCAATTGTATGTACTTGGGATGAATAAAAGCTGTGGCTGGGTCTTTTTGCTGGTCTCCAAAATTGTGCTTTAGGAACTTTGGCAAAATGGGCAAGTTGTTTTGGAGTGATGCATATAGATAAGTGGGCTGCTTTAGAAACTACATACATAGCTAAGTGAATGGCATGCACGCAGGCTAGGAGGTTTTGCCCAACTTATGCTTATATGAATATATGAATATATATATATATATATTGAATAATATAAAATCTTATATTATATGGATGACAATATAAGAGAAGTCGGAGGCCCAAGTTTAAGCCATTTATTCACGCCCAGATTTTTGGAAGATTATGTGCACATGACAGAGGCCTCACAAGGAAAGAAATCAATAGATTTGATAGTAACTCCAAGTGTTCCAAAGTAAGGAAGAATCAAGCATGTTAGAATATCTCAATCAATGCAATCCTATGGATTTAGGGGGGGCTTTGGAAGGAAAGAAATTTTAAGAAAGTTGACCTTTGGCCATTCAATGGCCAGCCCATGTGTTGACGAGTGCCCCATATAAACCTTGCTCAACGAAGACATCAGACAAACAAACTTATCTTTCGTCTCGCACTTTTCTTTTCCTAGACTTAGGATTTTATTTTTCAAGCACCTAGTATATTGAGTTCTTCCTTTTTCTAGTGTAAGTTTATATTTTCCCTGTCACTTAAATTCTTATTCGATTTATATTTCTTGTCATTTCAATTCAAGTTTATTTCGATTCCTTTACATTTAATTGTTATCGCACTTCGATTGAATTTAATTTCAAGTTTATTTCATTTTCGTTCTTATCGCTTTTATTTCGTTCTTGCTTTATTTATCGCTTTGATTTATTTTATCGCATTTCAATTCTTGTCTTTACATTTATACACATATTTAGTTTAATTGCATTATTTTTTACTTAAACCACAAAAATCACAAAAACATTCGTACGAAACCTAAACATTCTCAAGCTCGAGAAATTGAAAGAATCTAGGCCAAGAGGAGGTTCCATGCTTGGCCGATCAATCGTTTGGTCAGAAGTTAGAAGCGCAACACATCCATCTGTTCACATTCCATTCAAGCCCAAATTCCGGGCTTGGTGGTGGCACGCCCCGCATCCAAAAGAAGAAGGACCAAAAGTTACTTCCGTCGGCCGCCCCGGCCGAAAAGAGGGAAACACAACTTCATTATACATATGTATCGAATTCGAATTTAAGATGTGAATATTATGATCAATATAGAATCTGTCTCTGAAAATCTATGTCAACTCCATTATCCTTATCGAATTCAATTATATGAATTTGCTTTCAACTTTTTTAAACATGCAATATCATAAGAATGGATTGTCCTTCAAGTTATAGAAATTACTCGAAATTACTAGTTAGATTTCCCACCATCCATCTTTCAAGCTATCAACCAAGTTATATTTGTTAAGAATGAAATACAGTATACATTTTTTTCTTGGTGAAAAAAAGTTTAGAGGGAGGGGAGTCTGGGCCCCTTTTTTGGTTTTTATATATTACTCACTAAGAGGGATTGTCAGTAACAAGATTCGAACCTAGGCCTTGATAGCAAAGAGAATGATCCTTACCAACTCAACCAACCCTCGTTGGCAAATTACAGTATACATTAGCATATAGTATGTTTACTTAAGGGTTTAGGGTATCGGCCGTTATAAGATATTATTCTAAGAAGATAAAATGTATAGAATCTGTATTATGCGCAGGGTATCAACCGTTGTAAAATATCTTCTGCTTTTGTGCATGCAAACAACTATAAAAGGAGACCAACCATGAGGCAATGAGTTGATCATCAGAGCAAACACACACAATAACCTAAAAACTAATCAGTGAGAGAGACAATGGCATCAAATCAAGTCGGTTTACGGTTTAGGGGTGGGGACGATGAAATCAAAGTTAAGGGCGATCCTCAGGTGAAGGGATTTTCCAACAGATTTGATGTGGATGAATCGCGCCTCGCTAAAATCAAAGCTAAGATCTCTGTGGAGGACTTTGACTACTTGAAAGGATTTGCCAACTCCAACAAAAGAATTGATGAGAACGACCCACGCCTCGTTGAAATCAGAGCTAAGATCTCAGAGGAGGACGTTGACTACTTGAAGGAACTTGCCGACTCCTCCAACCTTGTGCAGGGACATATTATCAGTGTTAAAATTAAAATCTGTGTAATCCTGTAATGGCAATCTGTCGTTGCAAGCATGCAATTGAACAAGGCCATAATAATGTGTGTATGTACTAAAATATCTTACACTAAAATAAGAGCTGATGCGGTATTTGAGGCTCCTTTCTTATCTATAGGCCACGTTTTTATGTAAATGTTCTTCTAATAAATAAATAAATATCAAATTCAACATTTAACTTTTTAGATTTTTAGATTTTTTTGTTTGTCAATATTTAACTTTTAGATTATGTCAGTGGAAATAGATTTTCTCTTATAGATGTTTTTGTTTATTAGTTGGACCAATAGCCTCGCATAATTGGATTCTTGTGTGCATCGTTGGACCACGGCAAAGAGGGCATTAGATTAGCAAATCAACATTATGTGTAATACATGCCTAATCCAAGTCCATATCACGTACGTTTTAACCTTAAGCTGTGTTGGATTTAATTTAAGCCATGGAATTTAAACCCACGACTTATTATTCATATATTTCATGAAATTTACAATTTCTAAGTAGAAGAAAAGACATGCTAACCGTGGCTGATTATCAATATGGTATCTACTTTGGTAGGGAGAGCCTGAGGCAAACAAAAATTCATGGCTAGAAATAATTAGGTAGACCTAAGTCTCTATCTGCATTGCATTCCTTACCAATCTCCATCAGTCTACTCTTTTTTCTCGGTCTTCTTTCAAGCGTGATGGCCACATCGTCACCTAGCACTAGTCAAGGTTGATTTTGAGATTTTAAGAGTGTAGAACGACTACAAAAGAAGAGGCTCTATATACTAATAATCTTACACAAAAAATCTTGATTTTATTGTGTTTTACTTTTGTCTCGTAGTCGTAGGTGACTCTTCTAAGAACGCATTTTTGTGGTATGATATTCTCTCTGGGTTCTTTAATTTTTATTATCCAACAATATTTAAATGTGGGATCTTGATTTGTATGTCAAATTGGAGGGACAAACACTTGCATCAAACTGGCGGCCAATAACGTTTTGCCACATGAAAAAATTATTATGAGTGTTATGGCATTAATGGCCGGTGATAACAAAATAATGTTGAGTAATGCTACACTTACCACATTTATATCCCATATTTTCATACCACCTTATGTGGCAGATGAAGTGGACAATCACATCAATTAAAATGTGTCAATAAATCATGAAAGTTAAGAAAACTTTAAATTAATTTTAATTGATGTGTTGTCCACCTCATCTGCCATATAAGGTGGTATGAGAATGTGGTATACAAATGTGGTAAGAGTAGCATTATTCAATAATGTTACCCGTTGTAACTAAGTTTTTCTCCAAATTAAGTTTGACTTGCGGGCTTGGGTTTGGGGGATTCATTGTTAATGGTTTTTTTATTATAAAAATACAAATTTATAAATAAACCCAATCCTAGACATGTATTTATAAAAAAACTCAAACACTATTTAAACATAGAAACACACCCAAAATCAACAATCAACAATGTATATTTTTTGGGTGTGTTTATAAATGAGTTTTGAGTGTGTGTAATGATGGGTTTTGGGTGTGTTTATAAAGTGTTTTGGGTGTTGGATTTTTTTTATAATTTCAGCCCCCATTTTGGGTGTTTTAGTGAAACTCCCTTATAAAAAAGGCAAAGCCCAGAGAAAGAGGAGACGAAAAAAGCCCAGCCTAATTCTACAAACATTTACTCGTAGCACACAAAATCGTTAACGTATCAAATAGTAGTTTTCTAACTATGATTAATTTTAACTTTAATTTCCTAAATCATTGAACTTCTAGCTTATGTTTGGTTATGCTTTCTTAGTTGTTTGAGAACAGGTATTACTTTTAGTTTCTTACGATTCAACCTTAAGTTTCTGTCCTTGGCCAATTAGTATGCTGACTGGTGTGTGTGTGTGTGTGTGTTAATTTTTTCCCCAAGAGAGATGAAAGATTTATTAACTCGTCCCTCCCGAAATTTGTAGCAATGTATGTGAATATTTGTGTGTCTGTATTTAAGAATGAGATTATTATCTATAATTTGCTAAACCAGGGTCTTAAAGATCCGAACCTTGACCAGTGTTTTGCAAATGACATGCTCACAGACATAGATATGGCAGTTGGAGTGCCTTTAGAGCCCTCGGAGATAAGCAAAGAGCTAGCAGATTTCAGAAAGGAGAAAGGAGAAAGAAGACGCTGCCAGCAGGAAGCAAAGAGATGTTTTTGGTTATTCTATAAGAAAGTTGATCTTTTGGTTTTAAGTTGTTATTTACTTTATCATCAGGCAAGGGACACAGACTTTTACTCTATCCCGGGTCCGGAGTGTGACAAGGAAATTTGAAACTACTCGCAAAGCTAATTAACATTCCCACCATCTATATAAGGACAACTCACAAAATAAGTGGTGAATTCTTGATATGATAGAAAGATTCTAATCAATATTGGGGACCTATAGTAGTAACTTTAATGAGGAATATATTAGATATGGATCTATCCTTTCCAAAAGATTTATCAACTTCATTATACATTATATGGAATTCGAATTTAATATGTGAATATTATGATCAATATAGAATCTGTCTCTGAAAAGCTATGTCAACTTCATTATCCTTATCCAATTCAATTAATATTGCTTTCAACTTTTTTAAACGTGCAATATCACAAGAATGGATTGTCCTCGAAGTTATAGGAATTACTCGTTAGACTTCCCACCATCCATCTTTCAAGCTATCAACCAAGTTGCATTGCTCTTTCATCGTTGGAAGAGCTCCCTTTCCTTCTCCATTGATTGGATAAAAACAAAACTTACAAAACAAGCCTTGAATACCATGTTATACATTAGCTAACCCATTACTGAGGATTGACAATCTACACACGGTAGTAACTAATGGCGGATCAAAGATTTCACAGAGACGGGAATTGAAGGAAGCTAGAGAAAGTAGAGAGAAGGCAGAGATAAATCAAAGAAGAAGAAGTATATTCTGATTTGCATAGTTGTTAAGAATGAATTACAGTATACATTAGCATACTATAGTATGCTTACTTAAAGCTTAAGTAAGATATTAACAAACTAACAAACTCTTAACAGTTTCTAACAACTAACACGTTAAATACATGTGAAGCCTGCTGACTGTACATATAGAGTCGTCAATAACTTGAGTGAGGAATATTATATGTATTGCAAGTGTTTGTGAAAGAAGTTAAAAAGATCCTCTAACAAGAAAGGCCACTACGACTGTATTGTCTGTCACTGTAGAATATTATTCCCAGAAGATAAAATGTATAGAATTTGATCAATATAGAATCTGTATTACGCTCAGGGTATCGTCCTCAGTCTAAAAATAAATCATTTTTGTCTATTTTGCTTCTATTAAAATTTTTTTCTCTCCTTTTGCTTTTTCCAAAATGTTAAAAAATATCTTCTACATTTGCGCATGCAAACAACTATAAAAGGAGACCAACCATGAGGCAATGAGTTGATCATCAAAGCAAACACACACCATAACCTAAAAACTAATCAGTGAGAGAGACAATGGCGTCGAATCAAGATCAAATTCCCAACTTCTGCAACCAAGGCTATTTAGGGTTTAGGGGTGGGGATGATGAAATCAACCCCAAATCTATTGGAATTTGGGGTGGGGACAATGAAATCAAAGCTAGGGCCAGTCATCAGTGGGGGGAATTTCCCATCTCCAACTTCAACAACAGATTTGATGTGGGCGAATCGCGCCTCGCTAAAATCAAAGCTAAGATCTCTGCGGAGGACTTTGACTACTTGAAGGGATTTGCCAACTCCAACAAAAGAATTGATGAGGACGACCCACGCCTCGTTAAAATCAGAGCTAAAATCTCGGAGGAGGACGCTGACTACTTGAAGGGACTTGCCAACAAAAGATCTGGTGTGAACAACACGGGCTTCGCTAATGAATGGTAGGACGGCCAACAGACTCGGGCCCCGATTTTTCGACAACAATGTCGGTACTATCTCTATGTGTGTAATCTTGTAATGGCAATCTCTCGTTGCAAGCATGCAATTGAACAAGGCCATAATTATGTGTGTGTGTATGTACTAAAATATCTTGCACTAAAATAAGAGCTGATGCGGTATTTGAGGCTCCTTTCTTATCTATCGGCCACGTTTTTATATACTAATAATCTGACACAAAAAATCTTGATTTTATTGTGTTTTACTTTTGTCTAGTAGGTGAGTCTTCTAAGAACGCATTTTTGTGGTATGATATTCTCTCTGGGTTCTTTAATTTTTATTTTCCAACAATATTCAAATGTGGGATCTTGATTTGTATGTCAAATTGGAGAGAGAAACACTTGCATCAAACGGCTGCCATTAACGTTTTGCCACATAAAAAAATTTGAGTGGTGCTATTTCCACCCACTTGTCCTATTTTCCCACCTACCTTATCTTCCCACTCACCATATAAATTTGAAAAAACACAATCCTATCTTTCCATCCACCATTATTCTTAAAATACCCTTTAATTATTAATTCAAGCAAATTCTCTTTTCTGTTAACTTGTGAGTCATTTAAATTTAATTAGTGACTGAAAATAGCAATTGTTTGCTCTAATTGGAGAGATTTGACGACCAAAACAAAACTAATAGAACATATTTTCAACATGAGCATCTGATTACATTGGGATTTGCTCCATGGGAGGAGAAGACTTTTGCCATGTCGATCATTGGGATTTGCTAGCCTCCTACAAATGGGAAGAGTACATGATGATTGGAGTTTCTGATGAAGAATCCATCGTTTTGGCTCAAAATTTTTGGGGTTAGGGTTTTAGGATGGAGATAAAATAAGAGGTTGAGGGATGCTTTGGATTTGACGTTTGATCTTTGTGCTTTGGATTTTTTTTTTTTTTTGAACTTTTTTTAATTTTAAGTTTGAGGCAATTGTTTTGTTTTTTTAATCATTTTCCATAAGTCCTTAAAAGTCATTTTGAAGATAAGGTGGATGAAAAAATAGGACAGATGAGTGGAAATAGCAGCACTAAAAAATTATTATGCGTGTCATAGCATTAATGGCCGGTGATAACAAAATAATGTTATCCCGTTGTAACTAAGTTTTTCTCCAAATTAAGTTTGACTTGCAGGCTTGGGTTTGGGGGGATTCATTATTAGTGTTTATTTTTTTAAAGGCAAAGCCCGGAAAAGAGGAGACGATACAAGCCCGGCCCAATTCTACAAACACTGACTCGGAGCACACAAAATCGTTCCACGTATCAAATAGTAGTTGAGTAATGCTACACTTACCACATTTTTAACCCACATTTTTATACCACATAATGTGGCATGTTCATATTATATGTCACATCAATTAAATCAATGAAGTGTATTTTAATTAAGATAATTAGAAAAACAAATAGTAGAATAAATCATAAAAGAAAAGAAAATATGAAATAATTTTAATTGATGTGGTTGTCCACCTCAGCTTCCACATAAGATGATATAGGAATGTGGTATACAAATGTGGTAAGAGTAGCATTATTCTTACATGATTACACAGATAGTACCGACATTGTTGTCGAAAAATCCAGCAACGTTAGGATGGCCTGGGTTGCCCATAGCAGATCTTGAGTTGGAGTTGGAGTTGGCAAATCCCGCAACGTCCTCCTCCAAGATCTTACCTTTGATTTTAGCGAGACCTGTTATTTTGTTGGAGGCAAATCCCTTCAAGTAGTCAAAGTCCTCCACAGAGATCTTAGCTTTGATTTTATTAGGTGCGATTCGCCCACATCAAATATGTTGTTGAAGTTGGAGTTGGAATATCGCAATTGATGATCGCCCTTAGCTTTGATTTCATCATCCCCACCCCAAATTCCAATCGATTTGGGGTTGGGATTTTTAAGATAGGGTTTGGGGTTGATTTCATCATCCCCACCCCTAAACCCTTAAGATAGCCTTGGTTGTAGAAGTTGGTTTGATCTTGATTCGACGTCATTGTCTCTCTCACTGATTAGTTTTTTGGTTATGGTGTGTGTTTGCTTTGATGATCAACTCATTGCCTCATGGTTGGTCTCCTTTTATAGTTGTTGTTTGCATGCACAAAAGCAAAAGATTTTTTATAACAGCCGATACCCTAAGAATACAAATTCTATACATTTTATCTTCTTGGAATAATATCTTACTAGCCTTCCTACACCCGCTTACCCGCGTGCGAGGCTTTTTTAATCACGCGCTACGCGCGACTTACAAAGTTTCGTAAATATCTTTTTGCAAATGTATTTATATAGATATCCGTTTCAACAGTGTGCGCATGTGATAAATTGTCGTCTTAAAAGTTTTCCTTTTATTGCCCGTATTTTTCTAGACGTCCATCTTAGCAGTTTTTTTTTTCCTTATATTGTAAAATACTAAGATTGACATCTAGAAAAATACGGGCAATAAAAGGAAATTTTTAAGACGACGATTTATCACACACGCACAATTAAAATATGAAACAGTTAAACAGACATCTATATAAATACAATTGCAAAAAAATATTTACGAAACTTTGTAAGTCTCGTGTAGCGCGTGTGATTTAAAAAGTCTCTTGCATAGCGTAAGCGCGTGCAGAAAGGCTAGTATCTATAAAGTATAAACTAATGCAAATAGAATGGTACTTTTTTCGTAATTTTATTTAATAAATAGTATAGTCACTCGACTGTACTCCTTTTAAATATAATATAATTAAGGGGTATCACTGCCCCGCATATACTACCGCATTTTTATTATATAAAACATAGTATAGCGGCACGGGGACTAAATTGGCCAAATACAGGGACTATTTTGACATTTAAGCCTACATAATATGCACATAGGAGGAAGAAATGCAACGATCAAGACCACTTGTGCCACACGTTCTTCTCTAATTGATCTTTCACTTTTTTATTGTCAATTTATACATAAATAACATGAGATGAAACCAAACTTAAACATATACTTTTAAATTTGTGCTAATCAAATTTTAGCATAATTTGGGAATAGTATACTCACCTTCAATTTTGATAGTTTATCCTTTGCTACTGTCTACTCCAATTATCGGAAGAAAACTGTACCAAAAATAGTGTCATTTTCAAAAGTCAAGAGATGAGACGAAAGGAAAATCCTTTCGTTTCTATATAAGAAGCCAAGTTTAACAATAAAACAATTGATAAGAAATTGCTAGAGGATTAAAGGAACAGTTTCATAATTTGCTACCTTAACACTATGATAAACACAATTTTGGGTCTAAAGAGGCTTTAACAATGTAAAATAGGAAGACTTTATGCAATTGTCTGCTACCTTGACTTGTGTGCTACCTTAACACTATGATAAACATAATTTTGGGCCTAAAGAGGCTTTAACAATGTAAAATAGGAGGATTGTATGCAATTGTATGGTAATGCAGAATGATAATTTTTTTAATTTAAGTCTCATCACAAATACTATGTCAAAGAAAGTAGAGGCATTTTCTATGTTTCACTTAAGTGCAATAAAGTACATTAAGAATCCTTTAATTTTGTTTATAATTCTTAAGGTGGTGCTTTTATAGTTGGGAAAACATCTTTATTGGTTGCTTTTTTTATTTATATTTATAATAAAAAAAAACCATTTTCAGACCATTGTAAAGCAAATGTTCTACTACAGTGCATACATTGCTACACTGTGGACCCATTCCTGTATTTTTAAGTAAAATTAACCATATGAATTCGCCATTAAAAATACCTACAAATACCATGATCCTACATAAAACAGCAAATGTACTCATATCTCATTAACATATTTGAAACCTTCTCCTCATACAATTCTGGTTTACAGAGTGGGGTGATTTTGTTGAGCATGAAGACTTAATGACCATATTCAGCTCCTGAATAATGAGATTTCCTCTGTTCTTTCAATTCTGTAGCAATCTTTGTTCACACCTCCTTTATTTTGTTGTTGAAGTAGTGGAAGCACTTCATTGCATAGAATCCTATAGCAACTCCCTGCTAATTGTTACATCAATCTTCCTTTGCTACCATTGAATCAATTTCAGAAAATTAAAGCCTATTATTGATATGTCACATGATTGTAAGGAAGTATCAGCATCTTCATATAAACATAGTTAAAATTCTCAAATAGTTCAAAACGCTAAACGAAGAAACAATAGGTCACTACCAAGATAATCATATATAAAATGTTTACTTGACAATGAAGAATAAGAATCACAGAGACAGAGAAGTGCAATGCAACGTTGAGAAGAGCAATGCAACTTGGTTGATAGCTTGAAAGATGGATGGTGGGAAGTCTAACTAGTAATTCCTATAACTTCGAGGACAATCCATTCTTGTGATATTGCATGTTTCAAAAAGTTGAAAGCAATATTATTGAATTCGATAAGGATAATGAAGTTGACATAGCTTTTCAGAGACAGATTCTATATTGATCATAATATTCACATATTAAATTCGAATTCCATATGTACGTATAATGAAGTTGATAAATCTTTCGGAAAGGATAGATCCATATCTAATATATCCCTCATTGAAGTTACTACTATAGGTCCCCAATACTGATTAGAATCTTTCTATCATACCAAGAATTCACCACTTATTTCGTGAGTTGTCCATATATGGATGGTGGGACGAGTAGTTTCACAATTCCTTGTCACGCTCCGGACCCGGGATAGAGTAAAAGTTTGTGTCCCGTGCCTGATGATAAAGTAAATAACAACTTAAAACCAAAAGATCAACTTTCTTATAGAATAACCAAAAACATCTATAAAAACATGATATACACTTATGCTATAACTTCAGCTCTCCTAACCCTCTAGAGAAAATGTCCCATATTGGAAAACTAACAAACCTTGAAAGGATTTATAAGGAGTTGAACAACTCGCTATTGCCAATTGGTTTTGGGGTGGAAGAAGGATTAGACACTTGAAATTCTACAATTGTAAACCAATTCATAGCTTTGTCCAACCAATAATAGATTGTATACCCAAGGTAGGTTGCAAAAAGTCACAATGAACATTCCATGTACTTAATAAGAGTACACAATGTAACTTTGCATTTATAATTTGATATCTGACATCAAACAGTCAATACCCACTAGGTCTTAATAATATTATTTCGACATATCCCAAGATCGAATTTCCCTCGCCATTTCCTTAAAACTAAAAAGTTAGTGTACATGTGTAGCTGGAAAAATGTAGATTAGGATCTTTTATATCGTTGTTGACTCTCTCACACCCACCAGAAGAATCGTGACATTTGTTTATCAATGAACCAACGGCATCTTCCCTAATAGTCTGAGGGAGCTTTGCCTGGCCAGCAGGTTTTGATATAGGAGGAGTTGGCTGACGGCAAGAATTCTTTAGTGAGGGCCTTATATATGGCCCTTAGGTGAGGTCCTATCTCTTAACCATTGTATCAAATTAGTTAGCCATTAAAACACATGAGGTTCTTAAAGATGCTTCATGGAGAGGTAACCTTCCATTGAGGCAATCAATAGAAGAGTGGAGAGAACGTAATTACTGCCTCAAGATAAGATCTTCCAAGGCAAAGTTGTTATCAAGTGTTGAGACGTCCATGTTAGATGCCTTAAGCCAAATGCAAAATGTTATGCGAGAGAATTCTATTAACGAGGATTGGATCTCCATTGAGGGTCTCACCGATATTATAATCTCTATCCTTGGAAATCTCAAAACAGAGATGTCAAGAGGAAGATTTTGATCACCTTAAAGGATATTGTAGAAGGGCATGCAAGAAACAAGGTAAGCATCTTCGGTACTCTTTGTATATATAGAATAAAAGAAGAAGAAGTGAATATTAGAAATCCAACTAAGAAAGATTCCCTTCCTTTAATTCTTTTAATTGTCCTCCCTCTATTTGAATTTGTTGAGTATACAATCTATTATGGCATGGTTGGACAAAGCTATGAATTTGTTGACAATTGTAGAATTTCAAGTGTCTAATCCTTCTTCCACCCCAAAATTAATTGGCAATAGCAAGTAGCAACTCCTTATAAATCCTTTCAAGGTTTGTTAGTTTTCCAATATGGGACATTTTCTCCAAAGGGTTAGGAGAGCTGAAGTTATAGCATAAGTGTATATCATGTTTTTATAGACGTTTTTGGTTATTCTATAAGAAAGCTTATCTTTTGGTTTTAAGTTGTTATTTACTTTATCATCAGGCACGGAACACAGACTTTCACTCTATCCCATTTCCGGAGTGTGACAAGGAATTTTGAAACTACTCGCAAAGCAATAATTAACCTTCCCACCATCTATATAAGGACAACTCACGAAATAAGTGGTGAATTATTGATATGATAGAAAGATTCTAATCAATATTGGGGAACTATAGTAGTAACTTTAATGAGGAATATATTATATATGGATCTATCCTTTCCAAAAGATCTATCAACTTCATTATACATTATATGGAATTCGAATTTAATATGTGAATATTATGATCAATATAGAATCTGTCTCTGAAAAGCTATGTCAACTTCATTATCCTTATCGAATTCAATTGATATTGCTTTCAACTTTTTTAAACATGCCATATCATAAGAATGGACTGTCCTTGAAGTTATAGGAATTACTAGTTCGACTTCCCACCATCCATCTTTCAAGCTATCAACCAAGTTCCATTGCTCTTCTCACCATTAGTAGAGCTCCCTTCCCTTCTCCATTGTTTGGAAAAAAAACAAAACTTACAAAACAAGCCTTGAATTCCTTGTTAAACATTAGCTAACCCATTACTGAGGTTTGACAATCTACGCACAGTAGTAACTGATGACAAATCAAACATTTCAGAAAGACTAGAATTGAAGGAAGCTAAAGAAAGTAGAGAGAAGGCAGAGAGAAATCAAAGAATAAGAAGTATATTCTGATTTTCATATTTGTTAAGAATGAATTACAGTATACATTAGCATAATATGCTTACTTAAAGCTTAAGTAAGCTATTAACAAACTAACAAACTCTTAACAGTTTCTAACAACTAACACGTGAAATACATGTGAAACATGCTGATTGTACATATAGAGTCATCAGTAACTTGAGTGAGGAATATTATATGTATTGCCAATTGTTTGTGAAAGAAGTTAAAAAGATCCTATATCAAGAAAGGCCACTACGACTGTGCTGTCTGTCACTGTAGAATATTATTCCAAGAAGATAAAATGTATAGAATCTGATCAATATAGAATTTGTATTATGCTCAGGGTATCGGCCGTTATAAAATATCTTTTGCTTTTGCACATGCGAACAACAACTATAAAAGGAGACCAACCATGAGGCAATGAGTTGATCATTAGAGCAAACACACACCATAACCTAAAAACTAATCAGTGAGAGAGACAATGACGTCGAATCAAGAGCAAACCAACTTCTGCAACCAAGGCTGTTTAGGGTTTAGGGGTTGGGACGATGAAATCAACCCCAAACCCTATCTTAAAAATAACAACCTCAAATTTGTTGGAATTCGGGGTGGGAGCATTGAAATCGAAGCTAAGGGCGATCATGAGTTGAGGGGATATTCCAACTCCAATTTCAACAACAGATTTGATGTGGACGAATCGCGCATCACTAAAATCCAAGCTAAGATCTCTGTGGAGGACTTTGACTACTTGAAGGGATTTGCCAACCCCAACAAAAGAATTGATGAGAACGACCCTCGCCTCATTAAAATCAGAGCTAAGATCTCGGAGGAGGACGTTGACTACTTGAGGGGACTTGCAAACAAAAGATTTGGTGTGAACAACACTGGCCTCGCTAAAATCAGAGCTAACATCTCGGAGGAGAACGTTCTGGGATTTGCCAACTCCAACTCCAATATAAGATTTGGTGCTGACCCTAACAAACTCCAACATAAGCTAACCCTAACAATGTCCAATTTTTCGACAACAATGTTGGTACTATCTCTATGTGTGTAATCTTGTAATGGCAATCTCTCGTTGCAAGCATGCAATTGAACAAGGCCATAATAATATGTACTAAAATATCTTACACTAAAAGAAGACCTAATGCGGTATTTGAGGCTCCTTTCTTATCTATAGCCTATAGGCCACATTTTTATATAATTGTTCTTCTAATAAATTAATGGAGCTTGACATTAAATATCAAATTCAATATTTAACTTTTGGGAGCTTTAGTATTATACCCAAAATAGGGACTGAAATTATACCCCACATAGAATGCACTTTAAAAATATACCCAAAAATCATTTACTATATAAGAAATGAGTGTTGAAGTTCCTATAAATTACATGATTTTCATTGATTAACTTAAAACAAGCCCAACACAAAAAACTCAAAAAAAAAACCTAAAACAAGCCCAACAAACCCGAAGTACATTATGAATACCATATCCTAGAGTACATTGTTAATATCATGTCTTAGAAGTACATTGTTAATACCATTTCATACAAAAAACTCAAATAAAAACCCAAAAAAGCCCAGCAAGACATCTGATATCCTTTGCATAAACCAACTCTAATTGTCCACAATTTCACCAGAAACAATTGCAAAAGCAAAAAGAAATATCTCTAAAAGAAGAAAAAAAAAGTACAGTTTTAATACTATGTCATATAACTATCTTTCTAGTAAAAATCACACTGTGCATATCATAAACTTCAAGTGCATAGTTATATATAGAGTAAAATATAGAGCATGCTTTGTTACTGAAAATCTATTAATACTATGTCATAGAAGTATACTGTTAATACTATTTCATAGAAGTATACTGATAATACTATATCATAGAAGTATACTGTTAATACTATGTCATAGAAATCAACTCATTTGCGGGGTATGAACAGTATAACAACTGTTCATACCACTTATTGGAAGTTAACAACTACATCATTTCATTTGCATAATAAATAAGATAAAGAATCCAAACAGTACCAAACATTAAAACCAAGTCAACACTAAACAATATTTTGGGCATTAAAATTACAAAGAACCTAGATCACTGAGGATCTAAATCCAAGAACAAAAATTATCAAATTTCTTTTCTTTTATTCAATTTGTATTAGAAAAGAAAATGAAGATGTAGTGGTAAGATGCCACACCAACAATACAGATATATAGTTTAAGTTCTTGTATGCAAAATCATTGTTAGCTAACTCATAGTGGAAAACTGGAAGGCAAAAAGCATACATACTCTGCCTTTCTCCTTAATAATATTACAAACTCATGAGGATCTTTCAGCCACTAACCAATTCACATCATCATCAATTTGGAGAAATTCGACAAAAGTAATTCCTTTTGCTAATCCTCCAACTTTACAAGTAAATGTATATCCGTTTTATAATTCTAGTTTGATACAACTGTTTCCCAACTCTAATCCCACTTCTTCAAGTGAAAAGACAACATAATGAGATTAAGTTTTTAATATTGTACTGCTATGTTCTATCCAGTTTGTTTCCTTTTTTTATTGACACTGCAATTTCTTATTTATGTACTGAAGAAAAAAAAAAATGAAATATGTATGACACAGAAGGGCTACAATGAGATGAAACAAATCTTATGGCCTATACGAACAAGCTGTGGCGGATCCAGGATTGTTACTCTATGGGTTCATAATATTAAAGTTCCAATTTTCTTTTCAAAATGAAACAATGCAAAAATAATAATAATTTAAAAACACACCAGACTTATTCCAACTAACAAAAACATCATTCAATAAATCAGGCTCATATATGTATTATGTAAGCCATAAATTTCATCAAAATAATAACACCAACCCAAATAATAAATAAACTCACCCAAAAATAACCCAAATAATAAAATACCTTGAATATTGAAAAAACAAAAGGAACACAGTGAGTGTTGAACACTTGACCTTAAGGTCCATTTCAATTTAAAGACCATTATGGTAAATGATATCTTTATGTTATTGATATATACTTCTAGTATTTATAGGTCTACTCAACAAAATTAAAATAATATTTAAAAAACCTTAACAAATATCTTCCTTTTAAAAAAAATTTATGTCAGCGCATCTTCTTCTCCCTCTATCTTCTTCATCTTCCTCCCTCTCTCTCTCTCTCTCTCTCTCTCTCTCTCTCTCTCTCTCTCTCTCTCTCTCTCTCTCTCTTCTCATTTCTTCTCCCTATTTCTTCTCCCTAGCAGCTTGCATCTTCTTCTCCATGGGGTCATCTTCCATGGGTCCAAGAGAAACCAAGAACCTCCAAGCCATTTCCAGGGCTGCCATGGGGTCGTCTAACCCCATTGACTCCATGGTGAATCCGCCACTGCGAACAAGTGGTGTAACATGCTGCCAATAGCCTAAGCATAATTAGAGAAGAAATTGCAATTGTTACCCAGCTCAGGTACGCCAATGCAACTGCCATATAGTATTTTTGGCATTCCTCTACAAAATTGTAGTGGCTCAAGTCACTAAAGTACAACACAATTATGCCAGATGAGGCAGAAGTTGCTGCAAGAGACAATATTGCTGTAAGCTATTAGAAAAGTAAAAGAGCAAGCTATTAAATGGCAAGCACTATATGGACACACAAGATTTTCATCTAAGGAAGTCAAGGATTTGTAGACGCTGACCCAGTCTCCAACTACAAAGAGCTAACCAATACATGGTTGTGGAGGACCTTCTTTTTCACCAAAGAATATGCATCTAGCAATGCCAACACTAAACTCCAGATGACTTGCAAACCCATTGAAGCAATCAGGTAGCTACAAAATGAGCATTGCCTTAAACAAATATCACAAATTTTTTAAGGACAAGAAATGGCATGTGATGCATCAAGAGATGCTGAAATCTTCCCCATAAGCCTACAGAATCAGGTTACACAAAACTGAACTTAGATGGCAATTTGCTCACAAACATTAGGTAGCATACACAGATAAAGCCAAACAAGTCAACAACAGTGAGAAAAACAAGCATAATGAATTCTAATTCATTAATTCCAATTATTATATAATTCTAAAATAGAAAAAGCAATACATCAATGATTCATATTGACTAATCAAGTAGTTTACACCAAGAACTCATCCCAAAATTGAATCACCATATCACCATCGCCAAAACCTCAATTCAATCATACAATAAGCAAACACAAAAATTAACAACAACAAAAAATACGAGAAATTAAAATTTTCATAGTAACCTTCAAGAGCTTTTGCACATGCGAGACTATGCGTAGTTCTTCAAAGAAATTCTCTCATGGCGGCGTCTTTGTACTGAGATCGACGAATGTTATCCAACGATCATCTCAAGTACAATATCTGATTTCTTTACATGGCTTATTCCTCCAGAGGAGTTCTTAGCTCTATCTTCATCCGAGGTTGCTGTGGTTGACATTGCTCAAATTCGACAGCGCTGGAGATGGAATTGGAAGCTTGTCATCTGCCGATGGAGATTGAGACGGAGATGATTGCAGTGGCGCCGAAGGTGAAGAAGGATGTGGTGCATTAACTGGAATGTCCGACAGAGATGGAGGAAGGGAAATTGGCGATGGAGTTTTGGGCGAAGGTGAATCAGCGGCAGGTTGCAGCGATGGAGTCGACACGGGTTGTGGAAGAGACGATGAAAATACAATAGAGAATTGGACTAGGAGAAAAGCTAGAAGCAGAGCTCGATGAACCTCGCCATCGTTGAAGAAGAAGAAGAAAGTTCGAGATGCTGGTTGATGAATATTAAGTTGATTGAGAGCAACTCCACCCATATTGCCCTTAGCCATGGCAAGGGGGGAGCTAGGGCAGCCACTATTCACGTGAATAGTGGTTGCCCTTGCAAAATCAGAATTTTGTGTTTCCACCCATTGCCCTAGCTAAGGGCAATTACTATTCATTTTTTTGTTTTATTCACAATTTTATTTACCTTAATAATTAATGTGGATAATATTTTCGGATAAGATTTACGGGTTCCTACGTGTCAAGACTATTCATAATCAGATAAAATTTCGGGATAAGATTTTTTGGTTCAAATTTCGGATGAATTTCAAAATTCAAATTTCAGATAAATTTTTGGGTTCAAATTTCGAATGAATTTCAAAATTCAAATTTCGGATTTCAAAATTCAAATTTCGAATTTCAAAAATCAAATTTCAGATACATTTGGGTTCAAATTTCGGATGAATTTCAAAATTCAAATTTCAGATAAAATTGGGTTCAAATTTCGGATGAATTTCAAATTTCAGATAAGATTTTCATCCAATGAAATCAAGCCACGTGGCATCTTTATCTTGCCAAATTTTTCTATAAAACCAAAGGCTCACCTCATACCTCTCACACCACATCTTTCAATATTTTCATTTCTTAGAGTTTAGCATTCATACTCCATTCATTCTCAATGGAAGAATATAGGAGATGCTTGGAGAGGCATGAGAGAGAAAGAAAGGAGAGAAACCGTAGAGCCGATGAAATGAATGAGTTGCAGAGGCAAGTTGATGAACAAGTTCTCATAGCAGTGGCAATGGAAGAGGAAGAGAACCAAGGTCGCCGCCGTGGTTCACAAGTCGGCCGTCGCCGGAATGTGACAGACATAGGCATTCTCGGGGTAAGAATCTTTTGGAAGATTATTTTATCCCAACTGCTTTGTACAATGATGTTGATTTTCGAAGGCGATTTAGAATGCAACCCCACTTGTTCAATAAAATCATGCATGATATTTGCAATTATGATGCATATTTTGTTCAAAAGTGTGATGCTACTGGGGTTTTGGGCCTTCTGCCGGAGCAAAAGCTTACAATTGTTATAATGCATGTTGGCGTATGGAGCATCTGCTGATCAGGTGGATGAGGTTGCCCGAATGGGGAAGTCCACTACGTTGGAGGCTTTGGTAAGATTTTGTGATGCAGTTGAAAACCTGTACACTAGGGACTACTGCGTAGACCTACTCCCAGGGACCTCCAACGGCTTCTACAAAAAGCCGAAGCTCGAGGATTTCCAGGAATGATTGGTAGCATCGACTGCATGCATTGGCAATGGAAGAATTGCCCAACTGCCTGGCAAGGTGATTACGGAAATAGGAAAGGCACAAAAAGTATCATCCTGGAAGCCGTTGCTGGCTTCGACACATGGGTTTGGCATGCTTTCTTTGGAGTTGCCGGAGCCCAAAATGACCTCAACGTCCTGGGTCAATCTCCGGTCTTCAACGATGTTTTGAGCGGCCAAGGCCCCAATATTACCTATGAAGTCAACAATACAGTCTACCAGACGGGGTATTATCTAGCTGACGGTATCTACCCAAGGTGGACCACATTTGTCAAATCCATTTCGAATCCCCGATCCCATAAGCAAAAATTATTTGCTACTTATCAAGAAGGATACAGGAAAGATGTCGAAAGGTGTTTTGGCATCCTTCAAGCTCGATGGTTGATTGTTCGAGGTGCGGCTCGTTTGTTTGATGAGGAGATCCTCCGGAGCATTATGATGACTTGCATCATCCTCCATAATATGATTGTGGAGGATGAGTACGATTATGATGCTGGAGAGGTCTATGAACCGGATCCAATAAACACGGCCTTGACCCGGATTTATGAAAGGCCCATGGGGCCAAATGGAGAACCGTTTGAGCTGGAACCGTTGGTGAGAGACGATCGTATGATGACCCGGATGATAGATCGATATACAGAGATGCAATCTTCCTATATTCATGAAAGCCGTCAACTTGACTTGATAGAGCATTTATGGACGGTGAAAGGGAATGAAGATGAATGATGGAGCATAGATGCTTTGGTTATGTTTTAGGCCTTATGTTTTGGTTGTGTTGTTTAGTATTGCTTATGGTTTGGTTGTGTTGTTTTTTTATTTATTATTGTGCCTTGTTTCTAGTTTTTGTTTTGATTTGAATTATGTTGTGTTTGATGTATGGAATATGTTGAATAAAATTGTCTTTTATTAAAAGCTTTGTTTATTAAATAAAGAAATCCAATACAAGTCATTAAGAATTACTACTACTAAAATAAAAAACATGAAGTACACCAACTTTAATAGAAAACAAGAAAATTAAAAATACATAAAAGGTATGCCAACTAATTTAATGGTTTTGATCATTTAACCAATCCGTGTTGCTAGGCCCATCATCCTGGAAAAGTCTTCTTCTCATAACATCCCTTCGTTCTAGCTTCCAATATTGTTTTGTATCAGGGGACATATGGCTTGTATCCATCGCCATAGTTTCCCGATCCGTCTTCTCCATATCTTTTTTGCGCAAATACTCCTTTTCTCGTGCACACTCGGCTTGAATTGCCACCTCCATATCTTGGCGTTTTTGCTCCAATTCAAGTCTTATGCCGTTTTGCCTTGCAATTTCTCCAAAAACTTTGAATTATGATTGCTTGAATTACCCGTTTTCTTTGCCTTCGCAGCCTTTCGGCCAATGGGCCTCGGTTCCTTTTGGATGGGTGAGTCTTCACTCATAGGGGAATCGAGAGGTGAATCCGATGTCGTTGCATCACGGAGAGGCGTCTCGTTTAACACAACGTCGGGACCCGCTGGAATAATATTGAAGCGCAGTGATTTCACCACCTCCCAACATTCATGATGGGTGAATTTTTTTGCCACCCCCGGTTGCACCGAACCACATCTGTGCTTGAATGAGCTATTTAACAAAAAAAAGGAAATGCAATAACTATTTAAAATATATTGGATATGCAAGTAACAAAATAAAAATAATGGAAATGCAATTAACCTTACAAATAAATTGGAAGTGCAAGAAATATGAAGAAACAATTGGAAATGCAATAAATATTAACAACATAATGAAAATGCAAGAAATATTAACAAAATATTTGAAATGCAATAAATATTAACAACATATTGAAAATGCAAGAAATATTAACAAAATATTTCAAATGCAAGAAATATTAACAAAATATTTGAAATGCAAGAAATATTAACAAAATATTGACAATGCAATAAATATTAACAACATATATATATTAGGACATTAAACTTAATGATTACGAAAATTACAAAATACTTACTTCGTTAGTACGATTTTCCCCACTTCTATACAAATTCATCGCTTTTGCCAAGGCATCTCTCCATTTTGCCATCTCTTTGTTGAGAAGTTTCCACCTACTCGACAATGCCATTTCCGTACGAGTGGAGTCCGGAATTTTTTCACAAAATTCGGCATGAATTTTTTTCCACATATGGAAAAATTTCATCTCATTGCCTGACAAGGGACAATGACAAACTCGGAGCCAAACCTCACACAAAGAAACATCTTCCATGGTGCTCCACGCCCCTCCGGTTTCAATAGAAGAAGCCATAAAAATAATAACTACAATTACAAGGTGAAAGAGATGAAAATGTTGAGTGAAGAGTGAAGAAAATGTTGAGTGAAGAGTGAAAAATATGTTGAGTAATTGTAGAAGTAGAATAAAATGTATGAGAATTGGTGTTGAAAGTGAAGGGTATTTATAGGTATTTATAGGAAAAAAAATCAGAATTTTTTAGTATTTTTTTAAAAAATTCGATTTTTTTTCATAATTTTATTGTCCAAAATCGCCAGCTTGGATTAAAATTTGGAATCAAATCGGAGCTGGGAGTGCCACGTGGCTTCCACCGTTGGTAGGCGTCACGACGCCATTGCACGCGCCAAAAAAATTTTTAAACGCGGTGACGCCACCGACGAGTTTTTTGTTTTCCCCCTCCCTCGGGCTGGGAAACGGATTTTGTGTGGGCCGAATCGCTTCTAATAGACAAAGCCAAAGGGCAAAACAGTAATCAAACATTGCTGTTGGATTTAAGAAATCGATAGCCGTCAATTTTTGGGGGTTTATTTTGGGTGTATTTATATACATTGAATGATATAGGATTTCTTTACAAAACTATGACTAGGAATGGGTATTTAACTAATTTTCTATTAACTTTTTAGATTTTTAGATTTTTTTGTTTGTCAATATTTAACTTTTAAATTATATCACTAGAAATAGATTCTCGCTTGTCATACGTATTTTATTTGATAGAGAATCTTTTTTCAAAAATAAAAAATAAAGGGAATTGTTGCTTTACAAGAGCTATTTAGCCCTCTGGATCCTATGATTATGGAAATAAATAGATAAATAATGGATTCAAATACAAGTACTCTTTAATTTAAAAAGAAATTAATTAAACACCATAGAAGAATATAGTGGGTGCCAACAACATTTTTAAGTATCCTGAGGTACAGTTCGTAAGCCCGATCCGAAAT
The DNA here is from genome assembly GCF_029339155.1 of Prunus mume. NCBI lineage: Eukaryota > Viridiplantae > Streptophyta > Magnoliopsida > Rosales > Rosaceae > Prunus > Prunus mume. The sequence goes on along the minus strand of NC_142699.1, from coordinate 27,224,670 downwards.
TTTTGGGTTCTAGCTGGATACGGGGCGGGCTGGAGCAAGGTTTTCAAAGGCCAGTTTGGGTTCTAGTTGGATACGGGGCTGGCTGGAGCAAGGTTTTCAACTTTGATTTCCATGGGCCTAACATGCTAGGCTTTATTTTTATTTTTTATAGTAATATTTTTTAATATTTTTTGCTAAGTCTTTAAAATAAAATAAAAACATCTTATCAAAATGTATGACTTCTATACCAAATTAAGATTAGAGATTATTGAAAAAATTAACCTAATTTACAACACATGTAAACAAAATAAGAAGTTTATTAGTTTATCCTACATATTACATTAGTTTGGTTAAGTATAATATGAGATTCTTTGTGACCAGGATGCAATGTAAATTATGTTTGTTTTAATATCATAAAAGCGTGGACGTTTTTGAAAAGTCGCCAAACATGTTAGTATCTTACGATATCTCTTGTTGTGCTTGAGTGGGTATGTAAAAGTAGCAAGGTGGATTTCAATATCTGGCTTTACTGTGCTTTATCGGTTGGTTAAAAACTATTTATATTGGATGCAATAATGATTTTGGTTAGGAATTTATTTTTTTAAAGGACCTTTCCTAGGAGCAATAATATATTAAGTTCACGTACACTACATAAATGTTATGACTTAATTGCTCCAAACCACTACCAAAGGTAGGTTGCATAAAGTAACAATGTACATTCCATGTACTTAATAAGAGTACACAATGTAACTTTGCATTTATAATTTGATATCCGACATCAAATAGTCAATACCAACTAGGTCTTAATAATATTATTTTGACATATCCCAAGATCGAATTTCCCTCGCGATTTCATTAAAAATAAAAAGTTAGTATACATTTGTAGCTAGAAAAATGTAGATAAGGATCCCTTATAGCAACTCTACCCATTTGCCCTTAGCCATGGCAAGGGGGGAGCTTGGGCAGCCACTATTCACGTGAACAGTGGCTGCCTTTGCAAATAATATTTTGTGTTTCCACCCGTTACCATGGCTAAGGGCAGTTACTATTCATTTTTTTGTTTTATTCACAAATTTTTTTACCTCAATAATTAATTTGGATAATATTTTCGGATAAGATTTCCGGTTCCTACGTGTCAAGACTATTCATAATAGGATAAAATTTCCGGATAAGATTTTTAGGTTCAAATTTCGGATGAATTTCAAAATTCAAATTTCAGATAAATTTTTGTTCAAATTTCGGATGAATTTCAAAATTCAAATTTCAGATAAATTTGGGTTCAAATTTCGATGAATTTCAAATTTCAGATAAGATTTTCATCCAATCAAATCAAGCCACGTGGCATCTCTATTTTGCCAAGTTTTTATATAAAACCAGAGGCTCAGCTCATACCTCTCACACCACATCTTTCTATATTTTCATTTCTTATAGTTTAGAATTCATACTCCATTCATTCTCAATGGAAAAATATAGGAGATGCTTGGAGAGGCAACACCGAGAAAGAAAGGAGAGAAACCGTAGAACCGATGAAATCAATGAGTTGCAGAGACAAGTCTATGAACAAGTTCTCATAGCAGTGACAATGGAATAGGAAGAGAACCAAGGTTGTCGCCGTCGTTCGCAAGTCGGCCGTTGCCGGAATGTGGACAGACATAGGCATTCTCAAGGTAAGAATATTTTAGAAGATTATTTTATCCCAACTACTTTGTACTATGATGTTGATATTTTAAGGGATTTAGAATGCAACCCCATTTGTTCAATAAAGTCATGCATGATATTTGCAATTATGATGCATACTTTGTTCAAAAGTATGATGCTGCTGGGGTTTTGGGGCTTCTTCCGGAGCAAAGCTTACACCGTTATAATGAATGTTAGCGATAGAGCATCTGCTGATCAGGTGGATGAGGTTGCCTGAATGGGGAAGTCCACTACGTTGGAGGCTTTGGTAAGATTTTGTGATACAGTTGAAAATCTGTACACTATGGACTACTTACGTCGACTTACTCCCAGTGGACCTCCAACGGCTTCTACAAAAGCCGAAGCTCGAGGATTTCCAGGAATGATTGGTAGCATCGACTGCATGCATTGATAATGGAAGAATTGCCCAACTGCCTTGCAAGGTGATTACGGAAATAGAAAAAGCCAAAAGTATCATCCCGAAGCCGCATCGCTTCGACACATGGGTTTGGCATGCTTTCTTCGGAGTTGTCGGAGCCTAAAATGACCTCAACGTCATGGGTCAATCTCCGGCCTTCAATGATGTTTTGAGAGGCAAAGGCCCCAATATTACCTATCAAGTCAACAATACAGTCTACCAGACGAGGTATTATCTAGTTGACGGTATCTACCCAAGGTGGACCACATTTGTCAAATCAATTCCGAATCCCCCGATCCCAGAAGCAAAAATTATTTGCTACTTATCAAGAAGGATACAGGAAAGATGTCAAAATGTGTTTTGGCATCATTCAAGCTCGGTGGTTGATTATTCGAGGTGCGGCCCATATGTTTGATGAGGAGATCCTCCGAAGCATTATGATGACTTGCATCATCCTCCATAATATGATTGTGGAGGATGAGCACGATTATGATGTTGGAGGGGTCTACGAACCGAATCCAATGAACACGACTTTGACCCGAATTTATGAAATGCCCATGGGGCCAAATGGAGAACCGTTTGAGCTGGAACCGTTGGTGAGGGACGATCGTTTCATGACCCTGATGATAGATCGATATACAGAGATGCAATCTTTGTATATTCATGAAAGGCGTCAACTTGACTTGATGGAGCATCTATGGGCGGTGAGAGGGAATGAAGATGAATGATGGAGCATAGATGTTTTGGTTATATTTTATTTACTTATGGTTTGGTTGTGTTGTTTTTTTTATTTATTATTGTGCCTTGTTTGTAGTTTTTTTTTAATTTTAATTATCTTTTGTTTGATGCATGGAATATGTTGAATAAAATGGTCTTTTATTAAATGCTTTGTTTATTAAATAAAGAAATCCAATACAAGTCATTAAGAATTACTACTACTAAAATAAAATACATGAAGTACACCAACTTTAATACAAAATATGAAAAATAAAAATACATAAAAGGTATGCCAACTAATTTAATGGTTTTGATCATTTAACCAATCCGTGTTGCTAGGCCCATCATCCTGGAAAGTCTTCTTCTCATAACATCCCTTCGTTCTAGTTTCTAATATTGTTTTGTTTCAGGGGACATATGGCTTATATCCATCGCCATGGTTTCCCGATTTGTCTTCTCCATATCTTTTTTGCTCAAATACTCATTTTCTCGTGCACACTCGGCTTGAAGTGCCATCTCCATATCTTGGCATTTCTGCTCCATTTCAATTCTTATGGCGTTTTGCCTTGCAATTTCCTCCAAAAACTTTGAATTACGATTGCTTGAATTACCCGCTTTCTTTGTCTTCGCAGCCTTCGGCCAATGGGCCTCGGTTCATTTTGGATGGATGAGTCTTCACTCATAGGAGAATCGAGAGGTGAATCCGATGTCGTTGAATCACGGAGAGGCGTCTCGTTTAACACAACGTTGGGACCCGTGGGAATAATTATGAAGCGTTTACAATATTTCACCACCTCCAAACATTCATGATGGGTGAAACTTTTTTTGCCACCCTTGCAATCCGAACCACATCTGTGCTTGAATCAGCTATTTAACAAAAAAATGAAAATGCAAGAAATATTTAAAATATATTGGATATGCAAGTAACAAAATAAAAATAATGGAAATGCAATTAACCTTACAAATAAATTGAAAGTGCAAGACATATGAAGAAACAATTGGAAATGCAATAAATATTAACAACATATTGAAAATGCAAGAAATATCAACAAAATATTTAAAATACAATAAATATTAACAAAATATTGAAAATGTAATAAATATTAAGAACATATATATATTAGGACATTAAACTTTATAAAACGAAAATTACAAAATACTTACCTCGTAAGTACGATTTTCCCCACTTCTATACAAGTTCATCGCTTTTGTCAAGACATCTCTCCATTTTGCCATCTCTTTGTTGAGAAGTTTCTACCTACTTGACAATGCTATTTCCATACGAGGCGACTCCGGAATTTTTTCGCAAAATTCGGCATGAATTTTTTTCCACATATGGAAAAATTTCATCTCATTGCCTGTCACGGGACAATGACAAACTCGAAGCCAAGCCTCACACAAAGAAACATCTTCCATGGTGCTACACGCCCCTCCGGTTTCGATAGAAGAAGCCATAAAAATAAGAAATAAAAATACAAGGTGAAAGAGATGAATATGTTGAGTGAAGAGTGAATAAAATGTTGAGTAATAGTATAAGTAGAATAAAATGTATGAGAATTGGTGTTGAAAGTGAAGGGTATTTATAGGTATTTATAGGGAAAAAAAAAACAGAATTTTAAAGTATTTTATAGTATTTTTTAAAAAAAAATTCAATTTTTTTTCATAATTTTATTGTTGAAAAACGACAGCTTGGATGAAGGCTGTAGAAGCAAATCGGAGCGCTGGGGTGCCACGTGGCTTCCAGCAAATTTGACTCAATGCGCTGACGCACCCCCTCGCTTTAGACTCGGCGAGCGCCTTGGGCCAGCCCGGGTTGGTGGGTCCCTTGGGGCTCGGGCCGTCCGCTGAACGCAATTTTTTCCCCGACTCGGGCTGGGCTCCCTACCTGGAGCTGCTCTTATATCGTTGTTGACCCTCTCCCGCCCACTAGAAGAAATTGTTACATTTGTTTATCAATGAACCAAAGGTATCTTTCCTAATAGTCTGAGGGGGCCTCGCCTAGCCAGTAAGTTTTGATATAGGAGTAGTTGGTTGAGGGCAAGAATTCTATAGTGAGGGCCTTATATATGGTCCTTCCTATCTCTTAACCGTTGGATCAAATTAGTTAGCCGTTGGAGAGGTAACTTTCCATTGAGGCAATCAATAGAAGAGTGGAGAGAACGTAATTACTGCCTCAAGATAAGATCTTCCAAGGCAAAGTTGTTATCAGGTGTTGAGACGTCCATGTTAGATGCCTTAAGCCAAATGCAAAATGTTATGCGAGAGAATTCTATTAAAAAGGATTGGATCTCCATTGAGGGGCTCACCGATATTATAATCTCTATCCTTGGAAATCTCAAAACAGAGATGTCAAGAGGAAGATTTTGATCACCTTAAAGGATATTGTATAAGGGCATGCAAGAAACAAGGTAAGCATCTTTGGTACTCTTTGTATATATAGAATAAAAGAAGAAGAAGTGAATATTAGAAATCCGAACTAAGAAAGATTCCCTTTAATTCTTTTAATTGTCCTCCCTCTATTTGAATTTGTTGAGTATACAAATCTATTATGGCATGGTTGGACAAAGCTATGAATTTGTTGACAATTGTAGAATTTCAAGTGTCTAATCCTTCTTCCACCCCAAAATTAAGTGGCAATAGCGAGTAGTTCAACTCCTTATAAATCCTTTCAAGGTTTGTTAGTTTTCCAATATGGGACATTTTTTCCAAAGGGTTAGGAGAGCTGAAGTTATAGCATAAGTGTATATCATGTTTTTATAGACGTTTTTGGTTATTCTGTAAGAAAGTTGATCTTTTGGTTTTAAGTTGTTATTTACTTTGTCATCAGGCACGAGACACAGACTTTTACTCTATCCCAGGTCCGAAGTGTGACAAGGAATTTTGCAACTACTCGCAAAGCTAATTTACCTTCCCACCATCTATATAAGGACAACTCACGAAATAAGTGGTGAATTCTTGATATGATAGAAAGATTCTAATCAATATTGGGGAACTATAGTGGTAACTTTAATGAGGAATATATTAGATATGGATCTATCCTTTCCAAAAGATATATCAACTTCATTATACATTATATGGAATTCGAATTTACTATGTGAATATTATGATCAATATAGAATCTGTCTCTGAAAAGCTATGTCAACTTCATTATCCTTATCGAATTCAAATGATATTGCTTTCAACTTTTTTGAACATGCAATATCATAATAATGGATTGTCCTTGAAGTTATAGGAATTACTAGTTCGACTTCCCACCATCCATCTTTCAAGCTATCAACCAAGTTGCATTGCTCTTCTCACTGTTAGAAGAGCTCCCTTCCCTTCTCCATTGTTTGGAAAGAAAAAAAAAACTTACAAAACAAGCCTTGAATTCCTTGTTAAGCATTGACAATCTACGCATAGTAGTAACTGATGACGGATCAAAGATTTCACAAAGACTAGAATTGAAGGAAGCTATAGAATCTGTATTATGCTCAGAGTATTATTCCAAGAAGATAAACGTATAAAAGCTGATCAATATAGAATCTGTATTATGCTCAGAGTATCGGCCGTTATAAAATATCTTCTGTTTTTGCGCATGCAAACAACTATAAAAGGAGACCAACCATGAGGCAATGAGTTGGTCATTAGAGCAAACATACACCATAACCTAAAAACTAAGAGCATCTCCAGCCGATGTGTTAAAAGTGCCACATAGACATTTAACGGTTAGAAATAACATCTCATATCACTCCAACCGATGTGTCAAAGCTGATGTGGAATGAAGGCTGGAGGTTGAGATGTTATTTTTGACATCCCAAAAGTAAGATGTCAAATAAATATTTTATTATTTTTAAAGATAGTTGGTTGTTACTTTCATTAATTATTTTCCTTTTTGTATTTTTTATATTTTTTATCTTAAATGATTTGACTGTTACAATAATTATTTATTTGACATATCGGGTGGAGTGTAAAACTATGTAAATATCAAATTGCCACATTAGCCATCAAATTTAAATTTGATGTTTGGTATTTGACATCTCCCTTGGAGATGCTCTAATCAGTGAGAGAGACAATGACGTCAAATCAAGATCAAACCAACTTCGGCAACCAAGGGTATTCAGGGTTTACGGGACTGACAGAGATAATAAAGTCGAATCAAGATCAAACCAACTTCGGCAACCAAGGCTATTTAGGGTTTAGGGTTGGGGAGGATCAAATCAACCCCAAATCTACTGGAATTTGGGGTGGGAACGATCAAATCAAAGCTACGGGTGTCATCAGTTGAGGGGATTTCCCAACTCCAACTCCAACTCCAACTCCAACTCCAACAACAGATTTGATGTGGGTGAATCACGCCCCGCTAAAATCAAAACTAAGATCTCTGTGGAGGACTTTGACTACTTGATGGGATTTGCCAACTCCAACTCCAACAACAGAAACAACAGATTTGATGTGGGTGAATCACGCCTCGCTAAAATCAAAGCTAAGATCTCTGTGGAGGACTTTGACTACTTGAAGGGATTTGCCAACTCCAAAAAAAAAATTGATGAGAACGACCCACGCCTCGTTAAAATTAGAGCTAAGATCTCGGAGGAGGGTGTTGACTTCTTGAAGGGACTTGCCAACAAAGGATTTGGTGGGAACAACACGGGCTTGGCTAAACTGAATGGTAGGACGGCCAACTGCGGGGCCTGTCCCGGAAGTTTTGGAAATAGCTCTACGGTCTTCGGTTCCCTTGCCCCTCCTGGAGGTTATGACAATAACGTTACTATCGGTGGCTGTGTATTCCTGTAATGGCAATCCCTCCTTGCATGCACGCAACTGAAGAAGGCCACAATAAATAATTAATATGTGTGTACCACAATAAAATATCTACACTAAAATAAGAGCTAATGCAGTATCTGTGGCTCCTTCCTTGAATGTACTTCTAATAAAATAATGGAGAACTTTCTAGATTATGTCAATAAAAAGCAGATTTCTCCCTCTTTATCAAATGGGTTGTTTAGCTAAATTTTTTGAAGAAAGTGATTTTTGCCCCAAATAAGCAATACCAAACGGTCACATAATCTAAAAATTAAATAATGACAAACAAAAAATCTAAAAAGTTAAATGTTGAATTTGATATTTAATGTCAAGCTCCATTAATTTATTCGAAGAACATCTACATAAAAACATGGCCTATAGATAAGAAAGGAGCCTCAAATACCGCATCAGCTCTTATTTTAGTGTACGAGAGTGGTACTACATGTGATTGAGCCGCCATCATATATAGCTTGGTTTGACAGTGGAAAGAGAACTGACCCAGAAACTCATGAGGTTCTTGAAGATACTTCCATTGAGGCAATCAATAGAAGAGTGGGGAGAACTTAATTACTGCTCTATCCTTGGAAATCTCACAACAGAGATGTCAAGAGGAAGATTTTGATCACCTTAAAGGATATTGTAGAAGGGCATGCAAGAAACAAGGTAAGCATCTTCGGTACTCTTTGTATATATGGAACAAAAAAAGAAGTGAATATTAGAAATCCGAACTAAGAAAGATTCCCTTTCTTTAATTCTTTTAATTTTCCTCCATCAATTTGAAATTGTTGAGTATACAATCTATTATTGCATGGTTGGACAAAGCTATGAATTGGTTTACAATTGTAGAATTTCAAGTGTCTAATCCTTCTTCCACCCCAAAACCAATTGGTAATGGGAAGTAGTTCAACTCCTTATAAATCCTTTCCAAGTTTGTTAGTTTTTCAATATGGGACATTTTCTCTAGAAGGTTAGGAGAGCTTAAGTTATAGCATAACTGTATATCATGTTTTTATAGATGTTTTTGGTTATTCTATAAGAAAGTTGATCTTTTGGTTTTAAGTTGTTATTTACTTTATCATCAGGCACGGGACACAAACTTTTACTCTATCCCGGGTCCGGAGCATGACAAGGAATTTTGAAACTACTCGTCCCACCATCCATATAAGGACAACTCACGAAATAAGTGGCGAATTCTTGGTATGATAGAAAGATTCTAATCAGTATTGGGGACCTATAGTAGTAACTTCAATGAGGAATATATTAGATATGGATCTATCCTTTCCGAAAGATTTATCAACTTCATTATACATACATATGGAATTCGAATTTAATATGTGAATATTATGATCAATATAGAATCTGTCTCTGAAAAGCTATGTCAACTTCATTATCCTTATCGAATTCAATTGATATTGCTTTCAACTTTTTTAAACATGCAATATCAGAAGAATGGATTGTCCCTGAAGTTGTAGGAATTACTAGTTCGACTTCCCACCATCCATCTTTCAAGCTATCAACCAAGTTGCATTGCTCTTCTCACCGTTAGAAGAGCTCCCTTCCCTTCTCCATTGTTTGGAAAAAAAAACAAAACAAAACAAAACAATACTTACAAAACAAGCCTTGAATTCCTTGTTAAACATTAGCTAACCCATTACTGAGGATTGACAATCTACGCACAGTAGTAACTGATGACGGCTCAAAGATTTCACAGAGACTAGAATTGAAGGAAGCTAGAGAAAGTAGAGAGAAGGCAGAGAGAAATCAAAGAAGAAGTATATTCTGATTTGCATATTTGTTAAGAATGAATTACAATATACATTAGCATACTTATAGTATGCTTTCTTAAAGCTTAAGTAAGCTATTAACAAACTCTTAACAGTTTCTAACAACTAACACGTGAAATACATGTGAAGCTTTAATCAAATTATTGTTCGTTGATCCTTTAATCAAATTATTGCTCTAAAAGCTGATTTATTATTATGGTTTCGTGCTTTGTTATGTGTTGATGTGATTATTGAGATTTTTATTTGGAAATAAAAAATGATTCGTAGGAAACAATTATCAGGAAATTTTAAAAGACATAGAAAGAAAAGGAAGAAGAGATAGCTCAAAATCTTAAATTTTAGTGATGAAATTATCTATAAAGGGGTTCTCCAAAAAAAAAAAAATTTAATATATAAAAACTTTTTCTTCCGCTTATTAGACAAAGGCTTTCTAGGGTAGGTTGGGGTTCATTGTTGAGTATTTGTGTGTGCACTACTACGTTTCACTATTTGCGCGTGACGAAACATTGCGCGATTTAATATAAACTCGTCGCGCAAAACCATAATCAAGCACGATTTAAAATACATATTCGCCGCCAATGCACTCAAAATTTGCGCCACCAAACTCTTTTGTCGCAAAAGTTATATGCGCGATAAACAAATTTTTCGTCGCGCAAACTGAGTTAAAAAGCGGGGAATTTTTTAGCGCGAAACATTTGCGCGACGAGAAATATCGTCGCTGAAGGCAACATTGCGCGATTTACACAACCTCCGTCGCGCAAATAGGACAGTCCGATTTAGCGCGACGGAAATACGTTCGCGCGTAAGAGAACAAGAGATATTTTATTTTTGGCGCCAAAATGACCTGGTGGGATTTTTTTTTGCGCGACGTGATTTACGCTCGTCGCGTAAAGTTCAACGCTTATGCGACGAATATCTTCTTTTGCGCGACGGAATTTTGTTTTTGCGCGACAATTTTGCGCGACGAAAGTTTGCGCGACGGAAAGTAGCAGCGTCGCGCAAAAGTTAGATGTCGGCAGTGTGTTTGTGCGACGTAAAAAATGGGTTTGCGCGACGAATAATTTGGTTTTTTATGACGGAGTTTGCGCGACGAATAAGTATGTTCGCCGCAAAGTCCTTCTTCTTCATATTAGAATTCGCCATTGCAGGGCAGAATGCAAAACAAAGCATTCGCCTTCCGCCTCTCTCAACCTCTCTGCCATCACTGGGATTTCAATACATTGATTGGGTAAGTATTTTTCACATTAGTTTAAAAGTATTAATTTAAGTTCGTATTTAAGGTTTTTTAATTTGTTTTCGTTAGGATATTTGTAATTAGCGATTGGTGGAGAACGATTGAGAAGGTATTTTATTTGTTTTATATATGTTTAAAATGTTCTTGTGAAGTTATATTTATATTATGTTGTGCGAACGAGTACAATCTGTTAGGATGTACGGTTAATTGAAATTAACTTCGTGCTTTTATTTTTATGTTTAGTAACACTTAGTTTCCTAGAGATTAGTTGGATTTCGTGCATGGATGCGTAATGCATGACTGCGGTCCAATTAATTCTTGAATTGTCCCATTATTTGGACAGTTTGGTAATGCATAGTGTTGTCACGTAATCTATGGCTACAGGATTAGGTTTCGATTGTGGATATTTCGTTGTCATCTCAGACGTTCTTCGGGTGGTACATAGGTATTTATACCTATGGCCACCTCAAGAATCTGTAGTGAGATGCTGTCGAAATTCATCCACGTCGAAATCTAATCTCATGTAGTCGTAGGTTACGTGGCAGGAGTATGCATTCCCGAATGGGATAGGACCCTTACCGGAGGCATAAGGTGACATTATAACTTCGTATGAAGTTGTTGTGATTGTTGTGTTGTGATTCTGGTTTCAGGAATTATGGACAGTAAGGTGGATACAAAACCCTAACAGATGCGCAGACGAATACTTGGATGGAATCGAGGATTTTATTGAGTTTGCACGTAGACACAACCCGGGTGCAACTAGAATCCGTTGTCCTTGTAGGAGGTGCAACAACACGTTATGGGAGACAATTGAAAATGTTGGATTTCATTTAGTAAGAAATGGAATGATTGAGACATATAGCATTTGGAACCTTCACGGGGAACAATTAGAGCATGCTTCGTCTTCAAATGCCACAAGAGTGGACAATGTTCAACCTATTGTGGATGCTAATGATGAAGTCATTGGATATTATACAGGATGTTTTTCCATTTGCATCGACCAACATGAATCAAGAAGAGCAAGATGATGTGCCTACACCAATAGACAGTGCGGAGTTTGAACAATATGAGAAATTGTTAAAAAATGCCAACCAAGAGTTATACCCGGGGTGCGAGAGCTTTTCCGTTCTCACGGCCATTGTGGAGCTAATGCACGGAAAAATAAAGTATCGTATGTCGAACCTGTGTTTCGATTACTTTTTGGGGGTTTTCAAGAGAATGCTTCCGACGGACAATTGTTTGCCGAAAGACCATAAACAGCGCAGAAGGTGTTGAATGGTCTTGGATTGTTATGAAAAATCCATGCTTGCAAAAACAATTGCATGTTATTCTACAAAGAGCATGAATCGTTGGATACATGTCCTATATGCAATGAGTCGAGGTTCAAGATGACATCTCAGAATAGGACGACTAAGATCCTACAAAAAGTCATGCGTTATTTGCCCTCAAACCTAGGTTGCAGCGATTGTATATGTCGACGATACCGCCACAGACATATGAGATGGCATCAGGAAAAACGGGTAGACGATGATGTGATGCGGCATCCTGCAGATGGGGAGGCATGGAAAGAGTTCGATCGAATGTTCCTGAGTTTGCTGCTGATCCCCGAAATGTTAGATTGGGACTTGCCACTCGACGGATTCAATCTATGGGATTCTAAACCAACACCACAAAGCACTTGGCCGATTTTCGTATTGGAAATGCATGAAAAAAGAATACATGATGATGACTGTTTTGATAACTGAGGATCCTGGGAGGTCAATCGATGTTTACTTAAGGCCGCTGGTTGATGAGCTAAAGGATTTGTGGACAAACGGTGTTCGCACGTATAAATCAATCGGGAAGATGTTCACTTTGCGGGCAGCAGTTATGTGGATCAGAATGATTTCCCAGCATATGCAATGGTTTCGGGTGGAGCACAAAAGGTTATATGGCATGTCCTGTATGCAAGGAAGATGTAACTTCTCGGTTGGCATGCTGGAAAAGTTTGTTACCTTGGTCATCGGAGATGGTTGCCATGGGACCATGAGTGGAGGGAAAAAGATAAAGAGTTCGACGGAACACCGAGCATCGCTTTAGACCCAGAATGGTCCGTGATGAGATATTGACCAATGAACGTTGATTTTGCTCTTCGGGAAAAGCTTAGTCGACGCACTGCTACACATATGAACGGACGCACAAACCTATGTTTTTTGAGCTCCCATATTGGTCGAAACTAAAATTGAGGCACAATCTAGATGTGATGCATGTTGAGAAAAATGTATTCGATACATTGGTGGGCACGATTCTAGATATCGAGGAAGACAAAGGACACGATCAAAGCTCGTCCTTGATTTGGAAAGAATGGGCATAATGAAGGGGTTTATGGATGAATATGGACAATGATAAAGTTAGAAGGGATCTTGCATTCTTTTCTATGAAACCAATGACAAGAAAGAGTTTCTAAAGTTTGTATCACGAAAGTTTCCCGATGGGTATGTTTCTAATATCGCACGCTTGTGTGAATGTTGACGGGGTAAATTTATCGACTTAAAAGCCATGACTGCCATGTGTTTATGCAACGCCTACTTCCTATTGGTATTCGACACCTATTGCCGGAAGATGTAGTGAAGCCAATCATTTTGTTGTCCAGATTTTTTTCCCAACTGACGGCGAAAACTTTGCGAAAAACGGACATGTTTCAGTTGCGCCATGACATTGTCCAAGTCCTATGCAAGTTTGAGATGATATTTCCTCCAGCTTTCTTCACAAGTATGATGCACGTGATGGTTCACTTGCCAGAAGAGGCATTACTTGCTGGTCCTGTCAACTATCGCTGGATGTATCCAATAGAAAGGTATATAATCCTTATCATTTGTGTATGCATCATTATCACATGCTTGCTAATTTCAATCATATCGTTTTATTTTGGCAGGCTTCTCGGAGAGCTGAAAAAAAGTGTACGCAATGTATGGCCCGAAGGATCAATCGAGAGGCTTGGGTTCAATATGAGTCGCTTACTTTCTGCGAATGTATTTAAAAGATGTGGAGACGGTTTTCAATCGTCCTCAGCGCAATCATGATGGAGGTATGAGAAATGAAAACTTTCTGCTTTTGCCCAAAGCGCACGACCCTTCGAGATCCCGGACGCGAGAGTCGCTTTCTAGAAATGACATGGAGGTAGCGCATTGGTTCTGATCGAACAATTGTGATGAGATCATGGGATACTTATATGAGCATGAAGAGATGATGAAGCGAGAACATCCATCACATTTGGTTGCCCAGAAACACCGTGAATTGTTTCCACAATGGTTTTTGGATTCTGTAAGTTATCAGTGTTTGTTATTTGAGAAATATAAATTTTTTAATAAATTTTGTCAGACTAACATATGAATGGTTTTGTATAATATTAGGTGAATAAGTTGAAATCATTGAATTCCCAACTTACAAAGTGATGAGTTATATAACTTGGCGCTTGGCCTGATTCGCCTGAATTGTTCTCGGGTTGTAATGTCAACGGTGTCAAATTTTTGGCCGAAGCACGAGATGACAAGTTGTGTACGCAAAACAGCGGTGTCCATGTCTCAGGTGGAGGCGAAAGTACGGACATTGATTTCTATGGCAAACTCACAACTGTCGTGGCAATTGCTTTACAAAGATCGATACCAAGTGATCATGTTTAAGTGTCGATGGTTTGACACCAACCCAAATAGGCCGAAGTGTTAAAATCGATCATGGCTTACTATCTGTGAACATGAATGTAACTTGGTATGATGACGACCCTTATATTTTGGCAAACATGGCAACACAAATTGTGTATCTAGATGACCCTAAAGCCGAAGCGGTTGGAACGTTGTTCAAAAGATGGATCACAGGAACGTGTATGCTATACCAGAACTAGACCCAATCGACAACAACGTCAACAATGTAGCTGACCAACGTTTAGAATCTTCAATGGAAAATGATGCGAAACACTTCGAGATACTAATGTTATACAAGAGCCATTTCAAATACAAGGAGTGTCTTCAATCGAAATACCGATTCACTCAATTACAATTGACCTCGGTGATCTTCCGCGATATGATGTTGCAGTTGGCCCGAGCAACGACGATGATGTAGTTATAGAGGAGGCGGAGGAGGAGGAGGAGGAGGAAGAGGATTGGGAGACCGAAAGTGATGATAGCAACGATAACGAAAGTTATTATAGTTCAGATGATGAATGATTAATTTTTATTGTAATTTTATTATGTTAGTGGACATATTTTGTGTAATGCAAATGTTTTTGAATGTTTTTCACTTCCTTCAGTTCAGGTTAGTAAAAATTTTTGAATGTTTTTCTTCCCTTCTCATCCACACGTGTACTTTCCCTCTGTTGATGAATATTTCTTCTATTATTTTCATCATGCTTGCATCCTGAAGCTTATCAATATTTCATCACAAAGCTATGTTTGCATATAAATATTTTATTATATTGATTGTCTCATATTTTTATTGTTTGCATACAATATTTTATTATATAATTTTTTGCCCTTAAACCCATTAATTTATTATTTAGGTACTGTTTCTTTACCCATAATTCATTATGTGGATACTTTTTTCATATAATATTCTCAATTTGATTACATCCCATGTATTGGGCTAGGAGAATTGTGGGAATATAGACTCTTGTAATCTGACCATTTCTGTTGGAAGTTAGAATTGGATAAATAAAAATATGTTACTCATCTATGTGATTAGATTTGATAAATAAAAATTAAAAAGGTGCATTGGATGCATTTTACTAATAAGCTATTATGAAAATATACACAATTAATAAGGATTTGTATCCAATTTTTTTTTTTCCTAATTTTTTGTTCCATGTATGCCGACTAGTTCATTCAACATAAAAGATAAATGCTATTCGTAAAATTTAAAACATTAAAAATAAGTATTTAAAAGTCTATAAAACTATATGACAAAAGTATATGAAAGTTTGTTACTTAACTTTATCAAGTATATTAAAGTCATTAAGAATTTGTCAACTCTAGGAAAGTTACTCACTTAAAAAAAGTCTTTGAAAGTTAGAATTGGATACACCCCCCTTACTTTCATACAAGTAATTATATGTAATGATGAATACTTCAGATTAATAATATGTGGTTTGCGCGACGAAGACATAATGGTCGCGCAATTTTTGCGCGACGGATAATGTACACGTCACGATACTCTACCATTTGCGCGACAAATAATATCGTCGCAAGTATCTTTCATGCGCGAAAAAAGACCCGTCACGCAAACATATACATATATATATATTTCTGAATTATACACACGTATATAGTTGAAATTGACGATCGAAGTAGTTCACTGTATTCACATAGGGTTAAACAGTGTAGCTTTAAAAAATCATCAAAATCAGAGTCAAAATAACCGTTAAATCATGACTTTTCGCTTATAACCACAAACGCTTTGTCCCGCTTACTTGAGTTCTCAATGTTTTTTTTTTCTCATTTTTGACGTATAAGATCTCGAAGTATAAACAAACATATTTGACGGCTAGATTACTGAAACTAGTTTCCTAGAATGCGTATTCCATAAAAAGACAATATTCATAAAAACTGAATAATTTCTTTATACATTCCTTCAGTCTAACATAAGATTATGTGATGTCTTCTACTGTAAATATCTGAAATTGAAGATCGAATTACATCTCTGTATTCATATAGGGTCAAGAACCGCAGCTGTAAAAAATTTTCAAGATCGGAGCTAAAATCACCGCTGAATCGGGACAATTTGTTTACAATCAAACGCTTTGTCCTTACTTCAATCTCTGAATGTTCATTCATTATGATTTTTGACGATACGATCTTGAACTATGAAAAAGAAGATTGTCGGTTGGATCATTGAAACTAGTTTAGGAGTTCGGCTTTAGGGCTTAGGCATGTGTTTTAGGGTTTAGGGTTATGGTTTTGCGCGACGAATCGATACTTACGCGTCGCGCAAACCTTATGCGACAAACAGAATCAATTCACGCGCAAAATCATTACAAATTTCGCCCCTCTCCGCTTCCAAAGACTTAGTGAAATTTTTTATCAAAGCTTATGCGATTTAACGAAATTTTCTTTTCGTCAAGAAATCAATAACAAAATTTCTCCCTCTCCGCTCCAAAGACTTAGTGAAATTTTTTATCAAAAGCCTTATGCGATTTAATAGCCTTCCTTTCGTCGCAATCTCATTGCATTGATTTTTCCCCGCAAAATCAAATCCCAAAATTTTGGGCTACAAGATAGTGCGCGACGATGTAGTTTTTTCGCGCGCAAAGTATCTCTGTTATTAAGTTTGCGCGACGAAAATGATTGTTTTAGTCGCGCAAAGGTCCAATTTTTATAATATTGCGCGACGACATGTTTATTTTTTCGTCGCGCAAAGGTTATTTATGAAGTTTGCGCGACGAAATTCATTGTTCGTCGCGCAAAGTCGAATAAGTTTTCTGAAAATCGCGATCTTCTCCTTCTTTCCCAAATTCTGAAACCTAACCCTAAAACCTCCCAAATCTCTCCGCCGTGACCTCAGCCCCTAATCCGCCCAAATCAGATCTCGCCGCCGCCACCGCCGATCCCAGAGCTCTCCGCCGTGGCTGTCCATCCCGCCGCCGTGAATTGCTCTTGCTTAGCCCGACTCCGCCGCCGTGTTCTCTCTCCTCCGGGCACCAAATCCGCAATTGAGGTATGCTTTTGGGCTATTTTTCATGCTCTAGCTGATGGTTGTGTAGGATTTGATTGATTGTGTGCATAGGGTAGTCAATTTGAAACCCTAGGTTTCGGCCGGTTTTGAAATTCAAATTCCGGCCACTTCCGTCCGTTTTTCGGGGTAGGTCCGAGAACAAAAGTGGCTCCAATTGATGTTTTAAACCTAGGGTAGGAACCTTGCCCCTTAATTTGTAGGATTTCCCGGGGATCGTTATCTCTTAGGGCACCCACGTGCCGCCGCGTGGTGGCGCGTGGGGTAAATCTGTGGCATAGGGCATTTTGTCCCAGTGCAAACATTTCGTTGTCACGAGCGCGTAGGTGTGCTCGGATTGGAATTTGGTTATCGTTTGAGTCTCGAACGGTTCTAACCTATTGTGCGATTTTAGGTTTGATATGTTCGACCGCTGGATCGAGCTGAAACTCACGTATGTGGTACCATGTATTTATAGGATCGTTTAGGAATCGACGGATTGTGGATCGGAGTCCCGGATACTCCGAAATCGCAAACCCTAGGTCAAACTATGATTTTAATTAGTTAGTTCAATTTTTTACCGACATTGTATGTGCTACATTGGATTAATGAAATTGTGCAGATGTCAGACTTGATTAGACGTCGTAGGGCGGTGACGGCTACACCGAAGTTCGAGGCCCCGGCCACCAGGTATCACCGCCATCGCCCAAAGATCGATGGAGCACGACCACGTGCTAGCTGGTCCCGGGGATCCCAGCGGCTGCATCATCATCTTCTTCGGTGGTGCAGCCTCTTAGCGCTAGGCGGCGACACCGCCCGCTACCACCACCGACACCACATCCATCGATCAGATCGGGTGCCTCGGGGCACCTACAGTAATACCCTTCCCCTTTCATTTTTTGTTTAACATTTTTTTAATTGGGAATTTGATGGTTCAATTTGATTGTATATGTAACAATATTGTCCTATCCCTTTGCAGCCAAGAGGAACACCCGAGGGCCGTGTCGGCAGCTGAAGACGGCGAAGGTCACCCGGGTGACCAACAATGACAAGATCGGATATGACGAGCGCCATCGGGCTGCACCGACGGCGGACTGCATAGCTCCTTGGCCCACGACATTGGCCACGTCGTTCGGACCCATTGCCCGATGCAATGGAAGTCTTGGAAGGTCATACCTGACGAGATCAAGATGCAAGTTCGCGGCCAGTTGTCGGTATTTTTCCTATCTTTTAATTATTTTTCTTTCAAACTTTATATATTTCTATTACTTAATGTATGTAATCAATTTATTGCAGACGAACTACGACTTAGAGGACCTCAACGAGGAGACTTTGGCGTACGTCAACAGACTCTTCGGTGAGAGGTACAAGCAGTGGAAGAGCGACTTGCACCACCATTTCCAGCGCTTTGATGATTCGGAAGTCGCTCTTCAGTGAGGGCTGCCCGAAGGAGCTTGAGGGGCGGGAGGATAGTTGGCGTGGCTCGCGCTCATTTTCAGCGCCCTGATTATGTGGTATTTTTTTAATAATATTTGTTTAATGTTTATTTTATTTTTTATATCTCATTATTATTTAATTTATTTATAGTTCAATTCTTACGTTTTATTTTTTGTATAATGTAATAAAGCCCAAGTGAATAAGGGCAATAGGAAGAAGAAGACTCTTCTTCACCATTCCGCCCAGCCCTTCTCATATAGGATGGATGCACGGCGTGGGTAAGAATAATATAATTTATATTTAATTTTAATACGCATTATTATTAATTTCTTTTGTTCATACTAATATTTTTCTTCTTGTTCAATTATAAATAAATTCAGAGATCGACGCCTTTGGTGACGCTTATGTTCGACTGGGAATGAGTTGGCCGAGTCCCTTCATGTAAGTATTATGTATTTTTAATTTTATGTTACACTTTCAATTTATATGCATTTTTGAATTTATATTTTATGTAATGTTAAACAGACGACGATGGTGGAGAGGAGCCAGTTGGTTCTTCAAGAGTCCGCCTCCCAACTTCCTCCCGAGACTCCGATCGAGTCTGTGGATCCTCCGCATGATGCTGGATTTCAGATTTTGACGCAGATGTTGGATCGCACTCTCGGGAGGAGGCCGGGAACGATTGTAGGGGGATGGGAATGCCCGACAGAGGGAACCTCGACCGTCATCGTCGCAGTAAACAAGCAGTGACTCGCTTTGACATCGCGGTTGCCGAGCTTGAGGGTCGATGTCGGTGATTCTGCAGCCGCCGCGCGTCCGGATTCCAATCCCGAATTTTGCGCGTCCGACTCCGAGCCCGCCCAGCCCGAGCATCCCCAAAGACACCACGGCCCCTGCAGACACCCATACCTCCGAGCCGCCTACCTCCGAGCCGCATGTGGCAGATGACCAATTAGATTTCTGAACATTATTTGATTAGTTTTTTATTTTTATAATTATTTTTACAATTTGTATACATTTATTTTATTTTATATAATAGATGTTTTCTTTACGATTAATTTTTTTTATAGTAATTTCATTTTAATTAAAAAAAACAAAATTTATTTTTTTACAAAATTAAAAATCAAATAATAATAAATTTTTTTTAATAATATATATTGCTTTTGCGCGACGAAACATAAATCGTCGCGCAAAAACATTTAAATATATCTTAATCTTGCGCGACGAGTAATTTCGCTAAGAAGATAGTATGCGCGCGACTAATAAGATGTCGCCGCGCAAGGTTCATAGATTACGCGACGGACAATTCCGCACTTTTTTTGCGACGACTGCTTCGTCGCAAATATTTGTGCGACGGACAATGAGGTCGTCCCCAAATGTTTTTTGAAACGAAAATGTTATACGAGCGCAAACCGCGACGAATGACATTTGTTCGTCGCGCAAATGCTTTCTTCACGACCTTTGCGCGACGGATTGCGCGACGATATTCTGTCGCGCATAATGATGTGCGATTAAAGCGGCGCGATTTAAAATACTTTCGTCGCGCAAAGACTAAAATGTAGTAGTGGTGTGTGTGTGTGTTTTTATTTTATTTTAAATTTATTATTATTTTTACATTTAAAAAATAATAATTGGATACGAAGTGACTCATTTGTTCTACAAAATGCCTTAACAGTTTAGCCTAAAAAATTTCGACACTTTTACATTGTGACCCTATGACATGAGAATCCTGAATCCGCCACTATATAGAGTCATCAGTAACTTGAGTGAGATGTATTGCCAAGTGTTTGTGAAAAAGGTTAAAAAGATCCTCTAACAAGAAAGGTCACTACGACTGTACTGTCTGTCACTGCAAATATTATTCCAAGAAGATAAAATGTATAGAATCTGATCAATATAGAATCTGTATTATGCTCAGTGGTTATCGGCAGTTATAAAATATCTTCTGCTTTTGCGCATGCAAACAACAATAAAAGGAGACAAACCATGAGGTAATGAGTTGGTCATCAGAGCAAACACAAACCATAACCTAAAAACTAATCAGTGAGAGAGACAATGACGTCGAATCAAGATCAAACCAACTTCGGCAACCAAGGCTATTCAGGGTTTAGGGGTAGGGACGATGAAATCAACCCCAAATTTACTGGAATTTGGGGTGGGAACGATCAAATCAAAGCTACGGGCCGTCATCAGTTGAGGGGATTTCCCAACTCCAACTCCAACAACAGATTTGATGTGGGTGAATCACACCTCGCTAAAATCAAAGCTAAGATCTCTGTGGAGGACTTTGACTACTTGAAGGGATTTGCCAACTCCAACAAAAGAATTGATGAGAACGACCCACGCCTCGTTAAAATTAGAGCTAAGATCTCGGAGGAGGATGTTGACTACTTGAAGGGACTTGCCAACAAAGGATTTGGTAGGAGCAGCACGGGCTTGGCTCAACTGAATGGTAGGACGGCCAACATCGGGGCCCATCCCGGTAGTTTTGGAAATAGCTGTACGTTCAACTGTTCCCGGGCCCCTCCTGGAGGTTATGACAATAACGTTACTATCGGTGGCTGTGTATTCCTGTAATGGCAATCTCTCGTTGCATGCACGCAACTGAAGAAGGCCATAATAAATATTTAATATGTGTGTACCACAATAAAATATCTACACTAAAATAAGAGCTAATTAATGCAGTATCTGTGGCTCCTTCCTTGAATGTACTTCAAATAAAATGATGGAGAACTTTCTAGACTATGTCAATGGAAACAGATTTTGTCTCTAGTGTAAACCAAGAGATTTAATGGATTTTCTTTTTCTTTTTCAAATAGTTGCTTAATCGTAACACAAATGTTTTTTATGTTTGTGAGACAGGTGCGCACTATATATTTACATGATTTTATGTTCTACTATCATAAGTATTTTATTTGATAGGGAATCATTTTTTAAAAATAAAAAATAAAGGGGAATTGTTGCTTTACAAGAGCTATTTAGCCCTCTGGATCCTATAAATATGATTCGGATCATGAGATGAGAGGAACTCAACTGTTTTTGACAAACTCAGAAAAAGCTCTGTATAGCAGAGGAACCTGGAAGAAGAATGATATGTCATCTGGAAGAATAACAAAGCTGAGGATTGTTCAGCCCAAACCAATCTCGATCCAAAGTATTTTAGGCATTTTCTGTTCTTTTTTTATTTATTTATTAAGGGTGAGAGGAAGGGAGATCAGAGACGTTGCCAATGATAAAGACATTTGAGGCTGGACAATAGATAATAGAAGCTTCAAGAATATTTGAGGTGGCAAACATGCAGTACGCAAGTTCACAACTTGTTATTTGTTTACCTTTATTATTCTATGTTGAAATATTTTTGGGGTGTGTAATTTTTAGGTACAAGCTTTGCATAAATGAAAGTCAAAATCTTTTCTTTATTAAATAGTTAAATAAAAATTTATTTTCAGTATCATTTATATTTTAGTCATTATTTATAACTATAGCACTTTTACATCATAGTTTACCAAATACTCATAAAACTTATTTTTGTACCTACATCACTTTTAACATATAGTTTACCAAACGCTCAACTGCTTTCATTCACAACTGATTTCTATCACAGCAAATTTGAAAGTGATTATTTTCACAACACTACAATTCCAAACTGGCCTTATGTTAATGGAAACCAATTTGTTAGAGAATCTTTTTTTAACAATAAAAAATAAAGGGAATTGTTGCTTTACGAGAGCTATTTAGCCCTCTGGATCTTAGGAATATGGAAATAAATAGAGAAATAATGGGTTCAAATACAAGTACTCTTAATTTTAAAAAGAAAGGAGAAAGGAGAAAGGAGAAAGGAGAAAGAGAGAGAGACATGAGATCATTCACTGGAATTTTCAGTTGTCGGGCTATATCATCAAGGTGTGCCCCCTCTTCCCTTGCACTGAACCAAGCAAAGCTAGTTACAATTAAATGGGAAACAGAAAGGAAGCAAAAGGAAAAGCTTACAACATGAATTTCACACATCTGCATACAAAAGAAACAAATTGACACTATCATACAATGATGTACAAGTATGTATATGCATTCATTCAGTACATCATTGATCTGCACGCCATTTCTTAAGCACCTCCTTGATTATAAAAGGCGGACTATGGCACAAGGCCTTTAAGGCAGGAAGCAAAGAGATGTTTTTGGTTATTCTATAAGAAAGTTGATATTTTGGTTTTAAGTTGTTATTTACTTTATCATCAGGCATGGGATACAGACTTTTACTCTATCCCGGGTCCAGAGTGTGACAAGGAATTTTGAAACTACTCGCAAAGCTAATTAACCTTCCCACGAAATAAGTGGTGAATTCTTGATATGATAGAAAGATTCTAATTAGTATTGGGGACCTATAGTAGTAATAGTAGTAACTTCAATGAGGAATATATTAGATATGGATCTATCCTTTCCGAAAGATTTATCAACTTCATTATACATACATATGGAATTCGAATTTAATATGTGAATATTATGATCAATATAGAATCTGTCTCTGAAAGCTATGTCGACTTCATTATCCTTATCCAATTCAATTAATATTGCTTTCAACTTTTTTAAACATGCAATATCATAAGAATGGATTGTCCTTGAAGTTATAGGAATTACTAGTTAGACTTCCCACCATCCATCTTTCAAGCTATCAACCAAGTTCCATTGCTCTTCTCACCCTTAGTAGAGCTCCCTTCCCTTCTCCATTGTTTGGAAGAAAAACAAAACTTACAAAACAAGCCTTGAATTCCTTGTTAAACATTAGCTAACCCGTTAATGAGGTTTGACAATCTACGCACAGTAGTAATTGATGACAGATCAAACATTTCACAAAGACTAGAATTGAACTAGAGAAAGTAGAGAGAAATCAAACAAGAAGAAGTATATTCTGATTTTCATATTTGTTAAGAATGAATTACAGTATACATTAGCATAGTATGCTTACTTAAAGCTTAAGTAAGCTATTAACAAACTAACAAACTCTTAACAGTTTCTAACAACTAACACGTGAAATACATGTGAAGCATGCTGATTGTACATATAGAGTCATTAGTAACTTGAGTGAGGAATATTATATGTATTGCCAAGTGTTTGTGAAAGAAGTTAAAAAGATCCTATAACAAGAAAGGCCACTACGACTGTACTGTCTATCACTGTAGAATATTATTCCAAGAAGATAAAATGTATAGAATCTGATCAATACATAATTTGTATTATGCTCAGGGTATCGGCCATTATAAAATATCTTCTACTTTTGCACATGGAAACAACAACTATAAAAGGAGACCAACCATGAGGCAATGAGTTGATCATTAGAGCAAACACACACCATAAGCTAAAAACTAATCAGTGAGAGAGGCAATGACATCGAATCAAGAGCAAACCAACTTCTGCAACCAAGGCTGTTTAGGGTTTAGGGGTTGGGACGATGAAATCAACCCCAAACTCTATCTTAAAAATAACAACCTCAAATTTGTTGGAATTCGGGGTGGGAACATTGAAATCGAAGCTAAGGGCGATCATGAGTTGAGGGGATATTCCAACTCCAATTTCAACAACAGATTTGATGTGAACGAATCGCGCATCGCTAAAATCCAAGCTAAGATCTCTGTGGAGGACTTTGACTACTTGAAGGGATTTGCCAACTCCAACAAAAGAATTGATGAGAACGACCCACGCCTCGTTAAAATCAGAGCTAAGATCTCGGAGGAGGACGTTGACTACTTGAAGGGGCTTGCAAACAAAAGATTTGGTGTGAACAACACGGGCCTCACTAAAATCAGAGCTAACATCTCGGAGGAGAACGTTGTGGGATTTGCCGACTCCAACTCCAACATAAGATTTGGTGCTAACCCTAACAATGCCCGATATTTCGACTCCAACTCCAACATAAGATATGGTGCTGACCCTAACAATGCCCGATTTTTCGACAACAATGTCGGTACTATCTCTATGTGTGTAATCTTGTAATGGCAATCTCTCGTTGCAAGCATACAATTGAACAAGGCCATAATAATATGTACTAAAATATCTTACACTAAAATAAGAGCTAATGCGGTATTAATATTTGAGGCTCCTTTCTTATCTATAGCCTATAGGCCACGTTTTTATGTAACTGTTCTTCTAATAAATTAATGGAGCTTGACATTAAATATCAAATTCAACATTTAACTTTTTAGATTTTTAGATTTTTTTGTTTGTCAATATTTAACTTTTAGATTATGTCAGTAGAAATAGATTTTCTCTTCATATGTATTTTATTTGATAGGGAATCTTTTTTCAAAAATAAAAAATAAAGGGAATTGTTGCTTTACAAGAGCTATTTGGCCCTCTGGATCCTATGATTACGGAAATAAATAGATAAATAATGGGTTCAAATACAAGTACTCTTAATTTTTAAAAGAAATTAATTAAACACCATAGAAGAACATAGTGGGTGCCAAAAACATTTTTAAGTATCCTGAGGTACAGTTCGTCAGCCCGATCCGAAATTTTTGGGTTCTAGTTGGATACGGGGCGGGCTGGAGCAAGGTTTCAAAGGCCGGTTGGGCCTAGACGGGCTTAACTACCATGGGCTTTATTTTCATTTTTTTAGAAATATTTTTTAATATTTTTTGCTAAGTCTTTAAAATAAAATAAAAACATCTTATCAAAATGTATGACTTCTATCCCAAATTAAGATTAGAGATTATTGAAAAAATTAACCTAATTTATAACATATGTAAACAAAATAAGAAGTTTATTAGTTTATCCTACATATTACATTATTTTGGTTAAGTATAATATGAGATTCTTTGTGACCAGGATGCAATGTAAATTATGTTTGTTTTAATATCATAAAAGCGTGGATGTATTTGCAAAGTGGCCAAACATGTTAGCATCTTACGATATCTCTTGTTGTGCTTGAGTGAGTATGTAAAAGTAGCAAGGTGGATTTCAATATCTGGCTTTACTGTGCTTTATCGGTTGGTTAAAAACTATTTATATTGGATGCAATAATGATTTTGGTTAGGAATTTATTTTTTAAAAGGACCTTTTCTAGGAGCAATAATATATTAAGTTCACGCACACTGCATAAATGTTAGGACTTAATTGCTCCAAACCACTACCCAAGGTATGTTGCATAAAGTCACAATGTACATTCCACGTACTTAATAAGAGTACACAATGTAACTTTGCGTTTATAATTTGACATCCGACATCAAATAGTCAATACCAACTAGGTCTTAATAATATTATTTTGACATATCCCAAGATCGAATTTCCCTCGCGATTTCATTAAAAATAAAAAGTTAGTATACATTTGTAGCTAGAAAAATGTAGATAAGGATCCCTTATAGCAACTCTACCCATTTGCCCTTAGCCATGGCAAGGGGGGAGCTTGGGCAGCCACTATTCACGTGAACAGTGGCTGCCTTTGCAAATAGTATTTTGTGTTTCCACCCGTTACCATGGCTAAGGGCAGTTACTATTCATTTTTTTGTTTTATTCACAAATTTTTTTACCTCAATAATTAATTTGGATAATATTTTCGGATAAGATTTCCTTCCTACGTGTCAAGACTATTCATAATAGGATAAAATTTCCGGATAAGATTTTTAGGTTCAAATTTCGGATGAATTTCAAAATTCAAATTTCAGATAAATTTGGGTTCAAATTTCGATGAATTTCAAATTTCAGATAAGATTTTCATCCAATCAAATCAAGCCACGTGGCATCTCTATTTTGCCAGTGTTTTTATATAAAACCAGAGGCTCAGCTCATACCTCTCACACCACATCTTTCTATATTTTCATTTCTTATAGTTTAGAATTCATACTCCATTCATTCTCAATGGAAAAATATAGGAGATGCTTGGAGAGGCAACACCGAGAAAGAAAGGAGAGAAACCGTAGAACCGATGAAATCAATGAGTTGCAGAGACAAGTCTATGAACAAGTTCTCATAGCAGTGACAATGGAATAGGAAGAGAACCAAGGTTGTCGCCGTCGTTCGCAAGTCGGCCGTTGCCGGAATGTGGACAGACATAGGCATTCTCAAGGTAAGAATATTTTAGAAGATTATTTTATCCCAACTACTTTGTACTATGATGTTGATATTTTAAGGGATTTAGAATGCAACCCCATTTGTTCAATAAAGTCATGCATGATATTTGCAATTATGATGCATACTTTGTTCAAAAGTATGATGCTGCTGGGGTTTTGGGGCTTCTTCCGAGCAAAAGCTTACAATTGTTATAATGAATGTTAGCGATAGAGCATCTCGATCGTGGATGAGGTTGCTCAATGGGGAAGTCCACTACGCTGGAGGCTTTGGTAAGATTTTGTGATACAGTTGAAAATCTGTACACTATGGACTACTTACGCGACTTACTCCTGTGGACCTCCAACGGCTTTCTACAAAAGCCAAGCTCGAGGATTTCCAGGAATGATTGGTAGCATCGACTGCATGCATTGATAATGGAAGAATTGCCCAACTGCCTTGCAAGGTGATTACGGAAATAGAAAAAGCCAAAAAGTATCATCCCGAAGCCGCATCGCTTCGGCACATGGGTTTGGCATGCTTTCTTCGGAGTTGTCGGAGCCTAAAATGACCTCAACGTCATGGGTCAATCTCCGGTCTTCAATGATGTTTTGAGAGGCAAAGGCCCCAATATTACCTATCAAGTCAACAATACAGTCTACCAGACGAGGTATTATCTAGTTGACGGTATCTACCCAAGGTGGACCACATTTGTCAAATCAATTCCGAATCCCCCGATCCCAGAAGCAAAAATTATTTGCTACTTATCAAGAAGGATACAGGAAAGATGTCAAAATGTGTTTTGGCATCATTCAAGCTCGGTGGTTGATTATTCGAGGTGCGGCCCATATGTTTGATGAGGAGATCCTCCGAAGCATTATGATGACTTGCATCATCCTCCATAATATGATTGTGGAGGATGAGCACGATTATGATGTTGGAGGGGTCTACGAACCGAATCCAATGAACACGACTTTGACCCGAATTTATGAAATGCCCATGGGGCCAAATGGAGAACCGTTTGAGCTGGAACCGTTGGTGAGGGACGATCGTTTCATGACCCTGATGATAGATCGATATACAGAGATGCAATCTTTGTATATTCATGAAAGGCGTCAACTTGACTTGATGGAGCATCTATGGGCGGTGAGAGGGAATGAAGATGAATGATGGAGCATAGATGTTTTGGTTATATTTTATTTACTTATGGTTTGGTTGTGTTGTTTTTTTTATTTATTATTGTGCCTTGTTTGTAGTTTTTTTTTAATTTTAATTATCTTTTGTTTGATGCATGGAATATGTTGAATAAAATGGTCTTTTATTAAATGCTTTGTTTATTAAATAAAGAAATCCAATACAAGTCATTAAGAATTACTACTACTAAAATAAAATACATGAAGTACACCAACTTTAATACAAAATATGAAAAATAAAAATACATAAAAGGTATGCCAACTAATTTAATGGTTTTGATCATTTAACCAATCCGTGTTGCTAGGCCCATCATCCTGGAACAGTCTTCTTCTCATAACATCCCTTCGTTCTAGTTTCTAATATTGTTTTGTTTCAGGGGACATATGGCTTATATCCATCGCCATGGTTTCCCGATTTGTCTTCTCCATATCTTTTTTGCTCAAATACTCATTTTCTCGTGCACACTCGGCTTGAAGTGCCATCTCCATATCTTGGCATTTCTGCTCCATTTCAATTCTTATGGCGTTTTGCCTTGCAATTTCCTCCAAAACTTTGAATTACGATTGCTTGAATTACCCGCTTTCTTTGTCTTCGCAGCCTTTCGGCCAATGGGCCTCGGTTCATTTTGGATGGATGAGTCTTCACTCATAGGAGAATCGAGAGGTGAATCCGATGTCGTTGAATCACGGAGAGGCGTCTCGTTTAACACAACGTTGGGACCCGTGGGAATAATTATGAAGCGTTTACAATATTTCACCACCTCCAAACATTCATGATGGGTGAAACTTTTTTTGCCACCCCCGGTTGCACCGAACCACATCTGTGCTTGAATCAGCTATTTAACAAAAAAATGAAAATGCAAGAAATATTTAAAATATATTGGATATGCAAGTAACAAAATAAAAATAATGGAAATGCAATTAACCTTACAAATAAATTGAAAGTGCAAGACATATGAAGAAACAATTGGAAATGCAATAAATATTAACAACATATTGAAAATGCAAGAAATATCAACAAAATATTTAAAATACAATAAATATTAACAAAATATTGAAAATGTAATAAATATTAAGAACATATATATATTAGGACATTAAACTTTATAAAACGAAAATTACAAAATACTTACCTCGTAAGTACGATTTTCCCCACTTCTATACAAGTTCATCGCTTTTGTCAAGACATCTCTCCATTTTGCCATCTCTTTGTTGAGAAGTTTCTACCTACTTGACAATGCTATTTCCATACGAGGCGACTCCGGAATTTTTTCGCAAAATTCGGCATGAATTTTTTTCCACATATGGAAAAATTTCATCTCATTGCCTGTCACGGGACAATGACAAACTCGAAGCCAAGCCTCACACAAAGAAACATCTTCCATGGTGCTACACGCCCCTCCGGTTTCGATAGAAGAAGCCATAAAAATAAGAAATAAAAATACAAGGTGAAAGAGATGAATATGTTGAGTGAAGAGTGAATAAAATGTTGAGTAATAGTATAAGTAGAATAAAATGTATGAGAATTGGTGTTGAAAGTGAAGGGTATTTATAGGTATTTATAGGGAAAAAAAAAACAGAATTTTAAAGTATTTTATAGTATTTTTTAAAAAAAAATTCAATTTTTTTTCATAATTTTATTGTTGAAAACGATACCGTTGGATGAAGGCTGAGAAGCAAATCGGAGCGCTGGGGTGCCACGTGGCTTCCAGCAAATTTGACTCAAGATGCGCCGACACCCTCGCTTTAGACTCTGCAGAGCCGCTTCGGCCACCCGTTGGTGGGTCCCTTGGGGCTCTGGGCTGTCCACTGAACGCAATTTTTTCCCCAGACTCGGCTGGGCTCCCTACCTGGAGCTGCTCTTATATCGTTGTTGACCCTCTCCCGCCCACTAGAAGAAATTGTTACATTTGTTTATCAATGAACCAAAGGTATCTTTCCTAATAGTCTGAGGGGGCCTCGCCTAGCCAGTAAGTTTTGATATAGGAGTAGTTGGTTGAGGGCAAGAATTCTATAGTGAGGGCCTTATATATGGTCCTTCCTATCTCTTAACCGTTGGATCAAATTAGTTAGCCGTTGGAGAGGTAACTTTCCATTGAGGCAATCAATAGAAGAGTGGAGAGAACGTAATTACTGCCTCAAGATAAGATCTTCCAAGGCAAAGTTGTTATCAGGTGTTGAGACGTCCATGTTAGATGCCTTAAGCCAAATGCAAAATGTTATGCGAGAGAATTCTATTAAAAAGGATTGGATCTCCATTGAGGGGCTCACCGATATTATAATCTCTATCCTTGGAAATCTCAAAACAGAGATGTCAAGAGGAAGATTTTGATCACCTTAAAGGATATTGTATAAGGGCATGCAAGAAACAAGGTAAGCATCTTTGGTACTCTTTGTATATATAGAATAAAAGAAGAAGAAGTGAATATTAGAAATCCGAACTAAGAAAGATTCCCTTTAATTCTTTTAATTGTCCTCCCTCTATTTGAATTTGTTGAGTATACAAATCTATTATGGCATGGTTGGACAAAGCTATGAATTTGTTGACAATTGTAGAATTTCAAGTGTCTAATCCTTCTTCCACCCCAAAATTAAGTGGCAATAGCGAGTAGTTCAACTCCTTATAAATCCTTTCAAGGTTTGTTAGTTTTCCAATATGGGACATTTTTTCCAAAGGGTTAGGAGAGCTGAAGTTATAGCATAAGTGTATATCATGTTTTTATAGACGTTTTTGGTTATTCTGTAAGAAAGTTGATCTTTTGGTTTTAAGTTGTTATTTACTTTGTCATCAGGCACGAGACACAGACTTTTACTCTATCCCAGGTCCGAAGTGTGACAAGGAATTTTGCAACTACTCGCAAAGCTAATTTACCTTCCCACCATCTATATAAGGACAACTCACGAAATAAGTGGTGAATTCTTGATATGATAGAAAGATTCTAATCAATATTGGGGAACTATAGTGGTAACTTTAATGAGGAATATATTAGATATGGATCTATCCTTTCCAAAAGATATATCAACTTCATTATACATTATATGGAATTCGAATTTACTATGTGAATATTATGATCAATATAGAATCTGTCTCTGAAAAGCTATGTCAACTTCATTATCCTTATCGAATTCAAATGATATTGCTTTCAACTTTTTTGAACATGCAATATCATAATAATGGATTGTCCTTGAAGTTATAGGAATTACTAGTTCGACTTCCCACCATCCATCTTTCAAGCTATCAACCAAGTTGCATTGCTCTTCTCACTGTTAGAAGAGCTCCCTTCCCTTCTCCATTGTTTGGAAAGAAAAAAAAAACTTACAAAACAAGCCTTGAATTCCTTGTTAAGCATTGACAATCTACGCATAGTAGTAACTGATGACGGATCAAAGATTTCACAAAGACTAGAATTGAAGGAAGCTATAGAATCTGTATTATGCTCAGAGTATTATTCCAAGAAGATAAACGTATAAAAGCTGATCAATATAGAATCTGTATTATGCTCAGAGTATCGGCCGTTATAAAATATCTTCTGTTTTTGCGCATGCAAACAACTATAAAAGGAGACCAACCATGAGGCAATGAGTTGGTCATTAGAGCAAACATACACCATAACCTAAAAACTAAGAGCATCTCCAGCCGATGTGTTAAAAGTGCCACATAGACATTTAACGGTTAGAAATAACATCTCATATCACTCCAACCGATGTGTCAAAGCTGATGTGGAATGAAGGCTGGAGGTTGAGATGTTATTTTTGACATCCCAAAAGTAAGATGTCAAATAAATATTTTATTATTTTTAAAGATAGTTGGTTGTTACTTTCATTAATTATTTTCCTTTTTGTATTTTTTATATTTTTTATCTTAAATGATTTGACTGTTACAATAATTATTTATTTGACATATCGGGTGGAGTGTAAAACTATGTAAATATCAAATTGCCACATTAGCCATCAAATTTAAATTTGATGTTTGGTATTTGACATCTCCCTTGGAGATGCTCTAATCAGTGAGAGAGACAATGACGTCAAATCAAGATCAAACCAACTTCGGCAACCAAGGGTATTCAGGGTTTACGGGACTGACAGAGATAATAAAGTCGAATCAAGATCAAACCAACTTCGGCAACCAAGGCTATTTAGGGTTTAGGGGTGGGGAGGATCAAATCAACCCCAAATCTACTGGAATTTGGGGTGGGAACGATCAAATCAAAGCTACGGGTGTCATCAGTTGAGGGGATTTCCCAACTCCAACTCCAACTCCAACTCCAACTCCAACAACAGATTTGATGTGGGTGAATCACGCCCCGCTAAAATCAAAACTAAGATCTCTGTGGAGGACTTTGACTACTTGATGGGATTTGCCAACTCCAACTCCAACAACAGAAACAACAGATTTGATGTGGGTGAATCACGCCTCGCTAAAATCAAAGCTAAGATCTCTGTGGAGGACTTTGACTACTTGAAGGGATTTGCCAACTCCAAAAAAAAAATTGATGAGAACGACCCACGCCTCGTTAAAATTAGAGCTAAGATCTCGGAGGAGGGTGTTGACTTCTTGAAGGGACTTGCCAACAAAGGATTTGGTGGGAACAACACGGGCTTGGCTAAACTGAATGGTAGGACGGCCAACTGCGGGGCCTGTCCCGGAAGTTTTGGAAATAGCTCTACGGTCTTCGGTTCCCTTGCCCCTCCTGGAGGTTATGACAATAACGTTACTATCGGTGGCTGTGTATTCCTGTAATGGCAATCCCTCCTTGCATGCACGCAACTGAAGAAGGCCACAATAAATAATTAATATGTGTGTACCACAATAAAATATCTACACTAAAATAAGAGCTAATGCAGTATCTGTGGCTCCTTCCTTGAATGTACTTCTAATAAAATAATGGAGAACTTTCTAGATTATGTCAATAAAAAGCAGATTTCTCCCTCTTTATCAAATGGGTTGTTTAGCTAAATTTTTTGAAGAAAGTGATTTTTGCCCCAAATAAGCAATACCAAACGGTCACATAATCTAAAAATTAAATAATGACAAACAAAAAATCTAAAAAGTTAAATGTTGAATTTGATATTTAATGTCAAGCTCCATTAATTTATTCGAAGAACATCTACATAAAAACATGGCCTATAGATAAGAAAGGAGCCTCAAATACCGCATCAGCTCTTATTTTAGTGTACGAGAGTGGTACTACATGTGATTGAGCCGCCATCATATATAGCTTGGTTTGACAGTGGAAAGAGAACTGACCCAGAAACTCATGAGGTTCTTGAAGATACTTCCATTGAGGCAATCAATAGAAGAGTGGGGAGAACTTAATTACTGCTCTATCCTTGGAAATCTCACAACAGAGATGTCAAGAGGAAGATTTTGATCACCTTAAAGGATATTGTAGAAGGGCATGCAAGAAACAAGGTAAGCATCTTCGGTACTCTTTGTATATATGGAACAAAAAAAGAAGTGAATATTAGAAATCCGAACTAAGAAAGATTCCCTTTCTTTAATTCTTTTAATTTTCCTCCATCAATTTGAAATTGTTGAGTATACAATCTATTATTGCATGGTTGGACAAAGCTATGAATTGGTTTACAATTGTAGAATTTCAAGTGTCTAATCCTTCTTCCACCCCAAAACCAATTGGTAATGGGAAGTAGTTCAACTCCTTATAAATCCTTTCCAAGTTTGTTAGTTTTTCAATATGGGACATTTTCTCTAGAAGGTTAGGAGAGCTTAAGTTATAGCATAACTGTATATCATGTTTTTATAGATGTTTTTGGTTATTCTATAAGAAAGTTGATCTTTTGGTTTTAAGTTGTTATTTACTTTATCATCAGGCACGGGACACAAACTTTTACTCTATCCCGGGTCCGGAGCATGACAAGGAATTTTGAAACTACTCGTCCCACCATCCATATAAGGACAACTCACGAAATAAGTGGCGAATTCTTGGTATGATAGAAAGATTCTAATCAGTATTGGGGACCTATAGTAGTAACTTCAATGAGGAATATATTAGATATGGATCTATCCTTTCCGAAAGATTTATCAACTTCATTATACATACATATGGAATTCGAATTTAATATGTGAATATTATGATCAATATAGAATCTGTCTCTGAAAAGCTATGTCAACTTCATTATCCTTATCGAATTCAATTGATATTGCTTTCAACTTTTTTAAACATGCAATATCAGAAGAATGGATTGTCCCTGAAGTTGTAGGAATTACTAGTTCGACTTCCCACCATCCATCTTTCAAGCTATCAACCAAGTTGCATTGCTCTTCTCACCGTTAGAAGAGCTCCCTTCCCTTCTCCATTGTTTGGAAAAAAAAACAAAACAAAACAAAACAATACTTACAAAACAAGCCTTGAATTCCTTGTTAAACATTAGCTAACCCATTACTGAGGATTGACAATCTACGCACAGTAGTAACTGATGACGGCTCAAAGATTTCACAGAGACTAGAATTGAAGGAAGCTAGAGAAAGTAGAGAGAAGGCAGAGAGAAATCAAAGAAGAAGTATATTCTGATTTGCATATTTGTTAAGAATGAATTACAATATACATTAGCATACTTATAGTATGCTTTCTTAAAGCTTAAGTAAGCTATTAACAAACTCTTAACAGTTTCTAACAACTAACACGTGAAATACATGTGAAGCTTTAATCAAATTATTGTTCGTTGATCCTTTAATCAAATTATTGCTCTAAAAGCTGATTTATTATTATGGTTTCGTGCTTTGTTATGTGTTGATGTGATTATTGAGATTTTTATTTGGAAATAAAAAATGATTCGTAGGAAACAATTATCAGGAAATTTTAAAAGACATAGAAAGAAAAGGAAGAAGAGATAGCTCAAAATCTTAAATTTTAGTGATGAAATTATCTATAAAGGGGTTCTCCAAAAAAAAAAAAATTTAATATATAAAAAAACTTTTTCTTCCGCTTATTAGACAAAGGCTTTCTAGGGTAGGTTGGGGTTCATTGTTGAGTATTTGTGTGTGCACTACTACGTTTCACTATTTGCGCGACGAAACATTGCGCGACGAATATAAACTCGTCACAAGAAACCATAATCGCGCGATTTAAAATACATATTCGCGCTCAATGCACTCAAAATTTGCGCCACCAAACTCTTTTGTCGCGCAAAAGTTATATGCGCGATAAACAAATTTTTCGTCGCGCAAACTGAGTTAAAAAAAGCGGGGAATTTTTTTAGCGCTGAAACATTTGCGCGACGAGAAATATCGTCGCTGAAGGCAACATTGCGCGACGAACACAACCTCCGTCGCGCAAATAGGACAGTCCCCTGATTTAGCGCGACGGAAATACGCCGTCGCGTAAGAGAACAAGAGATATTTTATTTTGGCGCCAAAATGACCGGTGGGATTTTTTTGCGCGACGATTTACGCTTCGTCGCGAAAGTTCAACGCTTATGCGATTTAATATCTTCTTTGCGCGACGGAATTTTGTTTTTGCGCGACAATTTTATGCGCGATAAAGTTTGCGCGACGAAAGTAGCAAGCGCGCAAAAGTTAGATGTCGGCAGTGTGTTTGTGCGATTTAAAAATGGGTTTGCGCGAAATAATTTGGTTTTTTATGACGGAGTTTGCGCGATTAATAAGTATGTTCACGCACAAGAAAGTCCTTCTTCTTCATATTAGAATTCGCCATTGCAGAGGCGTAATGCAAAACAAAGCATTCTCGCTCGCTCTCTCAACCTCTCTGCCGCTGGGATTTCAATACATTGATTGGGTAAGTATTTTTCGCATTAGTTTAAAAGTATTAATTTAAGTTCGTACTAAGGTTTTTTAATTTGTTTTCGTTAGGATATTTGTAATTAGCGATTGGTGGAGAACGATTGAGAAGGTATTTTATTTGTTTTATATATGTTTAAAATGTTCTTGTGAAGTTATATTTATATTATGTTGTGCGAACGAGTACAATCTGTTAGGATGTACGGTTAATTGAAATTAACTTCGTGCTTTTATTTTTATGTTTAGTAACACTTAGTTTCCCGTAGAGATTAGTTGATTTCGTGCATGGATGCGTAATGCATGACGCGGTCCAATTAATTTTGAATTGTCCCATTATTTGGACAGTTTGGTAATGCATAGTGTTGTCACGCATCTATGGCTACAGATTAGTTTCGATTGTGGATATTTCGCTGTCATCTCAAGACGTTCTTCGGGTGGTACATAGGTATTTATACCTATGGCCACCTCAAGAACTGAGTGAGATGTCGTAAATTCATCCACGCCAAATCTAATCTCATGTAGTCGAGGTTACGTGGCAGGAGTATGCATTCTCGAATGGGATAGGACCCTTACCGGAGGCATAAGGTGACATTATAACTCGTATGAAGTTGTTGTGATTGTTGTGTTGTGATTCTGTTTCAGTGAATTATGGATGTAAGGTGGATACAAAACCCTAACAGATGCAGATTTAATACTTGGATGGAATCGAGGATTTTATTGAGTTTGCACGTAGACACAACCCGGTGCAACTAGAACTTGTCCTTGTAGGAGGTGCAACAACACGCTATGGGAGACAATTGAAAATGTTGGATTTCATTTAGTAAGAAATGGAATGATTGAGACATATAGCATTTGGAACCTTCACGGGGAACAATTAGAGCATGCTTCGTCTTCAAATGCCACAAGAGTGGACAATGTTCAACCTATTGTGGATGCTAATGATGAAGTCATTGATATTATACAGGATGTTTTTCCATTTGCATCGACCAACATGAATCAAGAAGAGCAAGATGATGTGCCTACACCAATAGATAAATGGAGTTTGAACAATATGAGAAATTGTTAAAAATGCCAACCAAGAGTTATACCCGGAAGTGCGAGCTTTTCCGCTCTCACGCCATTGTGGAGCTAATGCACGGAAAAATAAAGTATCGTATGTCGAACCTGTGTTTCGATTACTTTTGGGGTTTTCAAGAGAATGCTTCCGACGGACAATTGTTTGCCGAAAGACCATAAACAGCGCAGAAGGTGTTGAATGGTCTTGGATTGTTATGAAAAATCCATGCTTGCAAAAACAATTGCATGTTATTCTACAAAGAGCATGAATCGTTGGATACATGTCCTATATGCAATGAGTCGAGGTTCAAGATGACATCTCGTAATAGGACGACTAAGATCCTACAAAAAGTCATGCGTTATTTGCCCTCAAACCTAGGTTGCAGCGATTGTATATGTCGACGATACGCCACGTATATGAGATGGCATCAGGAAAACGGGTAGACGATGATGTGATGCGGCATCCTGCATGGGGAGGCATGGAAAGAGTTCGATCGAATGTTCCCAGAGTTTGCTGCTGATCCCCGAAATGTTAGATTGGGACTTGCCACTGACGGATTCAATCCAGATGGGATTCTAAACCAACACCACAAAGACTTGGCCGATTTTCGTATTGGAAATGCATGAAAAAGAATACATGATGATGACTGTTTGATAACGAGGATCCTGGGAGGTCAATCGATGTTTACTTAAGGCCGCTGGTTGATGAGCTAAAGGATTTGTGGACAAACGGTGTTCGCACGCATTTATAAATCAACGGGAAGATGTTCACTTTGCGGGCAGCGCTATGTGGATCGTGAATGATTTCCCAAAGCATATGCAATGGTTTCTGGGTGGAGCACAAAAGGTTATATGGCATGTCCTGTATGCAAGGAAGATGTAACTTCTGGTTGGCATGCTGGAAAAGTTTGTTACCTTGGTCATCGGAGATGGTTGCCATGGGACCATGAGTGGAGGGAAAAAGATAAAGAGTTCGACGGGAACACTGAGCATCGCCTTAGACCCAGAGAATGGTCCGTGATGAGATATTGGACCAGCTGAACCGTTGATTTTGCTCCTTCGGAAAACATTAGTCGACGCACTGCTACACATATGAACTGGACGACGACAAACCTATGTTTTTTGAGCTCCCATATTGGTCGAAACTAAAATTGAGGCACAATCTAGATGTGATGCATGTTGAGAAAAATGTATTCGACACATTGGTGGGCACGATTCTAGATATCGAGGGGAAGACAAAGGACACGATCAAAGCTCGTCTTGATTTGGAAAGAATGGGCATACGAAGGGGTTTATGGATGAATATGGACAATGATAAAGCTAGAAGGGATCTTGCATTCTTTTCTATGAAACCGAATGACAAGAAAGAGTTTCTAAAGTTTGTATCAGTAAAGTTTCCCGATGGGTATGCTTCTAATATCGCACGTTGTGTGAATGTTGACGGGGTAAATTTACTGGACTTAAAAGCCATGACTGCCATGTGTTTATGCAACGCCTACTTCTGTTGGTATTCGACACCTATTGCCTGAAGATGTAGTGAAGCCAATCATTTTGTTGTCCAGATTTTTTCCCAATCGACGCGAAAACTTTGCGAAAAACGGACATGTTTCAGTTGCGCCATGACATTGTCCAAGTCCTATGCAAGTTTGAGATGATATTTCCTCCAGCTTTCTTCACAAGTATGATGCACGTGATGGTTCACTTGCCAGAAGAGGCATTACTTGCTGGTCCTGTCAAACTATCGCTGGATGTATCCAATAGAAAGGTATATAATCCTTATCATTTGTGTATGCATCATTATCACATGCTTGCTAATTTCAATCATATCGTTTTATTTTGGCAGGCTTCTC
Organism: Prunus mume; assembly: GCF_029339155.1. Taxonomy (NCBI): domain Eukaryota; kingdom Viridiplantae; phylum Streptophyta; class Magnoliopsida; order Rosales; family Rosaceae; genus Prunus; species Prunus mume. The sequence goes on along the minus strand of NC_142699.1, from coordinate 27,186,063 downwards.
GGAGCTGAAAAAGTGTACGCAATGTATGGCCCAAGGATCAATCGTAGAGGCTTGGGTTCAATATGAGTCGCTTACTTTCTGCGGAATGTATTTAAAAGATGTGGAGACGGTTTTCAATCGTCCTCAGCGCAATCATGATGGAGGTATGAGAAATGAAAAACTTTCTGTTTTTGCCCAAAGCGCACGACCCTTCGGAGATCCCGGACGCGGAGAGTCGTTTTCTAGAAATGACATGGAGGTAGCGCATTGGTTCGTACTGAACAATTGTGATGAGATCATGGGATACTTATATGAGCATGAAGAGATGATGAAGCGAGAACATCCATCACATTTGGTTGCCCAGAAACACCGTGAATTGTTTCCACAATGGTTTTTGGATTCTGTAAGTTATCAGTGTTTGTTATTTGAGAAATATAAATTTTTTAATAAATTTTGTCAGACTAACATATGAATGGTTTTGTATAATATTAGGTGAATAAGTTGAAATCATTGAATTCCCAACTTACAGTGATGAGTTATATAACTTGGCGTTTGGCCCGATTCGCGCTGAATTGTTCTCGGTTGTAATGTCAACGGTGTCAAATTTTTGGCCGAAGCACGAGATGACAAGTTGTGTACGCAAAACAGCGGTGTCCATGTCTCCAGGTGGAGGCGAAAGTACGGACATTGATTTCTATGGCAAACTCACAACTGTCGTGCAATTGCTTTACAAAGATCGATACCAAGTGATCATGTTTAAGTGTCGATGGTTTGACACCAACCCAAATAGGCCGGGAAGTGTTAAAATCGATCATGGCTTACTATCTGTGAACATGAATGAACTTGGTATGATGACGACCCTTATATTTTGGCAAACATGGCAACACAAATTGTGTATCTAGATGACCCTAAAGCCGGAAGCGGTTGGAACGTTGTTCAAAAGATGGATCACAGGAACGTGTATGCTATACCAGAACTAGACCCAACTGACAACAACGTCAACAATGTAGCTGACCAACGTTTAGAATCTTCAATGGAAAATGATGCGGAAACACTTCGAGATACTAATGTTATACAAGAGCCATTTCAAATACAAGGAGTGTCTTCAATCGAAATACCGATTCAGTCAATTACAATTGACCTCGGTGATCTTCCGCGATATGATGTTGCAGTTGGCTGAGCAACGACGATGATGTAGTTATAGAGGAGGCGGAGGAGGAGGAGGAGGAGGAAGAGGATTGGGAGACCGAAAGTGATGATAGCAACGATAACGAAAGTTATTATAGTTCAGATGATGAATGATTAATTTTTATTGTAATTTTATTATGTTAGTGGACATATTTTGTGTAATGCAAATGTTTTTGAATGTTTTTCACTTCCTTCAGTTCAGGTTAGTAAAAATTTTTGAATGTTTTTCTTCCCTTCTCATCCACACGTGTACTTTCCCTCTGTTGATGAATATTTCTTCTATTATTTTCATCATGCTTGCATCCTGAAGCTTATCAATATTTCATCACAAAGCTATGTTTGCATATAAATATTTTATTATATTGATTGTCTCATATTTTTATTGTTTGCATACAATATTTTATTATATAATTTTTTGCCCTTAAACCCATTAATTTATTATTTAGGTACTGTTTCTTTACCCATAATTCATTATGTGGATACTTTTTTCATATAATATTCTCAATTTGATTACATCCCATGTATTGGGCTAGGAGAATTGTGGGAATATAGACTCTTGTAATCTGACCATTTCTGTTGGAAGTTAGAATTGGATAAATAAAAATATGTTACTCATCTATGTGATTAGATTTGATAAATAAAAATTAAAAAGGTGCATTGGATGCATTTTACTAATAAGCTATTATGAAAATATACACAATTAATAAGGATTTGTATCCAATTTTTTTTTTTCCTAATTTTTTGTTCCATGTATGCCGACTAGTTCATTCAACATAAAAGATAAATGCTATTCGTAAAATTTAAAACATTAAAAATAAGTATTTAAAAGTCTATAAAACTATATGACAAAAGTATATGAAAGTTTGTTACTTAACTTTATCAAGTATATTAAAGTCATTAAGAATTTGTCAACTCTAGGAAAGTTACTCACTTAAAAAAAGTCTTTGAAAGTTAGAATTGGATACACCCCCCTTACTTTCATACAAGTAATTATATGTAATGATGAATACTTCAGATTAATAATATGTGGTTTGCTTGACGAAGACATAATGGTCGCGCAATTTTTGCGCGACGGATAATGTACACGTCGCGCATACTCTACCATTTGCGCGACAAATAATATCGTCGCAAGTATCTTTCGCGACGAAAAAAGACTCGCGCAAAAACATATACATATATATATATTTCTGAATTATACACACGTATATAGTTGAAATTGACGATCGAAGTAGTTCACTGTATTCACATAGGGTTAAACAGTGTAGCTTTAAAAAATCATCAAAATCAGAGTCAAAATAACCGTTAAATCATGACTTTTCGCTTATAAATCACAAACGCTTTGTCCCGTTACTTGAGTTCAATGTTTTTTTTTTCTCATTTTTGACGTATAAGATCTCGAAGTATAAACAAACATATTTGACGGCTAGATTACTGAAACTAGTTTCCTAGAATGCGTATTCCATAAAAAGACAATATTCATAAAAACTGAATAATTTCTTTATACATTCCTTCAGTCTAACATAAGATTATGTGATGTCTTCTACTGTAAATATCTGAAATTGAAGATCGAATTACATCTCTGTATTCATATAGGGTCAAGAACCGCAGCTGTAAAAAATTTTCAAGATCGGAGCTAAAATCACCGTTGAATCGGGACAATTTGTTTACAACCGTCGAAACGTTTTGTCCCGTTACTCAATCTCTGAATGTTCATTCATTATGATTTTTGACGTATACGATCTTGAACTATGAAAAAAGAAGATTGTCGGTTGGATCATTGAAACTAGTTTAGGAGTTCGGGTTTAGGGCTTAGGGTACAGGTTTTAGGGTTTAGGGTTATGGTTTTGCGCGATCGATACTTACGCGTCGCGCAAACCTTATGCGACAAAGAATCAATTCGTCGCGCAAAATCATTACAAATTTCGCTCCCCTCTCCGCTCCAAAGACTTAGTGAAATTTTTTATCAAAAGCGATTATGCGACGAAACTTCTTTTCGTCGCAAAATCAATAACAAAATTTCCCTCCTCTCCGCTCCAAAGACTTAGTGAAATTTTTTATCAAAAGCGATTCTTGCGACGAATAGCCTTCCTTTCGCGCAATCTCATTGCATTGATTTTTCCCCGCAAAATCAAATCCCAAAATTTTGGGCGCACAAGCATGCGCGACGATGTAGTTTTTTCGCGCGCAAAGTATCTCTGTTACAAGTTTGCGCGAAAAATGATTGTTTTAGTCGCGCAAAGGTCCAATTTTTATAATATTGCGCGACGACATGTTTATTTTTTCGTCGCGCAAAGGTTATTTATGAAGTTTGCGCGACGAAATTCATTGTTCGTCGCGCAAAGTCGAATAAGTTTTCTGAAAATCGCGATCTTCTCCTTCTTTCCCAAATTCTGAAACCTAACCCTAAAACCTCCCAAATCTCTCCGCCGTGACCTCAGCCCCTAATCCGCCCCAAATCAGATCCTGCCGCCGCCACCGTCGATCCCAGGAGCTTCTCCGCCGTGGCTGTCCATCCTGCCGCCGTGAATTGCTCGGTTTAGCCCGAATCTCCGCCGCCGTTGTTCTCTCTCCTCCGGGCACCAAATCCGGCAATTGAGGTATGCTTTTTGGGCTATTTTTCATGCTCTAGCTGATGGTTGTGTAGGATTTGATTGATTGTGTGCATAGGGTAGTCAATTTGAAACCCTAGGTTTCGGCCGGTTTTGAAATTCAAATTCCGGCCACTTCCGTCCGTTTTCGGTAGGTCCGAGAACAAAAGTGGCTCCAATTGATGTTTTAAACCTAGGGTAGGAACCTTGCCCCTTAATTTGTAGGATTTCCCGGGGATCGTTATCTCTTAGGGCACCCACGTGTCGCCGCCGCGTGTGGTGGCGCGTGGGGTCTGTGGCATAGGGCATTTTGTCCCAGTGCAAACATTTCGTTGTCACGAGCGCGTAGGTGTGCTCGGATTGGAATTTGGTTATCGTTTGAGTCTCGAACGGTTCTAACCTATTGTGCGATTTTAGGGTTTGATATGTTCGGACCGTTGGATCGAGCTGAAACTCACGTATGTGGTACCATGTATTTATAGGATCGCTTTAGGAATCGACGGATTGTGGATCGGAGTCCCGGATACTCCGAAATCGCAAACCCTAGGTCAAACTATGATTTTAATTAGTTAGTTCAATTTTTACTGACATTGTATGTGCTACATTGGATTAATGAAATTGTGCGATGTCGACTTGATTAGACGTCGTAGGGCGGTGACGGCTACACCGAAGTTCGGAGGCCGGCTCGGCCACCAGATCACCGCTCCGCCCAAAGATCGATGGAGCACGACCACGTGCTAGCTGGTCTCGGGGATCCTGTGCGCTGCATCATCATCTTCTTCGGTGGTGCAGCCTCTTAGCGCTAGGCGGCGACACCGCCCGCTACCACCACCGACACCACATCCATCGATCGATCGGTGCCTCGGGGCACCTCTGGTAATACCCTTCCCTTTCATTTTTGTTTAACATTTTTTAATTGGGAATTTGATGGTTCAATTTGATTGTATATGTAACAATATTGTCCTATCCCTTTGCAGCCAAGAGGAACACCCGAGGGCCGTGTCGGCAGGTGAAGACGGCGAAGGTCACCCGGGTGACCAACAATGACAAGATCGGATATGACGAGCGCCATCGGGCTGCACCGACGGCGGACCGCATAGCTCCTTGGCCCACGACATTGGCCACGTCGTTCGGACCCATTGCCCGATGCAATGGAAGTCTTGGAAGGTCATACCGACGAGATCAAGATGCAAGTTCGCGGCCGTTGTCGGTATTTTTCCTATCTTTTAATTATTTTTCTTTCAAACTTTATATATTTCTATTACTTAATGTATGTAATCAATTTATTGCAGCGAACTACGACTTAGAGGACCTCAACGAGGAGACTTTGGCGACGTCAATGCACTCTTGGTGAGAGGTACAAGCGATGGAAGAGCGACTTGCACCACCATTTCCAGCGTTTGATGATTGAAGTCGCTCTTGGAGGGTTGCCCAAGGAGCTTGAGGGGCGGGAGGATAGTTGGGCGTGGCTCTGCGCTCATTTTCAGGCGCCCGATTATGTGGTATTTTTTTAATAATATTTGTTTAATGTTTATTTTATTTTTTATATCTCATTATTATTTAATTTATTTATAGTTCAATTCTTACGTTTTATTTTTTGTATAACAGAATAAAGCCCAAGTGAATAAGGGCAATAGGAAGAAGAAGACTCTTCTTCACCATTCCGGCTCCAGGCCCTTCTCATATAGGATGGATGCACGGCGTCGGGTAAGAATAATATAATTTATATTTAATTTTTAATACGTCATTATTATTAATTTCTTTTGTTCATACTAATATTTTTCTTCTCTTGTTCAATTAAGGGGTCGAAATTCCCAGAGATCGACGTCTTTGGTGACGTTTATGTTCGACCTGGGAATGAGTTGGCCGAGTCCCTTCATGTAAGTATTATGTATTTTTAATTCTTATGTTACACTTTCAATTTATATGCATTTTTGAATTTATATTTTATGTAATGTTAAACAGACGACGATGGTGGAGAGGAGCCAGTTGGTTCTTCAAGAGTCCGCCTCCCAACTTCCTCCCGAGACTCCGATCGAGTCTGTGGATCCTCCGCATGATGCTTTGGATTTGATTTTGACGCAGATGTTGGATCGGACTGGGAGGAGGCCGGAACGTATTGTAGGGGATGGGAATGCCCGACAGAGGGAACCTCGACCGCGGTCATCGTCGCGAGCAAACGATCAGGTGACTGCTTTTGACATCGCGGTTGCCGAGCTTGAGGGTCGGATGTCGGTGATTCTGCAAGCTCGCGCGGTCCGGATTCCAATCCCGAATTTTGGTGCGTCCGACCTCCGAGCCCGCCCAGCCCGAGCATCCCAAGACACCACGGCCCCTGCAGACACCCATACCTCGAGCCGCCTACCTCCGAGCCGCATGTGGCGATGACCAATTAGATTTCGGAACATTATTTGATTAGTTTTTTATTTTTATAATTATTTTTACAATTTGTATACATTTATTTTATTTTATATAATAGATGTTTTCTTTACGATTAATTTTTTTTATAGTAATTTCATTTTAATTAAAAAAAAACAAAATTTATTTTTTTACAAAATTAAAAATCAAATAATAATAAATTTTTTAATAATATATATTGCTTTTGCGCGACGAAACATAAATCGTCGCAAAAACATTTAAATATATCTTAATCTTGCGCGACGAGTAATTTCGTTGCGCAAGATGTATGCGCGACGAATAAGATGTCGTCGCGCAAGGTTCATGTACTTGCGACGGACAATTCCGTCATTTTTTTGCGACGACTTTTCGTCGCGCAAATATTTGTGCGACGGACAATGAGGTCGTCCCAAATGTTTTTTGAAACGAAAATGTTATCGTAGCGCAAACCGCGCGAATGACATTGTTCGTCGCGCAAATGCTTTCTTCACGACCTTTGCGCGACGGATTGTGCGCGACGAATATTACATCGCGCATAATGATGTGCGACTAAAATCGATTTTCTTGTGAAAATACTTTCGTCGCAAAGACTAAAATGTAGTAGTGGTGTGTGTGTGTGTTTTTATTTTATTTTAAATTTATTATTATTTTTACATTTAAAAAATAATAATTGGATACGAAGTGACTCATTTGTTCTACAAAATGCCTTAACAGTTTAGCCTAAAAAATTTCGACACTTTTACATTGTGACCCTATGACATGAGAATCCTGAATCCGCCACTATATAGAGTCATCAGTAACTTGAGTGAGATGTATTGCCAAGTGTTTGTGAAAAAGGTTAAAAAGATCCTCTAACAAGAAAGGTCACTACGACTGTACTGTCTGTCACTGCAAATATTATTCCAAGAAGATAAAATGTATAGAATCTGATCAATATAGAATCTGTATTATGCTCAGGGTTATCGGCAGTTATAAAATATCTTCTGCTTTTGCGCATGCAAACAACAATAAAAGGAGACAAACCATGAGGTAATGAGTTGGTCATCAGAGCAAACACAAACCATAACCTAAAAACTAATCAGTGAGAGAGACAATGACGTCGAATCAAGATCAAACCAACTTCGGCAACCAAGGCTATTCAGGGTTTAGGGGTAGGGACGATGAAATCAACCCCAAATTTACTGGAATTTGGGGTGGGAACGATCAAATCAAAGCTACGGGCCGTCATCAGTTGAGGGGATTTCCCAACTCCAACTCCAACAACAGATTTGATGTGGGTGAATCACACCTCGCTAAAATCAAAGCTAAGATCTCTGTGGAGGACTTTGACTACTTGAAGGGATTTGCCAACTCCAACAAAAGAATTGATGAGAACGACCCACGCCTCGTTAAAATTAGAGCTAAGATCTCGGAGGAGGATGTTGACTACTTGAAGGGACTTGCCAACAAAGGATTTGGTAGGAGCAGCACGGGCTTGGCTCAACTGAATGGTAGGACGGCCAACATCGGGGCCCATCCCGGTAGTTTTGGAAATAGCTGTACGTTCAACTGTTCCCGGGCCCCTCCTGGAGGTTATGACAATAACGTTACTATCGGTGGCTGTGTATTCCTGTAATGGCAATCTCTCGTTGCATGCACGCAACTGAAGAAGGCCATAATAAATATTTAATATGTGTGTACCACAATAAAATATCTACACTAAAATAAGAGCTAATTAATGCAGTATCTGTGGCTCCTTCCTTGAATGTACTTCAAATAAAATGATGGAGAACTTTCTAGACTATGTCAATGGAAACAGATTTTGTCTCTAGTGTAAACCAAGAGATTTAATGGATTTTCTTTTTCTTTTTCAAATAGTTGCTTAATCGTAACACAAATGTTTTTTATGTTTGTGAGACAGGTGCGCACTATATATTTACATGATTTTATGTTCTACTATCATAAGTATTTTATTTGATAGGGAATCATTTTTTAAAAATAAAAAATAAAGGGGAATTGTTGCTTTACAAGAGCTATTTAGCCCTCTGGATCCTATAAATATGATTCGGATCATGAGATGAGAGGAACTCAACTGTTTTTGACAAACTCAGAAAAAGCTCTGTATAGCAGAGGAACCTGGAAGAAGAATGATATGTCATCTGGAAGAATAACAAAGCTGAGGATTGTTCAGCCCAAACCAATCTCGATCCAAAGTATTTTAGGCATTTTCTGTTCTTTTTTTATTTATTTATTAAGGGTGAGAGGAAGGGAGATCAGAGACGTTGCCAATGATAAAGACATTTGAGGCTGGACAATAGATAATAGAAGCTTCAAGAATATTTGAGGTGGCAAACATGCAGTACGCAAGTTCACAACTTGTTATTTGTTTACCTTTATTATTCTATGTTGAAATATTTTTGGGGTGTGTAATTTTTAGGTACAAGCTTTGCATAAATGAAAGTCAAAATCTTTTCTTTATTAAATAGTTAAATAAAAATTTATTTTCAGTATCATTTATATTTTAGTCATTATTTATAACTATAGCACTTTTACATCATAGTTTACCAAATACTCATAAAACTTATTTTTGTACCTACATCACTTTTAACATATAGTTTACCAAACGCTCAACTGCTTTCATTCACAACTGATTTCTATCACAGCAAATTTGAAAGTGATTATTTTCACAACACTACAATTCCAAACTGGCCTTATGTTAATGGAAACCAATTTGTTAGAGAATCTTTTTTTAACAATAAAAAATAAAGGGAATTGTTGCTTTACGAGAGCTATTTAGCCCTCTGGATCTTAGGAATATGGAAATAAATAGAGAAATAATGGGTTCAAATACAAGTACTCTTAATTTTAAAAAGAAAGGAGAAAGGAGAAAGGAGAAAGGAGAAAGAGAGAGAGACATGAGATCATTCACTGGAATTTTCAGTTGTCGGGCTATATCATCAAGGTGTGCCCCCTCTTCCCTTGCACTGAACCAAGCAAAGCTAGTTACAATTAAATGGGAAACAGAAAGGAAGCAAAAGGAAAAGCTTACAACATGAATTTCACACATCTGCATACAAAAGAAACAAATTGACACTATCATACAATGATGTACAAGTATGTATATGCATTCATTCAGTACATCATTGATCTGCACGCCATTTCTTAAGCACCTCCTTGATTATAAAAGGCGGACTATGGCACAAGGCCTTTAAGGCAGGAAGCAAAGAGATGTTTTTGGTTATTCTATAAGAAAGTTGATATTTTGGTTTTAAGTTGTTATTTACTTTATCATCAGGCATGGGATACAGACTTTTACTCTATCCCGGGTCCAGAGTGTGACAAGGAATTTTGAAACTACTCGCAAAGCTAATTAACCTTCCCACGAAATAAGTGGTGAATTCTTGATATGATAGAAAGATTCTAATTAGTATTGGGGACCTATAGTAGTAATAGTAGTAACTTCAATGAGGAATATATTAGATATGGATCTATCCTTTCCGAAAGATTTATCAACTTCATTATACATACATATGGAATTCGAATTTAATATGTGAATATTATGATCAATATAGAATCTGTCTCTGAAAGCTATGTCGACTTCATTATCCTTATCCAATTCAATTAATATTGCTTTCAACTTTTTTAAACATGCAATATCATAAGAATGGATTGTCCTTGAAGTTATAGGAATTACTAGTTAGACTTCCCACCATCCATCTTTCAAGCTATCAACCAAGTTCCATTGCTCTTCTCACCCTTAGTAGAGCTCCCTTCCCTTCTCCATTGTTTGGAAGAAAAACAAAACTTACAAAACAAGCCTTGAATTCCTTGTTAAACATTAGCTAACCCGTTAATGAGGTTTGACAATCTACGCACAGTAGTAATTGATGACAGATCAAACATTTCACAAAGACTAGAATTGAACTAGAGAAAGTAGAGAGAAATCAAACAAGAAGAAGTATATTCTGATTTTCATATTTGTTAAGAATGAATTACAGTATACATTAGCATAGTATGCTTACTTAAAGCTTAAGTAAGCTATTAACAAACTAACAAACTCTTAACAGTTTCTAACAACTAACACGTGAAATACATGTGAAGCATGCTGATTGTACATATAGAGTCATTAGTAACTTGAGTGAGGAATATTATATGTATTGCCAAGTGTTTGTGAAAGAAGTTAAAAAGATCCTATAACAAGAAAGGCCACTACGACTGTACTGTCTATCACTGTAGAATATTATTCCAAGAAGATAAAATGTATAGAATCTGATCAATACATAATTTGTATTATGCTCAGGGTATCGGCCATTATAAAATATCTTCTACTTTTGCACATGGAAACAACAACTATAAAAGGAGACCAACCATGAGGCAATGAGTTGATCATTAGAGCAAACACACACCATAAGCTAAAAACTAATCAGTGAGAGAGGCAATGACATCGAATCAAGAGCAAACCAACTTCTGCAACCAAGGCTGTTTAGGGTTTAGGGGTTGGGACGATGAAATCAACCCCAAACTCTATCTTAAAAATAACAACCTCAAATTTGTTGGAATTCGGGGTGGGAACATTGAAATCGAAGCTAAGGGCGATCATGAGTTGAGGGGATATTCCAACTCCAATTTCAACAACAGATTTGATGTGAACGAATCGCGCATCGCTAAAATCCAAGCTAAGATCTCTGTGGAGGACTTTGACTACTTGAAGGGATTTGCCAACTCCAACAAAAGAATTGATGAGAACGACCCACGCCTCGTTAAAATCAGAGCTAAGATCTCGGAGGAGGACGTTGACTACTTGAAGGGGCTTGCAAACAAAAGATTTGGTGTGAACAACACGGGCCTCACTAAAATCAGAGCTAACATCTCGGAGGAGAACGTTGTGGGATTTGCCGACTCCAACTCCAACATAAGATTTGGTGCTAACCCTAACAATGCCCGATATTTCGACTCCAACTCCAACATAAGATATGGTGCTGACCCTAACAATGCCCGATTTTTCGACAACAATGTCGGTACTATCTCTATGTGTGTAATCTTGTAATGGCAATCTCTCGTTGCAAGCATACAATTGAACAAGGCCATAATAATATGTACTAAAATATCTTACACTAAAATAAGAGCTAATGCGGTATTAATATTTGAGGCTCCTTTCTTATCTATAGCCTATAGGCCACGTTTTTATGTAACTGTTCTTCTAATAAATTAATGGAGCTTGACATTAAATATCAAATTCAACATTTAACTTTTTAGATTTTTAGATTTTTTTGTTTGTCAATATTTAACTTTTAGATTATGTCAGTAGAAATAGATTTTCTCTTCATATGTATTTTATTTGATAGGGAATCTTTTTTCAAAAATAAAAAATAAAGGGAATTGTTGCTTTACAAGAGCTATTTGGCCCTCTGGATCCTATGATTACGGAAATAAATAGATAAATAATGGGTTCAAATACAAGTACTCTTAATTTTTAAAAGAAATTAATTAAACACCATAGAAGAACATAGTGGGTGCCAAAAACATTTTTAAGTATCCTGAGGTACAGTTCGTCAGCCCGATCCGAAATTTTTGGGTTCTAGTTGGATACGGGGCGGGCTGGAGCAAGGTTTCAAAGGCCGGTTGGGCCTAGACGGGCTTAACTACCATGGGCTTTATTTTCATTTTTTTAGAAATATTTTTTAATATTTTTTGCTAAGTCTTTAAAATAAAATAAAAACATCTTATCAAAATGTATGACTTCTATCCCAAATTAAGATTAGAGATTATTGAAAAAATTAACCTAATTTATAACATATGTAAACAAAATAAGAAGTTTATTAGTTTATCCTACATATTACATTATTTTGGTTAAGTATAATATGAGATTCTTTGTGACCAGGATGCAATGTAAATTATGTTTGTTTTAATATCATAAAAGCGTGGATGTATTTGCAAAGTGGCCAAACATGTTAGCATCTTACGATATCTCTTGTTGTGCTTGAGTGAGTATGTAAAAGTAGCAAGGTGGATTTCAATATCTGGCTTTACTGTGCTTTATCGGTTGGTTAAAAACTATTTATATTGGATGCAATAATGATTTTGGTTAGGAATTTATTTTTTAAAAGGACCTTTTCTAGGAGCAATAATATATTAAGTTCACGCACACTGCATAAATGTTAGGACTTAATTGCTCCAAACCACTACCCAAGGTATGTTGCATAAAGTCACAATGTACATTCCACGTACTTAATAAGAGTACACAATGTAACTTTGCGTTTATAATTTGACATCTGACATCAAATAGTCAATACCAACTAGGTCTTAATAATATTATTTTGACATATCCCAAGATCGAATTTCCCTCGCGATTTCATTAAAAATAAAAAGTTAGTATACATTTGTAGCTAGAAAAATGTAGATAAGGATCTTTTATATCGTTGTTGACTCTCTCCCGCCCACCAGAAGAAATTGTGACATTTGTTTAGCAATGAACCAAAGGCATCTTTCCTAATAGTCTGAGGGGGCTTTGCCTAGGCAGTAGGTTTTGATATAGGAGTAGTTGGTTGAGGGCAAGAATTCTATAGTAAGGGCCTTATATATGGTCATTCTTATCTCTTAATCGTTGGATCAAATTAGTTAGCCGTCGAAACACATGAGGTTCTTGAAGATATTTCATGGAGGGGTAACCTTCCATTGAGGCAATCAATAGAAGAGTGGAGAGAAATTAATTACTGCCTCAAGATAAGATCTTCCAAGGCAAAGTTGTTATCAGGTTTTGAGACGTACATGTTAGATGCCTTAAGCCAAATGCAAAATGTTATGCGAGAGAATTCTATTAAAAAGGATTGGATCTCCATTGAGGGGCTCACCGATATTATAATCTCTGTCCTTGGAAATCTCAAAACAGAGATGTCAAGAGGAAGATTTTGATCACCTTAAAGGATATTGTAGAAGGGCATGCAAGAAACAAGGTAAGCATCTTCGGTACTCTTTGTATATATAGAATAAAAGAAGAAGAAGTGAATATTAGAAATCCGAACTAAGAAAGATTCCCTTCCTTTAATTCTTTTAATTTTCCTCCCTCTATTTGAGTTTGTTGAGTATACAATCTATTATTGCATGGTTGGACAAAGCTATGAATTTGTTGACAATTGTAGAATTTCAAGTGTCTAATCCTTCTTCCACCCCAAAATCAATTGGCAATAGCGAGTAGTTCAACTCCTTATAAATCCTTTCAAGGTTTGTTAGTTTTCCAATATGGGACATTTTCTCTAATGGGTTAGGTGAGCTGAAGTTATAGCATAAGTGTATATCATGTTTTTTATATATATGTTTTTGGTTATTCTCTACTAGCCTCTTAGCACATGCTCACGCATATTGCAATTGGTTTTCTTTTTTCTTTTTTCTTTTTATTTTTAGAATTAAGAAAAGACAACATGGGTAGTTATGTTCCATAAAAGTAGGACCTATTATTTGATTTTGTTTTTTTTAAATTTTTAATATGAAAAAATCTGAATTTGCCATATTATCCTCATTTAATTAATAATTTTAATTTTTAATGTTTGAATTAACTAAGGGCATTTTCTGGTATCTTGAATGTTTCACCATTCTCTGCCTTTTGCTTTATATATATAGAAGAAAGCTGATCTTTTGGTTTTAAGTTGTTATTTACTTTATCATCAGGCATGAAACACAAACTTTTACTCTATCCAGAATCTGGAGTGTGACAAGGAATTTTGAAACTACTCACAAAGCTAATTAACCTTCCCACCATCCATATAAGGACAACTCATGAAATAAGTGGAGAATTCTTGATATGATAGAAAGATTCTCATCAGTATTGGGGACCTATAGTATTAACTTCAATGAGGAATATATTAGATATGGATCTATCCTTTCCGAAAGATTTATCAACTTCATATTACATATATATGGAATTCGAATTTACTATGTGAATATTATGATCAATATAGAATCTGTCTCTGAAAAGCTATGTCAACTTCATTATCCTTATCCAATTCAATTAATATTGCTTTCAACTTTTTTAAACGTGCAATATCATAAGAATGGACTGTCCTTGAAGTTATAGGAATTACTGGTTAGACTTCCCACCATCCATCTTTCAAGCTATCAACCAAGTTGCATTGCTCTTCTCACCGTTAGAAGAGCTCCCTTCCCTTCTTCATTATTTGGAAAAAAAAAAAAACCTTACAAAACAAGCCTTGACTTCCTTGTTAAAGATTAGCTAACCCATTACTGAGGTTTGACAGTGGTAACTGATGCCGGATCAGATATTTCACAGAGACTAGAATTGAAGGAAGCTAAAGAAAGTAGAGAAAAGGCAGAGAGAAATCAAAGATGAAGAAGTATATTCTGATTTTCATATTTGTTAAGAATGAATTACAGTATACATTAGCATACTTATAGGATGCTTACTAAAAGCTTAAGTAAGCTATTAACAAACTAACAAACTCTTACCAGTTTCTAATAACTAACACGTGAAATACATGTGAAGCCTGCTGACTGTACATATAGGGTCATCAATAACTTGAGTGAGGAATATTATATGTATTGCAAGTGTTTGTGAAAGAAGTTAAAAAGATCCTCTAACAAGAAAGGCCACTACGACTGTATTGTCTCTCACTGTAGAATATTATTCCTAGAAGATAAAATGTATAGAATTTGATCAATATAGAATCTTTATTATGCTCAGGGTATCGGCCGTTATAAAATATCTTCTACTTTTGCCCATGCAAGCAACAAGCATAAAAGGAGACCAACCATGAGGCAATGAGTTGATCATCAGAGCAAACACACACCATAACCTAAAAACTAATCATTGAGAGAGATAATGACGTCGAATCAAGATCAAACCAACTTTTGCAACCAAGGCTGTGTAGGGTTTAGGGGTGGGGACAATGAAATCAACCCCAAATCCTATCTTAAAAATTCCAACCCCAAATCTATCGGAATTCGGGGTGGCGACGTTGAAATCAGAGCGAAGGGCGGTCATCAGTTGAGGGGATATTCCAATTCCAACTTCAACAACGGATTTGATGTGGGCGAATCGCGCATCGCTAAAATCCAAGCTAAGATCTCTGTGGAGGACTTTGACTACTCGAAGGGATTTGCCAACTCCAACAAAAGAGCGGGTCATGGTGAGAGCGGCTGGGAGTGGTGAGGTGACGGTGGATGAGGGCTAGTGGCTGCAACCCATATTGAAAGGCCTACATCCAATTTAGGACGATAAAGATTCTTTTCAACACACCCGTACTTTTCTTTACATCATTTGCTTGAAGACCAAAAACTTACCATTTGGTAAAGAAGGATTAAAAAAAAAATTATGAGAAATCATTGTAAGTCACATCCATTTGGAGAATCAGCTCAATGACAACTTTGCATTTCCACTTTTGCGAAAAGCGGAATGAGAGCTGATATTGTTTAATGATTTTTTTAAAAATCCCTACAATGTTCCTGTTAACTTTAAACAATTTACATTAATTATCCTTCATCTTCTTTCTCACATATCCGCACGATTCCTCTCCCCCACAAGCTCTTTGTGGTATGATATTTCTCACTAGGGTTCTTTAATTTTTATTTTCAAACAATATTCAAATGTGGGCTCTTGATTTCTATGTCAAACTGGGGCCTGAATTTGACTTGCAGGCTTTGGTTTGGGAGACTTCAATATTAATGTTTTTAAAATTAAAATTGCAAAGCCCACAGAAAGACTAAACGAAACAGGCCAGGCCCAATTCTACAAACACTGACTCGTAGCTCACAAAATCGTTCCACGTATCAAGTCCCTCATCCGCACACTTCACCCTCTAAATCCCTCTCTTCTCTCGGCTCTCTGCGAGAGAAGGTGGAACATTTTTCTAGGGTTTGTGAGCTGAAACTTCAGTTACCGAACAGTGAGAGTGGCCTTTGATTGATTAGGGAACATGTCTTCTCTGGGAACTTCAAAGGGAATTCTAGAGATCGCAAAGTTTGGGCTCTACGTCTCCGTCCCCATCGTTCTTATGTACACCTTCGCCAACAACACTACGAATCTCCAGAGATTCATGGGAAACGTAATCTCTCTCTCTCTCTCTCTCTCTGTTACTGGTTTTGTATTAGTATTAGCTTTTTTATGTATAACGGAGCAAGCTGTGAATTTAAATTGTTCGAAGTTGAGGTAAGAGTAGATCTGAAATTGCAGTATCATTATGGGAAAAATCTGTTTCATATTGAAAAATTTGCTTGAATTTTGATGTGGGTTTTATTAATCTAGCATGTTGCAGTGAGTCAATTGAACCCTTTGAAGTTGAGGTGATATTGTGGGTAGAATCTGTTAGATACTGAAAAGTTTGCTTGAAATGTGATGCGGGTTTATTGGTTTTGAAATTTATGGTGTGGTTTAATTTAGCCGAGAGGGAATGGATGTGATATTCTAGTTCATGGCATAAAGGGGCTTGCTTTGCTTATATAGATTTTGATATGATCTGAGCTATTAGGTTTTGGTCTGCAGCATTCTTATGTTGTGTATCCACCTGAAGCGCCGAGACCTCCGTCACCAGAGGAAATGAGAGAGATGGCGCGAGAACTAGCTAGGAAGAACAATGCCCGTTGATGCTTTGTTTGGGGTTCTTTTCTTTTGTAACTTGTAAGTGCCTGCTATAGAGAAAACGAAAAAATGCTGTGTTTTGCATTTAGATTTCAGTCGAAATAATGGTGAGGCCAAGTGGGTTTTATTTCAAGTTCTAGTGTGGCCTTGTAAATACTACTTAAAATTTCAAATCCACTTTGCCCATTTCATGCTGTGTGTGGAGGACGAACGAGCTTTTGTGACTCAGGATGTAAATTATATGTTGTGATAAACCATGGATGGATTTGAAAGTGACCAAACATCTACAATATTCCTCATATACTATTGAACTTTCATTTTCGTGTTCTTCGTGGAGCTGGAATCTACTTGAAAGTCAGTTCTTTTGGTTTGCTTTTCTGGGTTGTGCTTGAGTGAAGCTGGAAGGTTGAATATCTGGATTTACTGTTAAATTTCATGCCTTAGCTGTTCATTAAAAACTATTGATACTGGGTAGACATGAGCTTAGTGAAGTTGGCTGTGCACTCGAGTTTGAATCCCACCTAGTTTAGATTATATTAAAACACCTAGTTTAGATTATATTAAAATAGAATATGGTTTGTATTAAAGAACGGTTCGTTAAAAAAAAAAAGTTTATATTGGAGGCAGTGATGATTTTGGTTAGGCTTATTTTTAAGATTATAGAATGTGTAAATTGGGTGTGTTGAAAAGAAAATCTTTATTGCCCTAAATTGGATGTAGGCCTTCAGACCAAAAATAAAAAAAAAGGTTTTTCTATTTATTTATCACAAATGGTCTGTGAGGTTTCTGAAATTATCACTTTTCATCCCTAACGTTTTTTGTGACACTAATGGTCCTTAAGGTTAGTCTTCACGCATCAAAATGGTTCTTGCCATTAGTTTCCGTTAGATTTTCTGTTAAGTTGATGACGTGGAACATGTGTGAAGCCTACACATCCAATGGTATAGCGTCACATAGTTTTAAATATAATATAATATATATTTTTAATATTTTTAGAACTTAAAATTTATAAAAAATATAATTTTAAAGCAACTTAAATTTTTTTTTTTATCTATATATATATATAAAGCAAAATGTAGAGAATTGTGAAACATTAAAATGGCAGAAAATGTTGTTGGTTAGCAAACATTAAGAATTAAAATTATTAATTAAATGAGGATAATATGGTAAATTCACACTTTTTCATATTAAAAAAATTAAAATTAAAAAAAAAATCAGATAATAAATCCTATTTTTATGGAATACAACCATCCATTATCTTTTTTAATTCTAATTTTTTTTTTAAAGCCTCACGCATGCGTGGAAGAGGGTGCGGAAACGCTAGTATATTTTTAAATCTCTCTCTCTCTCTTCTCTCTCTCTCTCTCTCTATTTGAAAAGAGCATGAAAGATATTTAAAAATATATCAAACAATTTAAGTTGCTTTTAATTTATTTTTTTAATGAATTTTAAATTTTAAAATATTAAAATAATATTATATTATATTTAAAACCATGTGGCTCTAGGCTCCACACACGTGCCATGTTAATAATTTAACAGAAAATTTGACAGAAGCTAACGACATGGATCATTTTGATGTGTGGAGGATAACCTTAAGGATTATTGGTATTACAAAAAAATGTTAAGGACGAAATGTGATAATTTCATAAATCTCAAAGATCATTTGTGATAAAAAGCCAATAAAAAATGAAAAATGGATGTAGGCCTTTCAATATGGGCTGCAGCCACGAGCCCTCAGCCAACTCCTCCTACATCAAAACCTACTGGCCAGGCAAAGCTACTAAACACTCATACCATTAGGAAAGATTACCTTGGTTCATTGATAGACAAATGTCGTGATTCTACTGGTGGGAGAGAGTCAACAATGATATAAAATATCATAATCTATATTTTTCTAGCTACAAATGTATACTGACTACTTTTATTTTTAATTAAATGGCGAGGAAAATTCGATCTTGGTATATATCGAAATAATATTGTTGAGAAAAAAAAGTATTATTAAACTAAGAGTTAGTTGGTGTTTCTATCAATGATTTGATGTCGGATGTCAAATTGTAAACGCAAAGTTACATTGTAATACTCTTTTCGTAAGTACGTGGAATTTTCCTTGCTCTTTCATGAAATGCAGTATTTATTGGTATTATGTTCAAATGAACAGTGGTCACTAGTCAAAAACTCAAATTTCCACACCGCGTCTGAATTAATTACTCTGAAATTAATGATAATATTATCGAGCCACAGAACGAATCTTTATTGACTTACTCAAGTCTTCTTGTGTTCCCTGGTGGTCGTCCTGGCCGCACTGACTGGGGCAAAAGCTTTGATCATTTACGAGCACTTCGCTCCATCAAGATATAAACCAAAGAGGGCATGTAGCTCATAAAAATTGTAATGACGAACTCTTTTGGCAGGTACCTAAATTCCTTACTTGTTCTGGGTTGTTCATGTTTTTACTTTTCTTGCTTCTTTCTATGTTTGTCTGCCGAAAAACAGAAACATAAGCCAAAAGAGTACTTTCCAGTTTTACAATCTATGAGGTTTTTGTTTCTTCATTGATGGAAAACTAGCCTGAGCTGACCCACAGATGCATTTTCTGGCTTAGCCGATTTCCCACTTTTTCCTTCTGTTGCAGGGGTCTGAGCAAGGAATTATTTATCTCTGATTTTCTTATACCTTTTATCAGTGATTTAACCAGGCATTTTGGTTTTCTCACTATGATTAATTTTAACTTTAATTTTATAAATCATTGAACTTCTGGGTTTTGTTTGTTCATGCTTTCGTAGTTGTTTGAGAACAGATTTTTGTTTTAGTTTCCTTCGATTTAACAGAGCTTAAAATTGAAAGATTGCTTGTGCATTGCAGTTTGGGTTGTGTTTTAAATTTCTGTCCTTCACCAATTAGTATGCTGATTGGGGGTGTGTGTGTGTGTGTGTTTTCCCAAAAGAGATGAAAGATTTGTTAACTCTTCCCTCCCGAAATTTGTAGCAATATAGAGGATATACATGAACAGTTGTGTCTTTATTTATGAACGAGATTATTATCTATAATTTGCTCTAAATTTGTACAATTTCATCTTCTTCGCTTTGTTAAAGTAATCTCTTTCTTCTCTTCTCCATCCCCTTTTACTGGATTAAGCTGATTCTTCGTTTTTCTGTCTTTATAGCTAGATGTTCGATGGTCAGAAGGGGCAATAAAAATAGGAAAGTGCTTCAACCAGGGAATACGCTTAACTGATTTAGTCTTCATTTTATAGGCAGTAGGTGAAATCTTCCTTCTGTTCTAATAAAGGATTTGGCAGAGAATATTAGAATGGCATTGGAGCTTATACCTATTGGGACCATCTTGGCCGTGCTAACAAACCAGGTCATTAAAACAGCTAATGCTGCTAAAGATGTTTTCGAAAAAGAGAGTTTCAAGGTCCTGTCAAAGCACTTGTTTGACATTGAACTGGTCTTAAAAGAATTGCAGCATCAAGAACTGAATGATTCTCAAGCTGCTAGGCTTGCTTTGGAGTCCCTTGAAACAGATGTTAAAAGGGCTAACAGTCTGGTTGAGAAGTACAAAAATCGAGCTCGTTTCTACTTGCTTGTCAAGTGCCGACACATAGTCAAGGAGGTACAAGACGTTACCAGGGATATTGGTAGGTCATTGGCTGCTCTATCCCTGGCAAATACTGAAGTTTTATCAGGGATATCTGATCAGGTGAATAGGTTACAGAATGAGATGCAAAGAGTGGAATTTGAGGCTTCCCAGTCTCAGCTCCAAGTTTTTGACAAGCTAAACAAGGGTCTTAAAGATCAGACCCTTGACCAGGGTTTTGCAAATGACATGCTTGCAGAAATAGCTATGGCAGTTGGAGTGCCTTTAGAACCCTCAGAGATAAGCAAAGAGCTAGCAGATTTCAGAAAGGAGAAAGAAGAAGCTGCCAGCAGGAAGGAAAGAGCTGAAGTTTTCTTCTTAGAGCAGATTATTGAGCTGCTCTCTCGAGCTGATGCTGCAAGGGATTATGAAGAAGTCAAGAAGCAATACAAGCAGCGTGTTCAGGCCATAGAGAGATATGACACGAGCGAAGAGTATATTCAACCGCTCAAGCCTTTTATTTGCTGTATAAAAGGAACTGTGATGGTTGAACCAGTCAGCCTTTGCACTGGTACTACATGTGAGAGAGGCGCCATCATAGCTTGGTTTGACAGTGGAAAGAGAACTGACCCAGAAACACATGAGGTTCTTGAAGATACTTTATGGAGAAGTAACCTTCCATTGAGGCAATCAATAGAAGAGTGGCGAGAACTTAATTACTGCCTCAAGATAAGATCTTCCAAGGCAAAGCTGTTATCAGGTGTTGAGACGTCCATGTTAGATGCCTTAAGCCAAATGCAAGATCTTATGCGAGAGAATTCTATTAACAAGGACTGGATTATGATTGAAGGGCTCACTGATATTATAATCTCTATCCTTGGAAACTCTCACAACAGAGATGTGAAGAGGAAGATTTTGATCACCTTAAAGGATATTGTAGAAGGGCATGCAAGAAACAAGGTAAGCATCTTTGGTACTCTTTGTATACATGGAAGAAAAAAAAAACCAAACTAAGAAAGATCCCCTTTCTTTGATTCTTTTAATTTTCCTCCCATGATTTGAATTTGTTGAGTATACAATCTATTATTGCATAGTTTTACGAAGCTATGAATTGTTTTACGGTTGTTGTAGAATTTCATGTTTCTAATCCTTCTGAAAACGAATGCAACCCTTAAAAAAAATTACTTGATGATTCAATTTTCTTGTTGACCTTACTAAAAAATAAAAAGTTTCATTGTTCTTTTTTATGTCCTGAAAATATACGAAACGTTTTGGAGTATTCTAAATCTCTTTTGAAAAAAATCTTTTAGGAAAAAGTGGTTGAATCCCAGGGGTGGGATCACATTGTTCCCTGCTTAGGCCGTGACTCAAGCATCTCAAAGGCTGCAATTGAATTGCTATATGAATTGTTGCAAGACAGATCTGGTTGGAATTTGTCTGTCTGCAGGAAACTCTCTGAACAGGGCAGTGCAATTCTTTTCCTCGTTTATACCCTTTTAAAGGGTACTGTGAGGGAGTCAGCTGAGATTGCGGAGAAAATCTTGATGAAACTTTTTGACATAGATGAGGAAAACATTTCTTGTGCAGCTAAGTCTGGCTGGTATAAGCCACTTATTGATCGCATAGTTCATGGTAAGAGGATTCATTTACTAGGACTATAAAATTTCTTTATATTCAATTCCTTCAGTCACATAAAAGAATGAAAAGAGGGATGTAATCAGTAGATCCCAAATTCCTTTTACTACATTGTTCTTACCAGAAACAGTAACTGAATTCGAGGGGAAAAAAGATATTGAGGAAATCTACTAGTCAGTGTGCTTATTTACAAGCCTATTAGGACACCGTGGATTCACTCCATTCCATGATAGTCAGATATGCTAGTAGCTTTTCCTTTATGTGTGAGTGTATGGCCAGATGTTTTAACAATTAGTCTCATTCTCTAGTGTTTAAATGAGATATGTCATGTCCTCTGCATGAAATAAAGCTGTAATTCTGAATTGCCTATAATCCTTTTAACAAAGATTAGTTGATACAATTTGTCATTCTAAATTTTTTCAGGGCCTGAAACTTCAAGGTTATCAATGGTGAGAACACTTGTTAACATGGAATTGGTTGACTCAAATTTGAAGCTCCTCGGTGAGGAAGGGGTTATACCTCCTTTGCTTGAAATGGCATCTGGCAATATTGAAGCAAAACAGTTGTCCTTATCTGCCTTGGCTGAATTGTCAAGTTGCAATACCAACAAAGAGCTGGTTGCAGCTTCTGGTGGGGTTCATCTTGTTCTAAAACTAGCGTTCTCTCCCCATGTTCGCTCAATCATTGTTGTTAAATGTTATGAAATCCTGGAAAAATTCGCTTCTGATGCTGATGGGGTTAAATTCTTTGTTGATGAAAATGGGAGCCAACTCGAGTTAGAGCCAATTGTCACCAATTTGATTGCGTTACAGCAGAATCCCAAATTGGCCTACAATGTCCGGAGGCCTTCCTTGCGCACACTACTTGGAATCTGCAAGTTTGATGCAGGGTTGGTTAAAAAGGCGGTTGTCACTGGCGATGCCATATCACTGGTCCTTCCTCTTCTTGATGACTCCGACTCTGAGATTCGAGAGATTGCAATAAGTTTGCTTTTCCTCTTCTCCCAGCACGAGCCTGAGGGGTTGTTGAGTACCTTCTCAAGCCAAGAAGGCTGGAGGTTTTGGTGGGGTTTCTTGAGAATGATGACAAGGATGATGTACAGATGGCTGCTGCTGGCATATTGGCTAATCTGCCGAAATCAGAAAAATCACTAACTACGAAGTTAATTGAATTGGATGGTCATACTGCAATCATAAATATTTTAAGAACAGGGACCATGAAAGCAAAAGAAAATGCTCTAAGTGCTCTTTTTAGGTTCACAGATCCCACAAACCTGGAGTCGCAGCGTATACTGGTTGAAGGAGGAGCATACCCTTTGCTTGTAAACTTTCTCAGGTCCAGCTCAGTGACTGCAAAGGCAAGAGCTGCAGCTCTGATTGGGAATCTTTCCACAAGCAGTCAAAAGCTCGCTGTTGTGTCCAAACCATCCGGATGCTGGTGTTTCAAGCCATCGGGTGCTCCTGTTTGCCAAGCACATGGTGGCACCTGCAGTGTCACTTCCACATTTTGTGTATTGGAAGCAAAAGCTTTGCCTGACTTGGTAAGGCTCTTATCCGGGGAGGTTTACGAAACTGCCATTGAAGCAATTCAAACTCTCTCCACATTGGTTCTTGAAGCCTCTCCTCAAAGAGGAGCCAATGTCTTGCATGAGGCTGATGCCATAAAGCCTACATTGGAGATCTTGAATTGGGGAACAGATTCTCTCAAGGAAGAGGCATTGAGTCTACTTGAAAAGGTTTTCTTGTCAAAGGAGATGGTTGAATTTTACGGATCAACTGCCAGATTAAGTCTTGCTGGTCTAACTGGCAGTAATTTTCATGAGGATGGTCGTCATAGGAGGAAGGCTGCCAGGGTCTTGTCACTCCTTGAACGTTATTCAAGATCATCTACATCTATTATTCCTGGGCTGTATGGCTAAAAGTTCTGCTTATCAGATCAGGAAGAAAGAAAAAAACACTTAGAACTTTGCTTGAGAATTGTGATTACAGTGATTAAGTTGGGAAATTTAGTACATCAATCTCAGTTCATATAGGGTTTAGTATACATGATTTGGAACTTTCAGTATACATTGGTCAAGATGGATGGGCAAAAGATTTTAATGTACAGTCATGTTTTCATTTCAGGCAAAATGCTTATAAAATCTTCATTTAGAGCACCATGCCATTACACTCGAATTTGTCAATTGGCATGCTAATCAAAATTCTCATATAAACACATAAACATAACATGTGCATATGGGACATGTTTTAAAGCTCAACCAACTAAAGCCGCCATAAAACAAATAGCACCAATATTTGAGTTAGAACTCATGGGCTAGTTTCTTGGAGTTTTGAGTTCATATAAGAATTTAACGACGATTTTTAAACATTTGTTTTACACACAAAAGAAAAGCTTCAAACTAATCAAGTACACCTATTTTTGTACAATATAATTATAGTAGTGATGAAATAATAATACTAATAATGCCTCTCAAAATAATAATGACTATAAGACTTTTCGCATTTTTCAGATAATTTAATCATGAATAGAAAAGAGTACTTAATGTTAATTTTGAATTTGATGGCTTACTAAAAAAAATTAAATCCACCCAAAATGTCAAATATCATAATAGTTTTATTATATTATGATAAAATATAATATAATAAAATAGGAAGAGATTCATGGTTCCAATTTTGCCCTTACATCTTCATTCTTAGCGTTGTGCAGATTATTGTTTCTGCGGCATTGTATTTAAAACTTAGAAGAAATAAAGAATTATTAGAGGAGATATATGCAGCAAGGATAGTATATAGGAAGAGATTCATGCATCCAATTCTTACTAAAATCAAACAGAGATTTGAGAGATCTCATCTTTATGAAACCTCTACATGTGAGAATAAAATTGGATTTTCCTGATCATGAAAATGCTGAACAAGCAAAGATATTATTCTAAGGGACTGCAAAGTTGAAGTCAATGTATTGCTTAACTCGTAATATTCAGAGTTGCTAATATTCAAAGTGTATAGCCGCGCAACTATACTTTTTAAATATTTGAATATTGTAGGGGACTTTTCTTCCGTGCTTGTAAATGAGATGGGCTGCGTAAAGGGCAGATGATAAAATTGTCCCTTTGTCTGAGTTCGAAAATTAAGCCCCAAAAATACTTCGAAAGGGCAGCAGAGCCTTAGGAAGTATTTTGGTTACCTTCACCAGCCAAAACAATAGCAACTTACAGGTAATTTTTGCATGCTTACAGATAAACCTTTGAGCTTGGCATAAGAGGCATGTGTCATGGAAGCAAAATCAACATGAGTTTAACACTGAAGGGAAATTTAGGCTTTCTTAGGGGAAAAAAGGGAAGTGTTAAGGTAAGAAATGAGAGATTTGTAGGAGATTTGGCTAGGAAGAGAGAAATGAAGAACAATGCTTTTCCGGCAGCTTGACAGATACTCTGTCCGCCAGAAAAGAAGAATGGGGAAGAGGGTGAACAATGCAGGAGATTGCTAGGTTTTTGCAAGTTAGAAAGAAAGCTTGCTCTCTGAATCTGGGTTGGTTTCGTTGGGTAGAAGAGGCCTCATTTTATAGCTGCTGGAATCTAATGGTTTCTACCCATTTTGGCTAAGCTATTCCCTTCTTTTCCTATCTTGGAGAAATTTCCTCTGTTTATTCGCACAAAATCAGGAACTTTGGGAGCTCAAGGCCCCTTTCCAGCAAATGCTCCAGTGGGAGGCTCAATTCTTAGCTATTTTTCTTCTTCTTTCCTTCCTCCTTCCTTGGCTAGATCTGATGAATGAAAGAAAGTGGATATACATTCTGGTTCAAAAGGTGCTTCTGGTAGCTCGCATGCTAATATTCTTTGGTTCCTTGAATGTTTCTTGCTTGGAACTTGCTTCCCTCATGTGCTAGAACCTCCAACAGCTTTGTTCAATAAATCTTCAAACCTCTCCCTTCGTGGCTTCTATTTTTCTAGCAAGGGGCTGAGGCTTTTGTAGCTTATTTTGGAGTTTTGTATGGGCCAAGGTGGTTCCTTAAGTTAGTGGGCTATTTAAAATGTTTGGGCTTTTTGATTGAGTCAATAGGCTATTTTGATCGGGCTTATTTTTGGTTAGGTTATTTTCCCTTTTGTGCTCACCCATGTGTTTGGGCCTAAGAAATGGGCTTGAGTCCCGAGGCTCCCAAGTGACTCGAGACTTCCATTTCTCGGCCATCAATGGGTCTCATGTTGATTTATTACCATCCATACCACAACCCACTCAAGCAAGCCCTAGGTATTTGAGTGGCTTGGGCCTGCTTAGGCTTGTAGCGTGGTTGGGTGCGAAATAACGATTTCGTGCTTGGCATGGCATGTCGCTTGACACGTTTTTAATTGTGATGCTTGATGGGATAATTAGCATGGATTTATAGAGCTAATGCATTTTATAATCTTAATCTCGATTCCTAACATGACGGATTATTTATTTGGCATGGCATGTGGAGTATGACTCGTGCATGGCTGATTTTCGTGTGCTCCAAATCGGGTCTTTTCTCAATAATATATCGTTTTGGGCCGAGAATATATTCGGGCCCAACCGTGGATTTTTTGGGACTCAACAAATATATTTAAACAGTATAGCCGCGCGGCTATACTTTTAAAATATTCAAATATATATTGAAGGATAGGAAATGACGATTTTAGGCCTGCGGTTGAGGCCAACTAGTTATCGTGGACAGACTGTGTTGCAAAATCCCCAAATTTATTCGACCAAATACAAAATTCCTAACCCTAACTCTTCAAAACGTCGTCATGTGCAATAGTCGCCATGGCACCTCTGTCAGATGAGTAACAAGAGGAGAAATGCCAGATGAGTAACAAGAGGAGAAATGCACAACCATGCTCCCAATTTATCCAAAAGTAGGTAAATACTAGCTTTCTAAACTAGAAAATTTGTGCCTTTTATATTTAACTGGTTTAAAAGATCCTTTTTATTTTTATTTTTTATATTTTTCAAATGTACAAGTTCGTCTTGATTTGGTTTCATTCTTCTTGTTGTTGTTATTTATTGGAATTATGAAATTAAAGAAAGATTACCTAGTAACACTCCTCACAGCAATGGCAAAACCATGAAATTAAAGAAAGAAAATTAAATTAAAAATGTTTGAATTGATGGAACCCATAAGTGAGTTTTCAGATGACCTATAATGTCTATTAGTTTGAAGATTGGTATCTCTATTATTTTTATATGGGGAATGCTGGCAACCTTCTCTCTAACTTTCTCTTTTGGACCTTCTCTCTTCTCTGCATCTGCATGATATATGTCACTTCTCTTTCACTTAAATCAATGTTTTTAATTATATAAAAAATATTACTTGTGTTTCCATATTTGTCCTTGATAAACCAGTCCAATTCTCCTGTTTATTTTATCATAGTTGGGGCCCATCTAGGACCACCTCGTAATTTAGATAAAAAAAAAAAGATAAAACAAAAATCAGACCCAAAATAAAATAAAATCGGATAAGTGTGGAAATATGAAATTAAAAAAAAAGTTCTGAACGCAGAAACAAAAAGAAGTAATGAACGAAGAAAGTGAATAATTGACCACCAAAAAAAAGCGAAGAAAGTGAATAGCCACCAAAGCTCCCCACCCAACCTCGCCTTCCACCCCACCCAAGCAAACCCTCTCCTCCTTGCCGCCAAAGAAAGCCTCATTTCCTCTTCTCTCTCTCTGTGTCTCTCTCTGTGTTCCACACCAGATCTGGATCTCTCTCATATAACCGTATGACCCAAAATATGTAATTGGAGGTAGAAAGCACGATCGATTTCCTTCGATTTGGTATTTGGCGTTATTGGCAAACACATGTTAAGAGCAAAAGATGTTGTCTTGCTCCTGAACATCCATGGGTTATGCTATGTTCTCATCCATTCTTCAACATGCATCATTGCTTTTTAAATCTCAATAATTTATCTTGTTTGATCTGGATCCATATCTAATGAGGGAAAGAGAGGGCGGGGAGGAATAGGTTTGCTGGCGTGGTTGGGTTTTTTTTGTTTTTTTGTTTTTTTTTTTGGGTCTGAATTTTGTTTTATCTTTAAGAATTAGTTTTTGTGTTTTCCACGTTGATAAAAAGAAACAGGAGAATTGGACTGGTTTATCAAGGGCAAATATGGAAACACAATTAATATATATATATATATATATATATTTTGTAATTAAAAACATTGATTTAAGTGAAAGAGAAGTGACATATATCATGAAAAGAAGAGAAAATATCCAAAAGAGAAGGTTGCTAGCATTTCCCTTTTTATATTGTTCTTACATGTATTTAATTTATCATCTATATAGTTGCATGTATTTAATTCGAAGATTAGTGGTGTGAGTTCTTTCACTTTAGGTTGTCTTCTCTCAATTAGGGTTAGAGACCTCCTTAGTTTTGGCTCCTTGAAAGCTCCCTATTTAAAAGACTCACCTTTATCATTTTTGTTCATACTAGAGGAAAACATTCCCATGCTAATGAGTTTCAAAATGTTTGACATACATTCACATGTTGCATTTGACATGCGGCCATTTTGGGTGGAGTTATTTTTTTTTTCAAGTGTCAAATTGCCACATAAATCATCACATTCAAATTTAACATTCTGCATTTGACATGTTTCTTGGAGATGCTCTAAAGGAAATGTTAAATACCAAATATTAAATTTAAATTTGATGGATAATGTGACAATATGACATCCTGCACAGTTTTACACTCCACCCGATATTTCAAATTAAAATATTATTTTATTACATTAGTGTTGATTTATTTATTACTTCTTAATTGAATATAATTTTTATATTTTTAATTAAAAAATAAATAAAATACTAAATGAGAATCAATTAATTAAAACTAGAAAGAAATATAATTAACAATTCACCACATCAAAGATTTTTCATTCTAAGTTGAGAATAATATAGTCTTTATAAAACAAAAATTAACTTAGAAAGAAAAAGGTTGTGTGTTTATCAATAAGATATCGTAATGGTCAAATCATTCAATACTACTGTGAAGTGACGAGAAAAAATAAATAAATAAATGAAAGCAGATATTAGAGATAAGTCATCGTTAATTTAATAAGAACAATGACTTCAAGACTTTTACACAATATCTTTTCTTAAATTTATTGTTATAACAAGCACCTTTATACATGTTTGGCTTGAGGAGTGTCCTTCATGGCTTAATGCGTTTTTTAGTTGACGTTAATATTTTGGAGTTGTCATGAATTTTTGGTTGTAGTTTTTATGGACCGTGTGACACTCTTGTTCCTTCTTAGGTTGTCCCTATGAATTTTCCTAGGCAAGATTTTAATGAAACCACGTTTGTTCACTCGACTTTGTAACCTTTCACAATTTTAATGAAAATGTACTATTTCCTCTTGAAAAAAAAAACAACTACCTCTATAAATGCAACGCCATAGCAAAGAGATTTATTAGTTAACACCAACAACACTTTTATCTGTTTGATAATCAAAATGACTTTTGATATCTACCCTTAATTTTTTAGTCAACATTAAGAAAATTTCTTCCCAAGGTCTTAACTTCATAATCTTTTTAAATCTTTTGCAAATGTATTTAGTCAATGCTAATTAAGAAAATTTCATACTAACATTTATATCATTTTCGGCGATCTACAAACATATATTTAAGAGTAATTTTTCGATGTGATCATCAAACTCGAGAATTTCTTGGCAGCTAGACTCTATGCTAGCACTCTTCTTACCAAACAATACTATTTCTACATTAAACAATCCTTAATTACCCTTTAATGACCTATAGCATGTCCAACTTGGGCTATAGCCTAGGTGAATTTAATTCTTTTCTTATAGTTAGTGTTAATGCTAAGTATATATAATCAATTTTTGATGGCATTGTTGGTGTAAAATAGGCCTCTTTAAATTTTTTTTTTAATTTTAAAAAGATATGTTCTTAAATTAAATTAATATATTTATGATCAATTCCATCAGTTGCCCTATAAGGGTTTAGCCGAGCCTAAACTCTAACAGTCTAGTATAAGGTAAATCTAGCCTATCTCATTTTGAAATTTTGAGTCTATCCCTGGATACCCACCCACTTATTAAAGTTGACATGAAAAAAGTAATTTTCAATGAATTTTGTGTGCCCAATTTCTTATTTCTTCGGAAAATATTTTGACAAATTACACGTTTTGTTAAATGTTCATTGTGAAGAGACATGTTGACAGCAAGCAACATACTGCCATACACAGACGCAGCAGAAAACATATAGCTCCAGCTCATATATCATAACATATATAGATGAAAATTATAAATTAGGCCTCTTGAACCCATTTAAATAATAATAATAATAATAATAATAATAAATAAGATCGAGCTATGAAAAATACTTTAACTTAAAGATCTAGTTGGTGACGATTGCTGTGGGCAAAACAGTTTGGATATATCTCGTGGTTGTTTGGTTGAAGGTGATTCTAAAGTACACGTTGTTGACTTTACACATAGAAGTTGTTATGCATACATACACATGCATTAATTAACATGTCCCATTGTATATATTTTTACACATTTGTGTGGCTATATATATCTTTATATATATTTTGGCTACCAAAGGCATGTGTGTGGTGGTAAGGAGACTATTCTTTGGTGTGCCTTTTGATGATGATAGAAGAAGAAGAAGAAGAAGAAGGCAGATGCTTATCATGCTCTCCACCTACATCCAGTGCAACAATTAATATTAGTGATAGGCTCAATTAAATTGTTTGGGCCCTTTTCCATTGAACCTCATATACTAAGATCAATGCGAACTTTCCTACTTCGTGACAAATTGAGTAGCAGATATCCTCCAATTATAGCTTGTGATGCCGGTCTTAAGTGGTGCTACGTACATTTAACACCGGAAGAGATAGACAAGAAAAAAGAGAGTAAGAGACAAAAACAAAATTATAGCCAGTGTGATCGTATATGTATATATATAGCCTTTATGTATAATTAAGATTTTGTGACCCGAGCATTATTTTAACTCGATAGTACTTGTCAGTGTGGCGGAGTCAGGAATTTATGTGTTGGGGGGCCAACATATATATAAATCAAATAGGACATTAAAAAATTTCAATTTTCAATCTTAACAATGTTTGTAAAAATAAAAGGCAGAAAATAATTGTTTATTCAATTAGGTATCAAAATAATACTCGTCGTTCTTTCATATCTCGAAAGCCATTAGGAACAAAAATTTAGTGAATGCTAAAACCATTTGTAATTGAGTCAATGCTAAACTTTGCTTCATATAGGAACAAAAATTTAAATCCCCATCCTTTTTTATTTGGGTAAAAGTCTACTTCTTATTTGATAAAGGAGATTTTTTGAAACTTTATTTGATCGACTACTTTTATGTTTTATGAATATATTGGTGAGCCCAAAATTACTAGTCTTTCTATTTGAAATCACTTACTCTTTCACTTGCAAAGAGAGAGAAATGTATCTTTTCTTTTGTGAGGGGGCCACAAACAGTTTATTATTATATAGACTTTCTAAATGTGTAGGAAAGCAAGAGCAAAAATTAAATGGAGTAAAAAATTCAGGGCTTAACAAGGCTCCGCCACTAAATCTGATAGTACTTGTCACATAACGCTACCACAAAACGGAGAAGTCATCACTCGAGTTTTTCCTCATATACCAATGGTACAAAGAAAGAAGTGGATTGCCTAATGTGTACTAAATAATTTACACACATAAACCGATATTCTTATTAAAAAAGTAAATTGAATAATGAAACGACATAGTAACTCTTCAAGACAAGTACAGATATATAAGCACCAATCCTATAAGCAGAGATTTCAACTCATGATTAGTACAGCTACATGTCATCAAGCAAACCCACGATCAACTGGGCATGCTTATTGGTTAGTCGTTAATTGCACGTGCATGTACCCATGATGGGTTTAGAGAGGAGGACAAATCTGAACCACATGCCTGAGAGAAGGTTTTAAAGCAAGTGATTACTTTTTTCAACATCTTACTATCATGGGTTCTAAACGTTCTCTCAGGTATGTGGTTCAGATTTGTCCTCCTCTCTCTCTCTCTCTCTCTCTCTGTCTCTCTCTCTCTCATTTAGTCTTTTATCCCGTTTTGAGTGTTTAAAACATTAATTCGTCGCTCTCTCTTAGTTCAGCAAGCTACTTAACTATACATGTTGAAAGTTTCTATAAGATCAAATTACGTGCAATATGCTAAATATATATGAGTCAAGCTACCTATATTGATTCAAATTTCTAAAAAAAGTTGAGGAATCAAAAGTAAACCCTTTCTCGTGAGTATTGAAATCCCTATCTTTACGTCATATATTTGAAATATTGTATACCCCTCGTTTCTGATTGAAAGGCATAGGTTTGGTTGAAGCTGTTCATTGAAAGGAAACTAATCTTCTCCTTGACAGCGTTCGTGTCTCTTATCTTATGTGCCTCCAGTAGTAATAGATGCACAAGTGGGGTATGTGCTATGCTGTAAAGTGTACGTACTTCATGAAATTCTTTCATTAGAGTGGTTATTTTCTACTTTGAAAAATGTTTGGCTCCTGCAGCCAAGTATTCATTCCTTGTTAATTACAAACCAATCACAACACCTACGTGCTGACTTAAAATGAGGAATTGCGTCATTAAGGATTAAAGTAATGACTTCTTATAAATCCGAATTCTCTACTTTTACGTTTGGCGTTAGTATTGTGACGATGGAATGGACGATTGTTCTTTATTTTTATTTTTTTTAGTAAAGAACAGATTGTCGATAGGTTATTGATAATGTGTCAATATAATTGTCGTCGACAAAATATACGTACATGTTATCGATACAATATCGATGCATACATGTTTTGCAAAAAAGAATTTATTGTTATGCTTATATACTCTGGAACTGCGTTGTTTTAAACTTTCATTTGATTATCCTAAATTTTTCTTTTTATATAAAAAGGCTTTCAAAGTATTTTTACGTCAAACTAAGATTAGAGTGTTTAAGGAAACTTATAGCCATACAAGAAAAAGTACAAGTAGATTAACAACAATCTTCGCATTTTCTTAGCTAACATCACATGCAAAACCCCTAATAACCTAAAATGCACCTTTCTCCCCTTGTGTATTTTTTTAGGTAAAAGGAGGTGTCATTAGGTCCCCACTACTTAATATGAGCTTCATATCATGTTAACCCACGCATAAGATATCATTGATTTAGACAAAAATGAAGCATTTTTCCAAGAGTAAGACAACAAGACAAGAAGATATGCCTCAGACGATACCACATACAACCAAAGAAGAAATATTGGGATAATTTCGTGCAAGGCTTATTTTCCCGTCTACCACGACTAACGTAAACAGATTAGAAGTAGTGCCAACTTTTTTGGCCTGACCCAAATTACCCAAATTTTTTACATAAATTTATTCACCTACCCATTTCCCATTACGTAATTACAAGTGCAAGCGAAATTGATCTGGTCTGGTCTGGTGGATAATTTGTTGGTGAGAAGTTTGTGCATTTAATTAGAGAGGGACGGGTTACGTTTGTTGAGAGGAGCTGTCAGAAAAAAGAGACACCAAATTAAAGAGAGGGGATGACCTATAAGAAGGTCAAAGGTCGCAATAACTTCTTCTATATATCTGTCACCGGCCTTCTTTTAACTCGAAGCAGCAAAGCCCATCAGGGCTTCTTTCTTTGCTCTCTGTTGTTTTCCAAAACAACCCTAGGGTGTCCAATAAAACACAGAAATGCCCTAACACATCTACATCCATGTATGAGCATTTATATCGATTCCACTATATACTGACGTAACCAGAGAGCTATATATTTATCTATATTGAATGTGGGTAATGTGTGTTTTCAAATTTGACAGAAACTTAACGAAATAATTTCTTTTTGATTGATATAGACGATATTGAGAGAGAGGATAGTCAAAGATATATTATATGAATGGATATACTCTTTTAATCATTTGAACTATAAATCGCTTCCAAATCACTTCAAATCACTTCCAAATCTTGTATGTAGTCAGAAACCCTTACGTCCAAGGCTAAGGGTAGGTTCTTGGTCCCTAAATGTCCATGACTTTGGGGCTGCTGCAAGGTTTAATCAGACATGGCCCCAACAATATATTAATTACAAATCAATCCTCGCTGTATCTGATCAATATTAGGAGACAGATCAATTTTGAAGGCTTTAATCATTAATATAGTAGCTTAGTTACTTGTCAAATGAGGTCATATCAAAAGCAATATCTAGTGAAGTGAGGCTTTGTGACACTGGGTCTCCACTTTGTCAAAGTAGATTTGGCATTTGGGGTTCAAACTTTATGGAGGAGATTTGGATAATTGTCATGTAATGCTCTTTATATCAGACTTCTTCTGCTGTATTTCATCAGACCCTTGACTGATAGATTTCTCAAATAATTTTATTTACATAATCATATAACAATTTTACATTATACCCATATTTCCTTTTATCGACATAACCACTTTAATTAATTCCCCTATAATTAATAATGTTTGTTGGATGGTTAAATCAATATTTGTAGTTGTAGATATATATAGAATTCCAAATATATAATTTTTTTTTAAAAAAAAAATCAGCTAATGAGGATTGGTCCAGTTGGTAAGTAAGGTCCCTGTATTATAAATAGCCCTATCAATGTTCTAGTCCTGCTGCCAACAATCCTCATTAGTGCGCAATCTGTAATTTCTTATATAAATCTATATTGGTGACAATTGGTAGTTGGGTGTCACGCGCAAGTTCTTCCGGTTTGAGATTGTGGGTCTACTCTGCTACTGGTGATGAGAATAGCCAATCTCTCCCTAAACTTTTCTTCACTAAAAAAAAAAAAAAAATGCTCAAAATAAAATTGTGGAGGAGGAGCTACGTAGTTCACCAAACGCAGGAATGAACTCATTGCTTGCACCACGCATCAATTGACACATATCCACACCAACCCCCCCCCCGGGTGTACAGTACGCACTGGTGGTACAGAGCGTGGGGATGCACGGAGTGTACAGAGCACCAGACCCTAACAACAAATGGCAAACCAGTAAATACTGGACAACCAGTGGTCAAACTCGGTAACCCCCAATCAAAGTCCGCCATTTTCCCGGTTGGCGAAAATTCAATGCCCCCGCGTTTCACAATTAAATGTTCGTTGGGGTAGTTGCATCCTCCCGGCCCCCTATCTCCTTCTTCCCTCTCCTCACGCCCTTTAAAACCACCACACAACTCTCCCTTCCTCTCTACATTAATTCTCCCACCAACACTTATATATATACAAGTTGTATTTCTCATTTCCACCATCAAAACTTCTTAGAGAGTTTCTTTGCCTCTTGCAACTTGTTAAATTTAGTGTTCTGACTGCGTAAAATGGCGGTACAGGATCAGAACCAGGAAGGGAAGTCGAACTTAGGACCTGAATCGTCGGGAGGGCGTAAAGCTCTTCCAAACTTTCTTTTATCAGTGAGGCTCAAGTATGTCAAACTTGGGTACCACTACTTGATCTCTAATGCCGTCTACTTCTTACTAGTCCCTTTGATGGCCGTAGCGTCGGCCCATCTCTCAACGCTAACCCTCGAGGACTTTGTCCAATTATGGCACCAACTCAAGTTCAACTTTGTGTCAGTCACTTTGTGCTCAGGCCTCTTGGTTTTCTTAACCACCCTCTACTTCACCACCCGCCCAAGAAAAGTTTACTTGATGAACTTCGCTTGTTACAAGCCCGAGTATGCTATCACGTGCACACGTGAGCTGTTCATGGAGAGGTCTAAGCTGACAGGCAGCTTCTCTGATGAGAACTTGGCTTTTCAGCAGAAGATTCTTGAGAGGTCCGGGCTGGGGCAGAAAACCTACATGCCCGAGGCCGTGATGCGGCTCCCGCCGAACCCGTGTATGGGCGAGGCGAGGAAGGAGGCGGAAATGGTGATGTTTGGTGCCATTGACGAGTTGCTGGAGAAGACTGGGGTGAAGCCTAAGGATATTGGGATTTTGGTGGTGAACTGCAGCTTGTTCAATCCCACGCCGTCTTTGTCCGCCATGGTTGTGAATCACTACAAGCTTAGAGGGAATATTGTGAGCTACAATCTTGGTGGGATGGGTTGCAGTGCTGGGCTGATTTCTATTGACCTTGCCAAACAGCTTCTCCAGGTTTGTTATTTCTGGCCTTTTTCTATTTATTTTTTGGTTAATTAAATATAAAATATTTGTTTAGTTTAATTACCATGGATAAGGGATACTTGTGTTTGTTACACTTAAGTACTCCTAGAATATATACCAACTAAATACCAACAAAATATCGACAAGTATCAAATGCAATCTTTTAATATATATATATACACCTGAAAAGCTGAAATTATCATCAATTTACTACGTACTGTAAATTAATTACTCGGTATCAAATAATCTGTTTTTATATATCCAACATGTATAATAAAATGGAACAATAAATTAAGAAATTTTTAGTAATTAAAAAAAAAATTCAACTCTCTCTCATGTGCATTGGATTGGATTGGTGTTGTATATGTTGTGAGTATAGATAGATTTCACCTCAAATATAGAAGTGCGATAATTCCAAAAAAAAAAAACATAAAAAAGTGATAGGTCAAATGAGTAATTTTTGTATCTTCTGTGTACACCAACACCTTCAAATACACATGGAACATGAGGAAATATTCTCTAATACACATAGGATAATAAAATAAAATATTTTCATATGTCCCATGTATATTGGATGGTACACCAGCAACATACAAAAATTTCTCCAACTTGTTGATTCATAAGAGCACTTCCACAAGCAGGCATGCGCTGGCAAAAGGCTAACCAGGCATAAATGGATCTATAGAGATATAAAATAGCCTAGGCAAGGATGGTATGGGCTCCACCAAACCCTAGCAGGCCCGAAAGCAAGAACAACTCAAGCTGTTGCCTGAGGACTGTGACATCGCGCTAACGTCAACAAAAAAAATAAAAAATAAAAAATTGAAAAAAAGTATGAAATATTACCAAAAAACTTAGAATAATTTTTTTATATATATACATATCTAGTCATTTTTTTTATTATTATTGATCTTATACATATAAATAAAATTATTCCTATGTGAATAGTAATTTCTTTTGAGTTGTCATGACAATGGGTGAAAAAGCAACAAAAATATTGCTAGAGTAGAGACTATTGACGTGAATAGTAATCGCCCTTGCGCTTGCCCTCTGCCATGACAAAGGGGTCGAAGTGCTCTAAATGTGTGGTAATAAATGTTATATTGTAACAACCAACATTTGAACCATTTTTAAAAGCAGTGGTGCACAACTTGCCCACATGTCCAGCTGGTACATGGGATGTCATTAAAAGGACGTTTTGGTGTGCAATTGGCGTCATAAATAGATAATTAATGGACTTGCAACTGAAATATACACAAAACTAAACACAAGGATTTAATTTTCCTGGTCTACAATTTAGGTATGTTCATATTTATATAGATTAAAATTAAGATGTAAATTAGATCAAATCATGTATAAAGTATGTCATTTGTTTGCAACCTAAACTGATGTAGGCATGTTGTGTAACAGGTGCACCCAAACTCTTATGCCCTAGTGGTAAGCATGGAGAACATCACCCTCAATTGGTACTTCGGCAATGACCGCTCAATGCTTCTCTCCAACTGCCTCTTCCGATTGGGCGGTGCAGCCATCCTCCTCTCCAACCGTTCCTCTGACCGCCGCCGCTCAAAGTACCAACTCATGCACACTGTCCGCACCCATAAAGGTTCAGATGACAAAGCATACAACTGTGTTTTCCAAAAGGAAGATGACACAAAAAGAGTCGGTGTTGCTCTCTCAAAAGACTTGATGGCTGTTGCTGGAGAAGCCCTTAAAACCAACATCACCACACTTGGCCCAATAGTCCTACCCATGTCAGAGCAACTCCTCTTCTTCGTTACTTTGGTGGCAAGAAAGGTGTTCAAGATGAAGAATATCAAACCCTACATCCCGGATTTCAAGCTGGCGTTCGAACACTTCTGCATTCACGCCGGTGGGAGAGCAGTGCTGGATGAGATGGAGAAGAACCTTGAGCTCAGTGAGTGGCACATGGAGCCTTCGAGAATGACACTTTATAGGTTTGGGAACACTTCAAGCAGCTCTTTGTGGTATGAACTGGCTTACTCTGAGGCCAAGGGGAGAGTGAGGAAGGGTGATAGGATGTGGCAGATTGCGTTCGGGTCGGGTTTCAAGTGTAACAGTGCTGTGTGGAGGGCTTTGAGGACTGTTAATCCAGCTAAAGAGAAGAACCCTTGGATTGATGAGATTGATCAATTTCCTGTTGATGTGCCTAAAGTGGCCCCATGCAAGGCTTCTTAATTAACTAAAACCTCATTCTTTGGGGGAAGATACTGTTAGCTGTATGAGCACTGTATGTTTATAACTCATTCAGCGTTTGGTGTTTCTTTGTGATGCTGATTCATTTAATGTAATTTTTTCATAATGTTTGGTTGTTACGAAAACATAACAATACAAATGCCTTGAGATCGAAAACCAGGTCCCCCAAGTTCTACAGCAACAGAGCAATGAACAGGGGTGATAGAGTTTACAACAGATTACAAGTGTCTCAGATCAAAACTGTAAACTTAATAAATAAACTAAGAACTTGTCAGACGATGAAGTTTTCTTCTTTGTTTACTTTTAGGTACTGTTCATACTTACGATCAACAAAATAGTGTTACTAATTCTACGGTTACGTTGCCTATGATAATTTTTAACAATCTCCCGGACGAGAACATCGCAGTCACTATTGTTTGTGGGTTCCATCAAACAAGCCTGAAAATAAATATACAGGAATTTGAACAAAAGTCTCAATCTAAGAAAGTTGACTGGAAAAAGAAGTTCATACAGATTAAATATAGTATACATTAAAATCAGAACCAAAACATATGTACACATACACTAGTGTAGACTCTGATTCACACAAATACACTTCCAAATTACTACACGTAAGAGAGCATTTGAATAACCACTTGAGATTCTTACTAATTGTTGCTACGTCATCGGGTACATAGATTGGATCATAGACTTGTTAGCAGAGGATCAATCCAATAACTTTATAAAGAGGCAAATCACCGGAGGATACAATATTTGGTTACATTCCCCAAACACCACGGGCTGCTGCCACTTTGTTGTTTGGTCTAGACGTCAGTTCATACAAAATCCTGGCAAAGGTATCGGAATACCTGGCATCTGAGAATAGTATTTCGCAAATGCATTCTCATAAGCTAGCAGCAAGGCTCGGTTTTGTGGCTCAGACACAAGACTTTCCAATATCATAGCAGCTTTCCTGCAAACTTCGGGAACTGGATGGGGTGCCTTGATAACTTTTAAAAGTCTATCAATTGCCCTGCAATTTTGTAAAGTTTAAACAGAAATGTCCTTTCAGCAACAAATTTTCATTTCCAAACTCATGATCCAAATTCTTGATCTTGAATTATTTATTATGTGGATATTTTTTGGTGGAAGAAGAGCCCTCACCATCGCTCACTAGCTAGTTTTAGCCTGCAGTCCATATTAACTTCAGCGAGGTTGTAGAGTGCACCAACTGCAGCCGCTTGTGCCCCATGTGCTGTTTGTAAATCTACTGATGGTAAGCTCATAAGATCAACCAATCGCTTATGCATCTGCAGTGTTCATTTAGCCTCAGATACAATCTTCGCACAATGTGAAAACACGTTTATAACAGGGGAGTTTCTGAATATTAACCTGTGGAACAAAGGGAAGAAGGAAAGGTTCATTATCAGGGTTTATGATCAGACGCCCAAGTAACTCAGCTGCAGCACAATGCCAGGTTTTGACTACAGATCCGAGCATCCCCATGATAGCTTGAACTGCTCGTTTTCCTCTGTTGATAGAAAATTAATTAATAAATCAAACAGAATTTGGAAACAAAGGGAGCTTAAGATAGAATAACAAAATAAAATAAAAGTAGATCAGAATTCTAACGTTATCTTGATGTAGGATGGCTTTGATGAGCTGAAAATTCCAAGATCAAGCAACGGAGCCAAATTTACAATTGTCTCAAGAGCATTTGTCACAAGTTCCTCATCCTCTGTTAACATAGGGAGCATTAGAGTCATTCCATTATAAAAGCATAACCACAGAAGCATCGAAGAAATATTTAGCATTATTTCATACTCGAAGGTTGCTAGTTCCCTTGTTCTGAAAAGTATCTCAAATAGGAAAAAAGATATGAATCCCCAAATATGAAAGAAGTATACAAGTAGAAAAGCTCCAAACCAAATTTCAAAATGGATTACGCCTACAAGATTAACACTGCCAGTAAAATATGTCCGTAACAGAAAGAAGGTTAACATAACCCTTTTTATTAAGCTACAACATTGGAAAGTTGAATGCAAATAAGAGCTATACATTCTTATCAGTGAGCAGGCTTAAAAGGATATTGTGGTACTTGTATAAGTGATTACCCACAACAAAATCACACAATTGAGTTTTGTAACTGGACATTACTTTGAACTTTTTAATGGAATCCTAAAGTTGAGCTAAAAAATTATATACTGAAGACTGACTGCATTCAAGAAATAAATAATGCTTTACAAGACAATGTTTCTCACCTGTAAGGTAATCTTCTATGCACTGGAACACTGTTTCCAGACAATGGCGATGCTGGGCCATAATGACTTCATTATCTGGCATGAAAGAGAAGTTGCGAATGATATTGGAAGCAGCAACAGCACACTGCTGTCTTTCTGCTCGACCTTCTTCATCTAGATTAAACAGACCATCTTCATCAAGCCACCACTCTGAAGAAGAACGAAGTTTGGTCACATTACTCAGCACCGATGCTTCTTGAGAACTGGATCCCAAGCTACCATGTGAATATTGCCAAAATCAGGTCTAGAATTACTCGTATCAAAGATGATTTTAGACATTCAAACTGGAAATTCACACATGAGAAGACCATAAACCTGTAGGGCTTACCCAGGAAGTGGGAGAGTGCCATTTGAAGCTAATGCCTCGTACTCATTTCCAAACCCACTTACAAGCAAATTTGCACCCAAATTTCTGACTCTCGGCGCCTTTACGTGTTCCTTCGGAAGCGCTATATCACGCCAATCATCAATCTGTTAATCACAACAATGTAGTGTCAATAGATATTGTCAGGAACAAGATAATGCAAAACTTGGGCAATGCTATTATTCCCACTCCTAATTGTTCATCTGCACTCCAAGATGTGTGTGCTTTAAAGTAATAACATTATTGAATTTAAAGTGCAGGACGACCAACTGAGAGCTGCCCAAAACTTCAGCATAAAAAATAAAATTGCAGATATCAGAAATTAAAGGAGTGCACGACATACAACACTGAGGAGAGCATCAAGCAAGCCAGGAATCTTTGCAAGAGGGGTTGTGTCTTTGCGCATGTCATCTTTTTCTTTGAAAGAGAGTAATGTGAGAGTGTTCAATGCCCATGTCAACTCACTCTTCAGCCCACTCTGAAGAGCCAGAACTATCCTTTTATTGTTCTGATCTGCAATGTAGATGGTATGTATTGGTAAGAAGGTCCAACAATACTCAAAAGCAAACTTTTCACCTCCTGTGATTGATACCCTTTTCAATAAGTTTACATATTTCCATGTTGTGCTACCCAGTTCCCCAAAAATTGTTCCTTCACTTTCATTTTTCTTTCATTTACAATTTGGCAATTCAATTATCGGAATATATGGTTTGTTTATAGCCAAAATAACTTAAAAATTACAAATATCTAAAACTTCTAAACAAATTGCAAACAATTTTAGACTGAAATGCAATGCGGTTTAGGGTTTTGATAAACTGACCGGCGAAGGAACTGTGGACGTGGAGGGAAGGACCGAGGAGAGTCGACGGAGCTGCCGTTTCGGCGGCGGCGGCAGCAGCAGCTGCGGCGCTATTCCCGCCGCTTCCGAATGGGCGGCCTCTTTTCGCCGGCGGCGCCGAGGCCCCGCCACCCACTCCACCTGACTTGCTCTGCTCCCTCTTCTGCATCTCTCTCTCCCTCTCTCGCTGGTATTTGCTTGCTTGATTTTGGGATCGTATTTTAATTTTAGGGCAGGTAAAATAATTTTGACCCGTGTCCGCCCCGTTATTTATTGGGCCTAAATGGGTTGTTGGGCTATGTTTTGACTTGGCCGTGACCCACTGAGTAAAGTTTTCAATAAAAAAGGTGCGTATGCACTTTTCGTAGCTTTGTGTTTCTGTTTTTATTTTTATATAAATATTTTTTTTATACAAGCTATAATGCTATATCTACTCTTAGGGGTCGCTTATACCAGGATCACACCTGACTAAATTCTCGACTGCTCGAATTAGTTCTGGATTGACCTAAGCAATTAAGTACTAACCTACGCTTTAGTGATGCGTCGGATTAAGAAACTGGATTGTAAAAATAGTGAAGACCTATGTTTGGTATTGTGCCGGACTAAAAATAGTTATTTTAATATTTAATTTTAATTAAGGATTTTGGACTTAAAAATA
Organism: Prunus mume; assembly: GCF_029339155.1. Classification (NCBI taxonomy): domain Eukaryota; kingdom Viridiplantae; phylum Streptophyta; class Magnoliopsida; order Rosales; family Rosaceae; genus Prunus; species Prunus mume. The sequence continues at coordinate 27,143,640 of NC_142699.1, read as the reverse complement.
AATAAAAAGTAAATAAATAAAATTCTAATATTTTTTAAAGACTAAAAGTATCTTATCTTTTTATTATTATTATTTTTCTTTTCTCCTTGTTCTCTTTTTTCTTTCTTCTTCCTCGGGTATTTTCTTCTTCCTTTTCTTTCCCGATCCATTTCCTTGTTCCCTCTTTCTTCCTCTTTTCTTCTTCCTGCATGCTTCTTCTTTCTTTCTTTCTTTCTTTCTTTCTTCCTATTCTTTCCTTTCTTTGTCTTCTTCCTTCTCTCCATTCCACTCTCTCTTCATGCTGCCACAGGTCCAATTGAATCAACCTCTCTCGCTCTGGTTCCATTAATTATTGGTTGTGGTGGTTTGATTGGGTGGTGATGGTGGTTGACCTGGGTATGTGGTGGTTTGTTATGGTGGTAATGATGGTTTGATTGACTGATTAGGTGATGATGATGATGATTTGATTGGGTCTGTGGTGGCTTGTTATGGGTTTGATGGTGGTGGTCTGACAGAGGAAAGCAAGGCAAAACAAAAGAGGAGAGACAGAGAGAAGAGCCAGAGCAACGTTGAAGAGAAAAGAGAAGCGTAGAGCAACTTTGGATAATGGCAGACTCGATCGTGCAAAACAACGATTTCGTTATTTAGCGGCACCTCTACGGAGCTCTCTATTTTGTGCGAACGAGCGAAACATTTTTGGTAGGTCCGGATTGTATAGTCTCATTTAACTTAAAGAAGCGCTGTACCAAACGTGGGTTAGGGGGTTATTTAAGCTAGTCCTATCCAAGGAGGCGTACCAAACAGACCCTTAAGAGTTTTTTTATTTAAACCCCGCACTTTTCTTTGTTCACCCCATATTCTAAGTTCACTCAAACTTCTAATTCAAATTTTCACAATTTCTAAGAAACTCCACTATTTTACCAAACTACCCCTAAATGCACACCGAGTAGGAAAAAACTCATCAACCCCACACCCCACTACCCACTATCAAATGAATCGACAAGTTCTTTCTAATTGTCAATGCGATCTCGAAATGGACTATACCAATCAAATGCTTGGGGGTTGGAATGATTATGTCTAATCAAATGTTTACATATTTGGACCCCTACACAGACCAACATTCATCATTCTTTGCGCATAGAACATGGTAAAGAGTTTGAATCTCTACCAATAACATGTTTACTGTGGATTTTCAGATCATTTTGAGGAAACAAACAAGTAATTTTTACATGATCATTTGATTGCTGGTAGGATAGCCAGGCCAGCACATGGCATGAGATGGACAATGCTAAAAAAGAAGAGCCGTAACTATTATTTTTTCAGGAAATAACAGAGCGGTGGTCTCTGTTTTTGGTAACAAAGAGTTGTTGGCTAACCTTATATGCTCTTTATTTAACCACAACAACAATTACTTGCTTAATTTGAAGAAGAAGAGTGATGGGGGTGTGTATATAGATGTACTAGGGTTAAGTATTAAGTTGGATGGCTTTTTTTTTTTTTAAAAAATCTTTTTACACAATAATAAAACTCAAGAACTTAATTTAAATATTAGGGCAAACAAAAAAAAAGTGTGAGGTTTAAATAGAAAAACTCATACTCTTAACGACTTAAACTATAAACAGCTTGCGGCTACTTCTTTTAAAGAGAGCAACAAAACCCTATGAATGCACAAATAAGTTATAAACCTTAGAACCCTAAACTAGAAGAACCTTGCAAGTTCATCCATGACCAACAGTTCATCAAAGCCCATCTCCAACACTCCATCACCACCGACTATACTCACACCATTTTAGTGAAGTCATTTGACAAGCGCAAACTCTTTTCAGTGCCGTTTAACAATAACGAGACGTTCAAGGCAGTCGTCAAAATTAAGTTGCCGTTTCAACACCCTCACTCGCCGACATGTTGGGCTACTCTGTTCATGGTTTGGCTTGCATTTGCCGCGTAGATGATATTGCTTTGTGGAACCCGTCCATTCAGAAGTTCAAGATGGTTAGCAACACGTCCCAACCTTTGAGCTGGAGCAATCATTTGGTTCATAAGAGATGAAACTATGAGGTGCCTACTATGGTTTCGGGTATGATTCAACTAAAGATGACTATAAAATTGTGGGACTAATGGAGTTTTTTTTGTTAGCGAGATCCTAGCATAATTAGAATATTTATTTCCTAGTTTATTAGGATTATATTTCTTTCATTTTGTACAGATATTGTGTAATTAGGATTTTATCTTGTTTCCTAGTTTGACTCTACTAGGGTTACATTCTTGTACTATAAATACCTTATTTTGAAGAATGAAATACAACATAAAAAATATTCTACCCATATTGTTTGACTTGGTATTAGAGCCAACTTTTCTGGTAACCTGTGTGTTATGCCCACCCGTGTTTTATCCCCATATTTGTTCTCTACCTGTGCATTGTGTGCCCTCCTGGGTTTGTGTGTTGTGTTGTAGTGTCCGTGCCTCTACTGTGCTCGTTTATCATTCCTATCTTCGTGTATCTGCCGTATTTGTGCATCCGCTATGTTCCTATGTGTACTCTGCTGTGTTCATGCATGTGCCGTATTTGTGCCTCCGTTGTGTTTCGCTTGTATACTCTGCCTTGATCTGTTAAGTTTCGCTGAAATCATGGGTGATAACTCCATTGTTAGTGTTGTTGTTGCTGCCTTTATAAATTTGTGTGTTTCTGATTTTATTCCAGGTACTAGCTCTAATACTTGGATAATTGACACTGGTGTTTCTGATCATATGACTTATGATGCTAATTTTTTTGATGAGTTGTGTAGTAACACCCATGACCCATACATAACTAGTGCTAATGGCTTGCCCTCTCCAATTATTGGTGAGGGCACAATCTCTCTCTACCCTACTCTGTCCTTATCTCGTATGCTACTAGTTCCCAATAACCATTGTAACTTGTTATCTGTTGGTCGATTACTTGATACATTTAATGCTTCTGCTATTTTCTATCATACGTATTGCTTTTTTAGGATCTCAAGACTCACGAGACGATTGAGCATGGTAAACGGATAAGGGGGTTATATTATTTGACATTGCCTTCTGCACCAGTACGTGATCGTGTCGTTAATACTGTTCAAAGTTGCAGCGTCAAAGACAAACAACAAATTTGGTTATGACATCGTCGCTTGGAACACCTGTCATTTGGCTACCTTAAGCGTCTGTTTCCATCTTTATTCCGCTCTTGTGATAAGTCTAGTTTTAAGTTTGAGACATGTATTGTGGCCAAGAGTCATCGCACTCTATTTCCTTTGAGTGACAGTAAAGCTACAAAGTCTTTTGATTTAGTGCATTATGATGTGTGGAGTCCGGCTCGCATTAATTCGAATGGATTTCTTCGTTAGTCACATTTATTAATGATTGTACCCGACTCACTTGGGTTTTCTTGCTGAAAAATAAACATGATGTTGCTTCCATCCTTCCAGAGTTCTGTACTATGATGTCTACTCAGTTTCATGTTTGGGTCAAAGTATTTCGGACTGATAATGAAGGCGAATATGTGATTAACACTTTGGCATCTTTCTTCCATGCTCAAGGTGTTATTCACCGAATGGCAACCCCATTTACTCCTCGGCAGAATGGTGTGTCTGAATGCAAGAATAGCAGCCACTTGAAGTTGCTCGTCCCTTATGTTGACATGCCTGCTCCACATCATCTTTGGGGGCATGCGCCGTTTTATCTGCTGCCTATTTGATTAATCGTACTCCTAGCCAGGTTCTTGATTTCAAGACTCCACATGATGTGTTTGGTAACCATGTTTCCCTTGTCTCAGTCTCCAAGTTGCCTCCTAAAGTTTTTGGGTGTGTGCCTATGTTTATGTCTACTCTCATCAACGGAGTAAACTTGATTCTTGTGCTATGCGATGTGTTTTTATTGGTTACTCTTCTACTCATAAGTGTTATAAGTGTTATCATCCACCTACCCAGAAGCTGCATGTTACTTTGGACGTGACTTTCTATGAAGAAGTGTCCTATTATGTCTCTCCCTCCTCTCCAATTCAGGGGGAGATGATGAGTGAATTGGAGAGTCTTGGATTGGAGAATGATGTGTTTGAAGATACTGCTCTCAGGAAGAAAATGACTTGTCGACCAAGCAAGTGACCGGTCGCCCATATCCGAAGATGAAACTTGTGGTCTTTATGAAGAAACGACCGATTGCCCTTTGGAACTTGATTGGTTGCCCATATCTGGAGATAAAGCAGGTGCTCTCAATGTCGAATCGACTGATCACATCAAGCAAGTGACCAATCGCTTGTATATGAAAATAATGGCAGTGATTTTTGAATGGATGAGTTCGATGCAATACTCTCATCTATCATACTAGTGCCCCAATCTACTCGTGATAGTGAATCAAGTAAGGTAATTTCTAATGATCTGTCTATGTTAACTTATCAGTTACCCCCATGAACCACTCGTGGGAAACCTAAAGTACAATATTCTCCTGATATACATACCAAGTCTAAATATCCAATTAGCCATTATGTGTCAACTCATCATTTGTTTAAGTCATATGCATCATATTTGTGTCAATTATCTAGTGTATGTGTGCCAACTAAGCTGCAGGATGCTTTATCTAACCCCAAATGGATGGATGCCATGAATGTTGAAATGGATGCATTGAACAAGAATAAAGCATGGGGTTTAGTTCCTTTGCAAAGGGTTATACTCAGACCTATGGAGTGGATTATTTGGAGACCTTTGCTCCAGTGGCAAAGCTCAATATTGTGCATATACTATTGTCCCTGGCTGCTAACCACGACTGGCCCTTATTACAATTTGATGTCAAAAAATGCGTTTCTACATGGTGACCTCAATGAGGAGATTTACATGGATATCCATCTTGGTATTCATGTAACTTCTAAGGAGGGTGTTGTGTGTAAGCTGCAGAAGTCTGCTGCAATTGAAATTGAGCATAATCCTGTGCAACATGATCGTACAAAACACGTGGAGGTTGATCGACATTTTGTTAAAGAGAAGTTGGATGCTGAAATTATTTCTTTTCCGTTTATATCATCCGAGTATCAACTGGCAGATGTTCTTACGAAAGCTGTGTCTACTACGGTCTTTCTCAACTCGCTTGACAAGTTGGGCATGCATGACATCTTTGCTCCAACTTGAGGGGGAGTGTTAGTGAGATCCTAGCTTAATTAGGATATTTATTTCCTAGTTTATTAGGATTATATTTCTTTCTTTTTATACAAATATTGTGTAATTAAGATTTTATCTTATTTCATAGTTTGACCCTACTAGGGTTACATCATTGTACCATAAATACATTCTTTTGGAGAATGAAATACAACCTGAAAAATATTCTACCCATATTGTTTGTCTAATATAGTGGATGCCCAGACTCTTAAAGTTCAAATTTATAGCCCTAAAATGTAACTCGTGGAAACCAATCCAAAACATCCTTTGCGATGTCTTTGCATTTGATCCAAATCGTATATTGTTTGTGAATGGTGCTCTGTGTTGGCTGATGCGTGGCCAAATAGATGTGGATGGTTACATAATTGTCAGCCTTGATCTTGCCGGTGAGAAATGTCGTGAGTTTCCAACCCCTCCCCATAGAAGTGACGATATTCGTACGATGGATTTAGAGGTCTCGGGTGGATTTTTATGGACTTGTGTTACTGAGAGGAACAGACCGAAATGATTTTTGGATTATGAAGGAATATGGAGTGAGAGAATCTGGGACCCTGCTTTGTTCTATTGACCTGACAGATGTGCCTTCAGAATTTATTTGGGAATGTATTTATGGCACACCTTTGGAGTTCTCAAAGAATGGTGAAACGGTTCTTATGAGGAGTAGCGACAATAGGCTTTTTTGGTTTGATTTGGAGAAAAAGAAAGCCAAACAAGTTGAAATTGGTCATCTGCCCAGTGATTACGCAGCAACAACTATCTGTAAGGGGAGCCTTTGTCTCGTTGATGGTGATCCTGTAATTGGTTGGTGTTAAACTTAGTGTAATGCCCTTGTTGTAACTCTCTACTAAAAACAGCTCGAGCGTAAGCTCCAGCTACTTTTGGTAGAAACTTTTAAATTGTTGTTTTTGTTTGTAAGCCTATTAGGAGGCCACATAGGTGCCATGTGATCATTGGTTGATAAGCTAACCAGCAAGTGGGCTTTAAAGAGCCTTATAATAGATATTTTGTAGAGAGAGTGGCTCTCTAATGTTAATGAATCAGTAATTGAAAAACAAGTTTGGAACTTCTATCTGAAGCTAGACCTCTGAGATCTAATAACAAAATTCTCTCTCTTATCACTACTAGAAATTTGGGCAATAAAAACTGCTTTTTGGCACGAACATGGTTAAATCAAGGGAGTTTCACTAAAACACCCAAAATGGGGGTTGAAATTATAAAAAAACTCAAGCACTATTTAAACATATAAACACACCCAAAACCCATCATTACACACACTCAAAACCCATTTATAAACACACCCAAAAACTTGACTTTGGGGTTGATTTTGGGTGTGTTTCTATGTTTAAATAGTGCTTGAGTTTTTTTATAAATACATGTCTAGGATTGAGTTTATTTATAAATTTGTATTAAATCAATCCCTTATTAGCATCCGTATTTTAAATGAATGGACATCAATACTCATATATTGGGAAAACGTATTTACTTAATTTTCCGTTAGGCACGGATATTAAAAACAGTGAAAAAATCCCTTAATGTATTAGAGACTATCTTCAGTCCTTAATCATATTAGAAGATATTAATCTTTTGAGTGATTTGCTACTTGTATTACCAAAAAATTGCAACATGGTATCAAAGCATAGTCTGATAAACTAAGCTGGGAGTATTTTCTATGTTCAACTATTTGGTATTTATTTCTTTGAAACCCTAACTTTCAAACTCAAAAAAATATGATGGCAAGTAGTAGCAACAATGATAGGAGTTTCTCATCTCCTATATTTGACAAATGTAGAGCTGATTATTTCAGTTTTCATTTTCTTTTTAAATTTAAAAAAACTGACATAAAAAATTTGAAATTGGAAAACTTTTAAAAAATTGATTTCAATTTTTCGTTTTCAGTTTTTTGCGAAACTTGGAAATGAATTTGTTTTTGGGGTCAAATTATGAATTTGATGAGGTCACAAAATGAAATTGCATGTGACAAGGAGTTCATTGTTTGTTTTTTTTTTTGAATTTTTGAATTTAGGATAAACTTTTGGTGAATTTTGGATCTGGAGCTCTCAAGGATCAGAATTCTAACGTTATCTTCGATGTAGGATGGCTTTGATGAGCTGAAAATTTCAAGATCAAGCAACGGAGCCAAATTTATAATTGTCTCAAGAAAAATATATCTACCCCTACAAAAGAGAATTTATCCCGCCAAATTTCCTTTTTGACTTGCCTCATCTTTATATGCACAATGTTCTTTGGTCCAAAATCTCAAAGAATGCTTCTTTTATTGTCATTGGTTTCAGGAATGTTTAATAAGCTTTATTTGTTGTTGCATAAACCTATCTATAAATGTGAAATTTGGTTTTTCAAATTGAATCTTCTGTTATCTATAAATGTGAAAGTCATCCTACACTTCCTTTTCTATTTTTTTTCTATCTTCTTTCTCTGGATAAACCCATAACATATTACTAGTCTACATACTCGAGACTTTGTTCACCATTTTTCGAAAATGATTTTGAAAAAAATATTGAGTTTGGACCTTCACTCTCAGCTCTAATGTAGTAGCATGCGTATATATTGCACCATTCTAAATGAGTTATATTGCTCACACACATCGCCTATTATGATATAACCTCATGGACAAAGCCATGAAAATTGTTTCATTTTTCAGATTTCTAAGCATTGCAACCATTACTACCATTAGCTTACACAAAGGAAATTTGGGTGTGCCTTGTAAACAAAATGAGAGACAAGCACTTCTAATGTTCAAGCAAGATCTTAAGGATCCTTCAAATAGGCTTTTATCTTGGGTTGGTGAGGGAGATTGTTGCAATTAGACTGGAGATGTCTGCGACAATCTAACCGGTCATGTTCGTGAGCTGCACCGTGGGAATTATTATTCAGATGAGTATCTGAATTACAGTTTGTATCAAGAAAACTCTTTGGGTGGCAAGGTAAACTAAATTTAAAGCATCTGAGCTACTTGGATCTAAGCAACAATGATTTTGGAGGAATACAGATTCCTAGCTTCTTAGGTTCTCTTAGAAGTTTAAGATATCTTAACCTCTCAGACTCAAAGTTCGCTGGAATAATTCCACATCAATTGGGAAATCTCTCGAGTCTACGCTCTTTAGGACTCCGGAGTAAAAGCTACTACTGGATGAAGGTTGAAAATCTCCAATGGCTTTCTGGTCTTTCGAGCTTGCAGAACCTGGACATGAGTCGTGTAGATCTTAGCAAAGCATCTGATTGGTTTCAGGTGACAAACACACTCCCCTCTATGTTGGTAGAGTTGCATATGTCCAGTTGTGAACTCAATCAAATACCAGTTGGTGTTGCAAATATGACAAGGCTTGAAGTTCTTAATCTCAGGTTGAACATCATCTGGGGTACCATACCTCAATGGTTGTGCACTTGTACCAATCTTGAGTCCCTGTCCGTTTATTTGAATCTCTTGCGAGGTGAAATTTCAAGTTCCATTGGAGACTTGACAGCCATTGTCAGTCTTGACTTGTCTGCTAATCAACTTAAAGGGAAAATCCCAAACTCATTGGGAAATCTTTGTAAGTTGACGGTTCTTGATCTGTCCAGGAACTATTTCAATGGAAGCGTATCAAAAATATTGGGAAGCTTGTCAAGCTGTAGTTCAGGTCAAATGGAGTCACTGAAGCTGTCAACAAATTATTTTTCAGCTGGGAAATTTCAGACATTTACGCCTCCTTACCCTTTTGAGTAATTCTATATCAGGTCCAATTCCTGTGTCCTTGGGAAATCTGTCATTCCTAGAAGAGGCAAGCATTTCTGAAAATCATTTTAATGGAACTCTTCCATAAACTATTGGTCAACTGAAAATGGTAATGGTGTCTCATGTGAAGAGTATAAAAAAATATCGAGAGTATAGCCAGGCGACTATACTATTTATAGAAATACCCTCTAGTGCCTCGTATCCAAAATTGTATAGCCGCACGGCTATACTATTTTAAAATAATAAAAACCGTAGTATAGCCGTCCGGCTATACTCGTTTTATTTAAAAAGCACGTGTATAGCCGAGCAGCTATACTATTTATATTAGCACCCATTCTGCCACGTGTCAAAAATAGTATAGCCGCGCGGCTATACGAATTGTTTTAAACAATTATAATAAAAGCCGTAGTATAGCGGCTATACTCTGTTTTTATAAAATAAAAACCCCGATTTGGAAAAGGCTTGATGACGGTCTGGCGGGCAACCAATCCTGATGCTAGAGATTTTCCTGTTGACATGGGTTTTGCTAACTTGTGTATCGCGAAAACTAGTAACTTGGAACAGAAGATTGCAACAACAAAAATGTGATTTAGTCTGTATTGCTTGCAGATATGTGAGAAAGTCTTTTGGGATAATCATCTTAAAGGTCGATTTGAGTGGTTATCTTTAGAAAGTTGTCTGACTTTTGTTGCCTTTATAGAAACAGGGACGGCTACGAAATAAGGTACAAGAAAAGAGGAAACATTTCTTCAAAAGAAGAGAGGTAAGTGAAAAAAATTGTTCTTGCAAATATATGGTTTAAGTTAGCAGATTTAGCAACATTCATTTTGCTTTTGGATGCAAGGTGGAATCTAACAATGAGAATCAGACTCTGCCAAGCAAAGAAAAATGTGAACTTGCTTTGGAAGGAGCAGGTTCCCAAGAACACTCGGATAAGATTGCAATGCTTGTGGATGATGAAAAACTGGAGCTGAGAGAATTACAAGGATGGCCAAATGCACTTGGGTGCTCTGATCATTTTACTACTAATGGAGATCATGCCTGTTCACTTTGCAATGGTTGGTTTGAAGGAAGAACGGAACAAATTTTCCACTCTAAAATGAAATGCTGTAATATGCGTGTCTGCATGTATAGTATTTTGAGCTGTGGATAAGGAATTTTTGGGATTTCAGATTTTCTGGCCAAGTTTCCTCCAAATGCTGTGAAGATGAAGCATCCATTCGATATGCAACCTTGGGATTCTTCTCCAGAGATTGTCAAGAAACTGTTCAAGGTATATGAATTGCAAACTGTTTGTGGCCTGATTTTGTTAAGTTCTTTTGCAAATATAGGACATCGTTTGTGAAAGATGTCATACACTCCATCTATTTGCATTTGCTTTTTCTTATTTATGAGGTCTGTTTTATTATTCATGATTATACGACCTATAAAAGCTTGGAATAATTTTTTCGCTAACACTGCCTAATGGTCTCTCATTACTCTTACCAATCTTTTTCATCGACGCTCTCATTGCATAGATTGAAGTCATAGGTTGTTCTTGCAGAGATGATATGCAAACTATGATATACTCAAGAAAAAGATATATCAAGTACTAGAGATATATGGAATGTGGTCTAAATTTGATATTGGAATCTACTTGTAAGTTGTAACTCTCTTTTGTGTAGTTCGTACCGAGTGTAGGAATTTATTATTATCTTGTCAACTTTAAGATTCCTTACGGAAACTGGCGAGTGAAAAGATGTGCAGTGTTAAAGCACCACTCTAGATTGCTGCAGGTTTTTTTTTTTTTTTTTTAACAAATGTGTCGGGGGGTCATCAGTTCAGATTGCTACATTTTGTTTAGTTATCGTACTCAAATATATTCTGGGTTGACTTTCTTGGGCAGGTTTTCCATTTCCTTTATACTTATGCCGTTATGGTAGGTAGATATAAGCTCCTTAACTATTGATGAGTTTGCCCAAGCATTTCAGGACAAGGTTATATCTTATCTTTTATCCAACATCGGATTTATTGTGTCTTCCACTTGCTCAACATCTTTGTTTCGTAAAATGCGTTTTAGGATTCCTTGCTACTTGGAAAATTCATGTGGCCCTTCTGAAGCTTCTTCTATCTAATGTTGAAGCCGAGCTTGGCTGTGGATCTACATACCTCATTTGAGCGAGCAAATCATGCAATTTTCTTGCATTTATTCACTCGGTGAGTTATGAACAAACAGCATATAATTGTGCAGATCACAGACATTTACAGTTCATTTAACTTATGATAATGTTGTATAGTCATATTGACCATTTCATTTGGGCACATCTATGTCACAGCAGTTTTCTAAAGGCTCATATGTTTGGAACTTTGTTGGTAACAAAAAGTGAATGCAATCTATAAGACTGTTGACATGTTTCTTTACAGGGAAGTTAAATACAGCTGAAAGTAGCAAAATGATATCAGACACATTTAAAGAATATAGGAAAGAAGATATCAGCTAATAATCAAAAGTTAGGTGTGACTACAGAGAAGGTGTCCATTCCAGAATGTCTGATAGATACTCGTAGGCGACAAGAAATTTTCTGAACAAAATCATAATCAGACTATTAGTACTCCATCCATATGCACTTTTAGAAGATCCACTTGCTTTTTGTTGTATAGTTGATTAGAGATACTTATTTTTGTCAAACATTTGAGACTTTTTTTGCTCATCTCTTAAATCAATTGTTTTTTCATATTTTTATGAAAACATCGAATGGAAGTACTCAATAACTAAGCATCTTTATCAAATTATTTGGCAGGTTGAAAATCAAGAACCCACTCTGGAATTCTGGAAGGGATCGCTAAACTGCATCAAGTACTGGTTGCCGCTGGTTTTGGTTCAAAGCAAGGGGCAATGCGAAGGGATGCCCTTAGCAAGGTCTTCTAATTTAACTCCCATAGTTGCAATTGATTTTTCTAAGCTCCATTTCCTCTCTAGTAAATGTATTTAATTATCAACACATCCGTATTCTGCAAGTTAAGTGCTATAGATGCCCAATAATATGTGTCCATCCCCCAAAACCTTGAGCATTCAAAGCCTTATTGGCAATAGTCATTTAAGATCTGTCATTACCCCGAATAATCTGTTTCTACCTTGAGGCAGAGCCCCAGTTGGATAGATTCATTTTCCATACTTAAGGACCAAAATCAGAAATTTTAGGTTTTTTACATATAACATGTAGTGATTGAATGTTAAAGGAAATAGTTTCTTCAGTTTTGTTTGTTGGCATTATCGTGCATTCCTAAATAACATCTGTTGAGCATATGTTTTCCGCTTGTCTCATGAATTATTTGCTTTAAGGACTAGACATGCGCAGGATCCTTTATCTACTTTCTTATGGTGGTTTTATTTGTATTCTACAATTAATAAGCTTTATCTGTTGTTGCATAAACCTATCTATAAATGTGAAATTTGGTTTTTCAAATTGAATCTTCTGTTATCTAGGAAACGAGCCTTATGGTGAAGTATGGTTTACGTCCCGGTACTTTGAAGGGTGAATTGTTCGGAGTTCTGCTAGAGCGAGGAATTCATGGGTTGAAAGATTCTGAGTTGGCGAAGTCATTGCAGGTAATTTTCTTGAAAATATTGTTATCATAATCTCTCATGTGATATTACACTTGAATTAGTGATGGACTTTGTTTTTGATTTAGATTAACTGAGAACTTTCAGTGGAATAGAGGAACTAGATTTAATTGGTTCAACTCTCTTACGATACATCCACATTATCTGCCTAATTTCACCAACCAACATCCCAATCAGATCCACTGGAGCAATGAA